>NC_134703.1:77834004-78146504 GCF_043290135.1 Rhipicephalus microplus
TCATTATGACACTCATGCGCTCACTCAAACAGTCAAACAACGATATGATTCTTAAAAGACTACTAAAAATCATTTGTTATTGTGAAAAGCTGTCGAGAAAAAATAAAAAATTCATGCTAAAACTGTAAATGCTACCTAATGCTTCACCTTCCTTTACTTGCTATACATCCACGATCAGGTTATTCTATAATAAACGCCAACAAAGCAAACACGAAATGTTATGGAGCAAGTGCATGTTTATGGGAAGACGAGCATAGTTTTTGCCTGAATGTTGCGGCTTAACTGCTGCCAGACTAACTCTTCAAAGTGTGCATCCTTTTTTTGCTGTTTGAAACATCACTGTTAGGTGCCGATTCTTTGCGTTAGTTTGCACAAGCTGTTGCAACATCAACAAATGTATTTAACATGGGTCTTACTGATCGTCAGCTCAGCCGATGTGCATGCTTTGTCGTCTCGCTGCACATAGTGTTGAAATGTTTGTCAAGCACGCACATTTGTCAAGCACGTCTTCAGCGACTTCGTCCTATACGTCTCTTATGATGTAGCATTTTTCACTGTCGCTGCTTGCGGAGCTCATCGGGAATATAGATCCACTAAGCTAAGGGCGAGCGAAAGTGCCACGCAAGAAGCATGCGGAACAAAGCCATTCAGCCCTACAAGGCAAAGCGTGATGGGGAAAACAAGTTCTGCTGCCGACCGATTTTCCGGACTTGGTGGGGACCGCGACATAATCCAAAAAATTGAGCAGTCCAAGTAATGGTCACGCCATGAAAATCAAGTTTATTTGGATTAGAAAAAGCCTTAAAAAATATCTAATAATGTCATGCTTTATGCTGTTCTTGGGGACGAGCAAATTTGGTTTTATTTGAGCCACGGTAACATCGCTGGGAAACGTGTTGGCAATTACTGTTGCCGACCATTGCTGGCAGCAAAGTTGGTGGCTCTATGGAACGAAGCAAACAAAACTTGATGCCTGTCTCAAAAAGATGCGTGTAACTTCTCGCCTTTTTGGTGGGATTTAACAACATGGTATGGGCTTCTTTAACCTGCACTGACACCAAACAGTATGAGAGCCTGCAGCATTTTGGAACCATCAGAATGCTGTCCGTGTGGCCGCAACAAAACCTGCTTGTCTTTGGTCAGTAGGCGAGCACCGTGACCACGTGAAGTGCTGCTGAGCAATCGCGAACAGCAGCAATGACGTGCGCAATGACAACCAGAAAATAAAAACAACCTACCGGCATACTAATGATGATGATAAGGCAGACTGAAAAAGAATAGTTTTGCTGTTTTGCTCGCGAAAAAGATTGGACGTGGCCTCTGAAATTGGAAGATTGTGCATGCTTCCAATCTTGGAGGCCACACAACTAGCCACTGCAAGCCGAACTCGACAAAGCCAAAAATCTAACATGGTGGCTTCAGTCTGGAAAATCGAACTTTGGAACATAAATTTGTCTGAAAAATTGGTCGCGAAAGTGCATTAGTGCAATGGGAACCGTGATGGTGCATTTTTGAAGACCAAAATATCCAACAACTCAGAATTTTTAGAGTCCGAAAAATCCATCGGCAACTGTACAGGCAACAGTGAAGTCGACTGGCTGTCGCACATTTAGAATAGGACAAGAGCATAGAAGAATAAATGGATGTTTTGATGATGATAACAGTGTCACGAACAGAGCTGGGCATCATTTACAGTGCCGTGAATAATATTTTAAATTCACATTTCGTTATTTTGAAGTGTTGTTGACGTGCAAGGGCAAAAAAGTTTTATATTTTATTCTGAGGCAATTGGTATTCTGAAATTATAAGTAGTGAAACACTAAACCAATGAACATTTGAAGAGGGATGTTTGAAATGGTCATTTTGAAAAAAAAAATCTTTAACCTGAGGTTAAAATTTTTTTTTTCCAGGAAAGAATAGAGTGGTCCAAAACCTTCAAAGGGAAATACTTCAACTTTATCGGCTACTTCTTCTCATTGTACTGCATATGGAAGATATTTATTGTGAGTGACTTTCGCTATGATTCTATCATTTTTATTGTGACCTGGAGTGAGCAGGAAAAGTACTGTGTTTAAATTTTATCGCACTTCATGTACAATATTCACTGATTGAAATGTTGTATTTGTTTCAGTACATATAAGGAATGCTATGAGCGGTTGCTCGCAATAAACGTGTTACATCGCTAGAAATCTGGCCGCTAAAAGTAATGTCCGCTCTAATCAAAGTATTTGAGTCAAAATTACGCTGCTATGTACGACTCCAAACCACATGCTGGAAATAAAAGTATGAACATTAATTACTCAGCCCTCTGTGTAGCTACTAAGGACATCTTGTTCGCATGTGCGATTGGCTTTTATTATCTCTAGCAAGCTTAGTGGAACTGCACGCTTGATCGAAGTAAGCAGGGGGCCTAATTGAACAAGAGACACAAAAAACCCCAAAACATACCAGTGATTTATTTAGTGACATTTGCCCACTCCTAATGTCTTCAGGACATTCAAAATATACTAGCATTTAGTATGCGTAAGCTCCTACTTAAAAGGGTGGTACACACTGCATGTTTAAATTCTAAGTTGTAAGCGTCGGAATTAGTAACTTTGCTTTCCTGCAATACGTGCATACACTTTCTAAGCTTTAGGCAAGCAGTTATTGTAATGACTTCCCCACAGTTACGGGAATACTTACATGTTACAACAATGCTGTGCCTTTTCCAGTCAAGCTAGTCGACACCGATAAGACGCGCTGTTGGCTTTTTTTAGGTATTGTGTCTCTCTGTTAGCCTGTTTAATGCATGCGGAATACAAATAACTCATTCAGCTAATCGCCAGCCACTGCAATTGATGTGCTCGAAAATGCGATCGACCCAGACTGTGCCTGTGCTTGCATTTTTTTCTGTTTCAGTGTTGGCACATCAATGTCTCTGATATCCAGTTGTCTTTTACATCAGTGTCTCTTAAAAATGGTTTAAATAGTAGTAATTTTCTATCGCCTCAACTGCAGTTTCTGGTAGTGCATATAATCTTTAAAATATTTTGCAGTGCACTATCAACATTGTCTTTGATCGCGTCGGGAAGGTTGACCCCGTGACAAGGGGAATGCAGATTGCTGTCCATTACATGGGATTCGACGTTGATGTGAGTCACCTTTTCTACCTGGCTACTGTCTCGTGTTCAGAGTTTGCTTGGTTGCAATGATTTTTTTGCTGAGTTAGCGCAATCCACAACCAGTATTCGTATGTGCTGCAGCTCAGTAGTGCCTTTATGGAGTGTGAAGCAGCGTGCTGATCTTGTATCTGCACTAACCTCACCAAATATTGTGGAACATATTCTCCTGCAATGTTGGCCAAATCAGCGCTATTTGATCGTTCAGTTCTAGATACTAATAGTACCATGCCACTCCGGGGAACACCCAAGGTTTTGATTAAAAGTTGCAATGGCAGTATAGGCACATCTGTGCACATCCCAAGGTTTTGGTGACAAGTCAAGGTTTGCAGAACAGGCATAAATAGTTTTACTTTCTCGGTGCGTTAAACCTGTTATTCCTTTGGCTTTATGCATGATGAACAGGCATTGTGAAGAAGGCTTCGCCGGTGCAGCATCTAACAGCGTCACTCAGGCCTCAGGTTGAACCTAAATTCATTTTTTTAATGTCAAAAATATTTGTGTTTACTGACTGCTGTATCATTGTATTATTTACGCATTCTGATGGCATTTGAGTGTAAAAAGAAAGCCTTCAGGCACCATACTTTGCATAAAAGACTGAATTTTAATTTATTAAGTATTCATTAAGCTTAACTGTATTATGAAATAAGTTTGAAGAAAGCAGGCTTGGACTGGGCGTACTAGAAAAAGTTGGGGAGCATTACCAGGTGTCACTGCTATAAGATATTCACAGCTGCCATATTTACGATCAGCCAATTTTCTGGGTAAGTAGGAATGTCTGATTAGATTGAACATGTTGTTCATAGTGAAATCAATGGGAGCTACTGTATCTACTATATTCTAGGGGTGGGGGTGCACTTATTTTGAACGTAGGTCGATCAAAACAGCGAAGATAGCGTTCACAAAAAGAAAACATTTGTTGAACATGAAGATGAAACAAAGCAGTTGGTTCATGATGCAAACTCAAGGAACAAACAGTAGTCCTGTTGGGTGCATTTTTTCATTGTCATTTTTTTTTTGCGCTGCTTCTAGTATTTTGCATAATTAAGATAATACTAATAATACTAACAACTTTATTTCAGCACCAACCGGAAGAAATGCAACACTGGTGAGGCTACGGGGGCTAGCAAAAAGCCTCTAATGGCTAGCACCCCGTTTACAAAACTGTACAAGGCAAAAACAAGAGTTTACATCGAATTACGAGCTAACGAATTGTGTCATGCTCATTTTCAGTCGTCACTGCCTCCCCCATAGCTGACTTCAAGCAGTGCGCAATCCTCGGTGCCATCAAGCGCACTGAATATGCCGCTCTTAAGGGGGCAGACTGATCTTTGGGACCACAAAAACACAAAAAAAAAATCATTTTTTAAAATTGACATATTTGGTTTCTGCAAGTATTTTTGATTGATTGATATGTGGGGTTTAACATCCCAAAACCACCATATGATTATGAGAGACGCCATAGTGGAGGGCTCCGGAAATTTCGACCACCAGGGGTTCTTTAACGTGCACCCAAATCTGAGCACACGGGCCTAAACATTTCCGCCTCCATCGGAAATGCAGCCGCCGCAGCAGGGATTCGAACCCGCGACCTGCGGGTCAGTAGCTGAGTACCTTAGCCACTAGACCACCGCGGCGGGGCTGCAAGTATTTTTCTATATCTCTGCCAATTTTAATACACCCGGAAGTGGTAATTTTTTTGTAATGTCATTCTAACTGTCCAGAACATGCATAACCTGCAAAAAAAAAAAGGGGGGGGAACCGACTGTAAGACTTCTTTATAATTTGCCGGGACCTATATTGAAAGCTCTGCATTGAATTTATGAGCACCTTTTTGAGTATTGCAAAATGTGTGCACCATGATTGTTGCTTTTTGAAGCAGCTGTGTGTTTTCAGATTTTTCCATTTTTTCTCAAAAAAGTAAATTTACGACTGTTTAATTTTGAGGCCTCAATATCTCTGTAGCTATGGCAGGTACAACAATGATTCTTGTTGCAATGGAAACCTGTATGTGTGTAGAATGCAAGCATGGGAGCATAATTTAAAGCACAAGCATTCTTAATTAATTACTCATCAAAATTGTAATACTTTTCCAACTGCTTTTGAAAATGGATAGTTCGTTTTGCTGTAAAATAACCAAAAAAGCCCCGAAAACAAAAGCTCGCATACTTTCAATCTATAGTTATTAGTCTATGTTGGCATATCTTAAATATCACTTTTAATTAAGCACTTTTTTTTTCAATGGCGTCCTTAAACAATATGGGCTGAACTTAAGTTATCTCAGGAACAAGATGAGTGACAGGAAAACTAATTAAATATTTGAAATCAGCAGAAAAAACTGCATAATCCTGTGCAGTTTGATTAAGATCACTGAAGAAATAAACAAAAAATGTCTAAGACCATTCTGCCATCTTAAAGAGAGCGCACAAAGTTCCCGGGTTGACGTCCCACGCTGCAGCCTCTCCAGCAATGCACATTTTTTTTGTGCACTCCAAAGTCTTGCCCAGCTTGAACGTGGGACGAGGATTTCGTGGCTAAGATAACTTCCTTTTTATAAGCAGTACTATAATGGCACCGCCTGTATAGCACCATTGAGCTACACCATACACAGACCACTCGAAGCGCGACTCGACATGACAAACGGTTCGCCTCAACACTCCCCACCAAGATCGAAATGGCGGCCTCACATGTGCTGCTAAAATAACTGGAGGCGACTCTGGCGCTGGGATCGTTTAGCAACCACGGGAATCATTCCTCCGTGATCGGAATCTGATGGGTAGCACACAGATTTGACCAGTCTTCGCATTTGTGGGTCTCGAATCGCACTTGTGGCTTCGTTTATTGCTGTGTTTTGGTTTTGTTTTGAAGGAAAGAACAAATCCTTTTGAACTTCGTCACCCGACTTGAAATGGCAAGCCTAAAAGATTAAGGTAGTGAAGTGTAGTTGCTGCACGATTGCTGATTTTTCTTTTATAAGGAAGCAGCTCCAAGCCATGCAAAGCGAAATCGAGCTGAAAGTACAAAAATTAGACAAATTCGTGTACTACCCATCATTCTCGTGCTCGCTGAAGCGCTGTGCATGGCAGCTCCTATAGACACTAGGGTCATAGTTCCCTCTAGTGTACTTTATAGGGGACTATGCATGTGTGTACTTAAAAGCCAGAGTTATTCAATCATTTGCGACACTGTGTTTCAAAACCCAGACACGCAGTTGGCCCGACTTTCAGAAGTTAGCCGACTGTCACGCCACTAGGGAGAGGCAACACAAAACATAAATACTAATGTATTTAATAGCAGGCATGCTGACCTACACGTGGTGCGACAATCTGCTCACTCCTGCCATCTGGGCCAATGATGTGTCCGGATTTCAATACATGGAAATTATGGAGAGTTGCCAAGCTCTGTCAGCTGGATTCACGGCCGCTTACAGAAGAGAAGATCCTGGGACCTTGGCCGACGGCTTCCCATACGCGCAAAGCCACGAAAGCCCTCTTGTGCTATTTAAGGAACACCAAACTTCACGACCGCTTGTGAAAGAACTATGCGAGGCCGTGCTGTGTAGTTTCGAGCTGACTATTTATGCTTCTCTTTCTTACTCCTCTTCTTTTCTGTCTCTTTTCGTTCTATTATTCCCCTTTTCCCCCACCCCAAGTGTAGGGTAGCCAACCGAGCCAAGCTTGGTTAACCTCCTTGCCTTTCCTCTCTATTTATCTCTCTCTCTCTCTCTCTCTTTGCAATTCATATGATTGAATAAACTCTGTACTTAAGCCAGGTGTTGGGTTGGCTACTAACTGCTATAATACCATCTAGATGGCCCTAGTTGTGCACCACCTTTTTCAATGAAAATTGGAGGGTTTTTCAAAATCCTCGAACCTTAAGCCAACCCTGAAGTTTGATGCAAAGAAATTTGAAAAAAAAAAAGCAAGAAACTATCGACCTAGATTTGAAAAATACGGTACAACAATTATTCTTAAGTGTTAACCTGTACATCATAAATACAGATGCAACTCCCCATTATTGTTCAACTGATGCAGTCAGTTACTGCATCAGTTGCAGTAACTGACTGTGCTTGCGGCAGTTATGATATTAGTGTTGCATGTTTTTTTGTTTTGTTTTTTTGGCCGCAAGCTCTCCCAATATTGAGCACCTAGCTCATGCTTTTTGTAGCATTTATTTTTTTTTCGATATTGTGTTTCTCTAATATGTGACGACACAATGTTATTTTCCCCATAGGTGAAGTTTTGGTCGCAGCATATATCTTTTATTCTGGTTGGCATCATCGTCATTACTTCTATACGGGGCCTCTTGATAACGCTCACTAAGGTAAGCTGCAGCTGTTGTATATCTCAATGGTCACTGCTGCGTGTGTGCCATTTGGAACCTTACTGCTTGTTTTTAAATCGTACTACTATAGAAAATGTCATTTCTACAGTTGAAAGTTACAGCTTGGTGCTTGAAGGAGGGAAAAAACGGAAAATGATGGACTTCATTTTTTTGTTAGACACAGCCACCCAGAGCCAAGAAAACTGGAAAGAGAATTACCTGCTGGTTTCATTAAAACTTGAAAGTGATTAATTAATTACATACACCTGTGAGAGCTAAAATCTCATCTCCTGCACTGTACGTTCGATGGCCATTTTGGCCATTTTCAGATCCCCTTCTTTTTTGGTGCATGGTGAGTGGGCGTTATTTTTATATGCTTCCAAGTTTTCTCGCTGAGAGTGTTAGCCAGTGCTATTCGTGGCCCGAAAGAAACAGGTTCATTCATTATTTTGGTGTCTGTTCAGTCGTAATATATAGATATAGAGTTTTGCAAATTCCACATTTTTAAGTTGTAAAGTCAACCAATATGTAGAACACAATGAAAAAGGTTATAAAGAAGGTCAACTCATGGTGCGTAGTCAAGCTCAAGAGGCTACCACAGTCCACCAGCTATGTGTGCATGTTTGCACGCATGTCAGTACTCACAGATTGAAGTAGGACAATTTAGGGCTAATTAATGGGCATACTTTCATTTCCACCATCTTTACTTTGGATCATATCGGTGTAGTTTTAACTTGAACGTGTAAATTAGTGCCAACATCATCTATACAGACAAGATTATTCACGACATGACGTGGTTATCTTGAGCAGTTGTGCATGGCAGTCGCTACACTAAAAAAATTCATGTTGCATTCGAGTCCTGTACGTATTATGCTTACAATGGCACAATAAGAATTCGGTGGAAGATGAGGCACTTGAACGAACTGAACCCTTCGTCCTCATTCCTGCCTACACCATTGCTGCCTGGGTAATTCGATTTTTGAAAGGTATAGCAAATTATCACGCGCATAATTTGAATAAAAAAATTGTTTCAAAATTCGGTGAGAAGGTCATAAGGGGAAATTTTATGCACGTTGATTTCTTTCTTTTTGTTGGGTTAAAGTTAATGGGTGCGAGTTATATGTAAAAAAGTAACAGTACGTCATTGGATACATCTCCGGTATTGTGCTTGTCTGCATAATAAGTGAGCCTATCAACTATTAGAGGGGTTCTTGTTTCTTGCTTCTGTCCTGTTATTAATTGTAGATTTTCCCGCTTGGTGGGTTACTCATGTGCATCGCTATGTGAATAATCCTTTTTTCTCACATTACTCTATCTGCAGTTTTTCTATGCAATTTCAAGCAGCAAGTCCTCCAACATAATTGTCTTGGCTCTTGCTCAAGTCATGGTGAGTTTTTGTCTAAATATTTTGTCATCGGGGTAGTTTTTCTATGAATAGCTTAAATGACAGGTGCGGAACTTCGTTATTGCTCTAAATTCATTTCAATCACCTGGAATTCGGTAACGTGCACCCGCAGTACAGTAACTAAGCATGTTAGCATTCACTACATCATAAAGCTACGACTGCGGTCATAAACGCAATGCAATACGCCATGCTCATTTGTGAAATGCCATAGCCATGTAGCCTTAGATTCACTGCTGCTTGTGTATATACAGTGAAAGCTCGTTAGCTTCAACTCGCTGAATTTTAATTTACAGTTAATTCAAACTGACGCCGTAATCCAGGAACAGCCCTATGTATTTCTATGGCAAAAAACTCCCGATAGTTCAAACACTCAGTAAGCACAGTGGTTAATTCGAATAGAGAGTCCCTAGTTTTCCTTGCTCCTCACAAAAGTCTGCCACGAGTGATCTTTTTTGTTGTTGTATTTTTTCGTGCCTTATTTATTTATGTATTTATTTTTTATGCGACAAGTACTGTCTTGTTGTTCTGCAGTTGGTTTTCGCATGCCAGTGCTTGAGGAGTGCGTATGCGGTTTGAATTTTGATCTTCTGAAGTGCTCCTTGCTTTTTTTTTTTTCTTGTCCTTGTGACACGATTTCTGTTCTTGATTTGTTCACTTCATTTTGTACTTGCTTATCCTGCTCCTGCTGACAGTCTCAGCTGGAGGCTAGCAGTATTAAATGAATAAATGAATAAATAAGTGACAATGTGTTGCAAAACCATACCATCAAAAATTTACTATATATATGTGACACAACGAAACTTCAGCATTTCTCAGCAGACGAGAATTCAGACACTGCGCTGTTGCAGCTCTTGAGCGAACTACGAATGATGCTAATGAAGTCGCGATGGAAGAAACACAAGGAAATGCAAACTACTAATTACTTTTAATTTTTCAATGTATTACCTCAACTACGTAAATACAGTAGACTCTCAGTAAACCTCTCAGAACCTAAAGGGACCGGGAAAATGTGTTCCATTAAACAGGAATTCCGTCTACCAGATTTACGTTTACTGAGAGTCTATTGTAAGTGTGTTTTACATTTGGGCTCATTACTCACACAAATGCATTTTATTTTGGTGCTTGTTTCTGGTATATCGCTGACTGATCTAAAAATTCGGTTCACCATTTGAACTGCATGAACTCAATTTATGAAATCACCTGCCACAAACGTGTACTAGCCCCTAGTTTGCAATATCGAATCCCGAGGAGGCTATTTAGGTTCTGCCTGCACAGTGTGGTAAGATGTCTGTTATAGCACCTGTCTGCAAATTCAAACAATCTATAGTCTCTTCAGAGTTCGAAATAACAAGCTTTTACTGTATATGTATTGTGGATTGCATGAGAAAGTAATCTTTTAGTTTAGTTCAGTTTTCACTATTTAGAATTATTGACAGAATATAGTAGAATCAACATCCCCTAGGCTGAAAAGGCAATTTGTACATCTCCTCCTTTTATTGTACCGCTTCTCCTTTTGTCTAAACATTTTGAGTAAGCCAGAAGAGCTTTTAGAACTTGATAACATTCATTTTTCTTTTTTTTTCTTTTCTTGCAGGGAATGTACTTTGTTTCATCAGTGCTGTTGATAAGAATGAATATGCCTGCAGAATATAGGTGACAACACAAACTACCATTTATGATGTCCCTTTTTGCATGCTTTGTCCTTGCAATGTCTTGCCTGTTTATATTACACCTAATCTAGTATTTTTTTGCATTGCATTATCAACTTTATGCATTGTGAAACTGTTTTCTTACTTTCTATTGGCTGTACTTCCCTTTACATGCCTTCTTACTTAATGATGTTGGTGAGTTAAGCTGTATAATTATTAATTAAACAATGTTGTCTTCTCTGTGAAACTTCATATGCAGATAATGTTAATTAACAAGCTACTTTACCCACTGAAAGAGCATTAAGAAAATTAATATATGATGTACCCTGTGTCAATACGGACTATATAGGCATTGCTAGCAATTGCCTACTCACCATTAGTACAGTTAAACTTGGATATAACAAGATTGACAGAGTTCGTTACAAACAGGTTTTTGTTATATGCAAAAATTCAAAAAACGAAATACACAAATTTAACAAAGGGTGAACTGAACACAACATTTTTCAAGTGGTAAAAAACTGCGTTAGTATTACGGCAGCACTTGTATAGACACTCTTGATGAGTTTTTGTCGTCATGTTCTATATAAAGTTCAAGTTAACAACATCCCCCGTGCATTGTAAGTTCTACTCATCATGTAAAAGAGTGCATGAGCGGAAATGACGAGGGATGCTGAAGTTTAGATCAGATAAACTGGCCCATCTCCGTTGCTGGTAGGGTGCACACGATAACATCCCCTTGCCGGTTAGACCTGCCATCAAATGCTCAAGCAAAAAAGAAACACCCCGTTTGTCTTGAATGAGCATAAAAAGGTCTTGAGCAGGAACCGTGAACTTGGGTTCTAAGTGTGCTGTAGCGATAGCTGGCGCACGCACTATCTCGGCAAGCATCAGCGTACATCTCGTATACCATTCTACGTGGCCCCGCCACGGTGGTCTAGTGGCTAAGGTACTCGGCTGCTGACCCGCAGGTCGCGGGTTCGAATCCCGGCTGTGGCGACTGCATTTCCTATGGAGGCGGAAATGTTGTAGGCCCGTGTACTCAGATTTGGGTGCACGTTAAAGAACCCCAGGTGGTCAAAATTTCCGGAGCCCTCCACTACGGCGTCTCTCATAATCATATGGTGGTTTTGGGACGTTAAACCCCACAAATCAATCGTTATCATTCTACGTGCTTATCTTGCAATGCAAAGAGACTGCCGAAAAAGCATTTCTCTCTGAAGCAGCCATTTTCTCTTCAAACAGCATTTTGTAAAAGCACAATATCAAATCCAAGAAGTTAGCGGGCAGCCTTACTTCGTATAACATCACAATTTGTTGCTGTCGCATTCATTACTTCGTTTCTGCGGTGAAACTTTGATTTTTTTTTCTCTCCAACTAACATTCGTAGGACATCAATACAATAATGCTCACATTGTTTAGTCATGGCTTCCGAGATTGGCTCTGGCAATGCGCCCTCGCATTGTTGGCGCCAGTTGCGAAAGCCACAGTCTAGTAAATCCGTGGCTAGGTGCAAGACTTGTTGTTAAGTCCATAATGAGGCGACCTCCAAAGATTCATCGTTGTCACTGTTGTCTTAGACAACTTTCTCGCACACAACCACGCGCACTATTGAGCGCTCGCTGTGACCTTGCAGTTTGCGGGGATCTGAGCACGCTGTGCATGACGCTGCTGCTTCGAGCTTTGTCAGCGGCAGGGCAACCACAGAAGATGCATGCTTGTGCCAAAATGACAAAATTGAGGGCAAAATTCTTAGTTTGACAGCGGCAGAAATTCGTTATAGCAGGGGTTTTTCCCACTGCAATCTCATTACATAAGGTCCCAAATACATGTGCTTCTATGGAGTAAAGATGGTGAATAGAAAAACTTCCTAATAATGAGGAATTAATTATGGAGGTGTTTGTTATAAGTAGGTTTAACTGTAGTACTGAAACAACAAAATGCCAAAATTATTTTGTAGTTATAGAGAAGATTAATGCAGAAGAAAAACTACCAGGATGCGAGCATATTTCAGGAGGTTTTGTACTACCTAGCATCACTGCGGTCATTGGGAGATGAACTGTATAAAACAGAATGAAAGCAACAGCACAAACGTGTGTACATAAATCTAGACTAAATAAAGCTGTTTTAAGAATTAGCATAGTATTTAGAAATGCAGCATTGGACAAGTGCTGTAAATCACTCTGAACGGTATTTCTGACTACTCCAGGCTTGCATGAAAAAGTATTTTTGGCTGCTCCAAGCCTGCTCCAAAACATCTGTCTTGGTGCTACAGAAGGAACTTTTGGCTGCTCTCGAACAAGTCTTCCCTGTTTCCCCACTGGAGTGTCGCTGCTGAAAAACTGACAGGTTGAGGTGCGATGCAAGGGCAAAAGCTGGGGATTTCCCACTAAAGCGAAACACGCCTTCTGTCATGAGTACTTCTTTCCTAGATATTGTTTTTCATGCTAGTAAATGCACTGGTTGGATCCTGCTTGCTGGCATAACATTACAGTCGAAAAAAGAGGTCCTTTGTAATGATGTCTTGTCATTCTCAATTTCCAGGTCTATCATCACAGAAGTACTGGGCGAGCTACAGTTCAACTTCTACCACCGGTGGTTTGATGTAATATTTCTTGTCAGTGCGCTCACGAGCATCGGCTTTCTTTATTTGGCCCACAAGCAGGGCCCTGAACGCGACACTGTGCAGTAACTCGGCTGCTTGATGATTGACAACACTTGTTTCACATGGGCATACTAGGTGATGTACTGTTTTTGTCAGTGTACAATAATTGCAGTGCGATATTTTTTTACTAGATATATTATTTTACATGATACCAAGTTCTTTTAGATGCAAAGCAGCTCTTTGACTAGCCTGTGTAGCGCTGTCACTCTGCACCAAGGTGGTGTCAAGTAGACCACGTCTTCCTTCGCAGTGCGCGCGCGTGACGTCACTCTCCACCGCTTGCGACGCTGAAGCCCACTCCTCACGTCGGCACCATCTCCATGTCTCTCCATCTGTTGGTGAGAAGAAGCCACAGGTAGACGTGCTCACGCGCCGTCGTCTAGGCCCGTTGTGGTCCTGTGGCACTGGCAATGTGGACAGCACGCCGCTGCTTGCCACGTGATCACACCGACGGACGGGACGCCACCAGGGTGTGCTTACCGCTAGTGTGCGCGTACATTTCCCGGCCTTCGCCGTTGTTGCGGGTCAGTGAATCTGATCACGTTCGCGAGTGGCGACGTGATCAGATTCTGGAACACCGACAAGGCGCAAGCCAGGGCAGCCGAATGCACGCGTCAGCAGTAGAAGACCAACGATACCAACGAGGCGCGAGTCAAGAGCGCCAATCACATTTGAGAATAGAGACGACGCACAGGTAACACCGACGAGACGCGAGCCGAGGAAGCCAAGTGCAAGGGTATTCGACACGTTCCTCCTCCCGTGTCTTTGCATTTCAAACAAACGTTTACTCCAGTAAACGCTACACTGAGTTTCACTTCAAACCGTTCTTCCAGCAC
Organism: Rhipicephalus microplus; assembly: GCF_043290135.1. Lineage (NCBI taxonomy): Eukaryota > Metazoa > Arthropoda > Arachnida > Ixodida > Ixodidae > Rhipicephalus > Rhipicephalus microplus. Next base: position 77,848,041 of record NC_134703.1, read on the forward strand.
TCGCGTCGATGTCCCTTTCAACCGGGTCAACATCGTGCGCACCGTTGCTGCTTCGCATCCCATCAGGGTTCCGTTCAGTGAGATGGTCCATAGTTTTTTTTTTTTTTTTTCGTTTGAAGTTGCCAGGCAGGCTTGCTGGTTTGGCACACTTGGACAACAATGGTAGTGCAAACAATCGGGAAACAGGAAGGCAACAGAAGCACACAGATAGCGCCACACTTAGACAAAATGTTTTATTATCGAGCATTACATGATCCTCATACACTTCTTTGCACACAGCTGCAACTAACACATGGAGGAGCACAAATAATAGTTCATCAGAAATTTTTGAACCACTAATCGTGCGAGAGAAACACATCAGACAAGGAAGAAGAAAATTCGTTCATTTCACCCTTCAACTCGTGCACATGTATTGAAACTCCTCTCTTGAGAGCGCAATAGATGGGCTGCTCACGCAATACCCGCTATGTATATCTATCCAGTTTTGAAAGGTGTGACTTCGCACCCACCGCTACTAAATATGGCGATATCTTTAAATTGTGGATTGCATTTGCACTTCCTGCAATGCAGAGACAGGGGTCCGTCTGGCGGTGTCTAGTTCACTTCGTTCTTATGCTCTAGCAAGCTGTCATTTACCTATGCTCACGCGGCCTACCACAAAGTACAGCTATGTGTGTGCATATTGCCTTCTGGTGTCCTGTTTACTTGCACGACCATGGTTATACAAATGTGGTTCATGTGTTCAGTGAGTCTTGTGACTCATGACAAGCTGATTAGTCTAAGTTTGGGTAACCATCACCAATTGTAGCATGGTCATCTAAAAAGCGTGGACTATAATGTGTGCTTGACCAAAAAGCAAATGATTTTCTATTAGGCACAGCAATGAAGAGCTGCTAACAAGAGGCGGTAATGGCCGTATTCGATGCATACATTTTCATTCTATAAATGTTCGCACTGCAGGTTTTACTTGTCTTTTTTTCGACCACCACTATAGAAGCCATGCTACAATATTTTTTTATAGCATCGAATGTTCATTTTAGTTGGGTGTATGCAGTTTCCTTCTTTAATATAATGAAAGCTGTGTTGGTACAGGATTCCAGAATGTGGTAAAATTTTGCTGGTACATACTGCCAAATCGACGAATAAAGCAGCCGATATCTCAGAAGTTCCTTCAACATCAAATTAATGGTGTCCAACTGTAGTACTCATATTCACTACAACCAGGACACCCCTGTGCCACTGAGTTCTTTAAACGATACAAATTTTTAAAATGGCATCCATGTTAGTCGATTACACTTTAGTAAATTGCACTTTCTTTGCATCATCTTACCTTTGGAGAGTATGACAGAGAAGAGTACTTTGATTTACGTAGTCAGGGATAACTAATTTAAGTGAAATAGAAAGCTTTTTTCCATGTTTTTTCGCAACGTGCTGTACATCAGCATCGGTACACGTATTTGGAACTGTAAAATGGCCATATGGCCGTGCTGTGGTGGTGACCGAAACACATAGCATATGCTGGTCAAACTATACTCCTATTTAATGAAGTGTGATGATCAATGAATATCCAAATTTTGCATGATCTATAATCAACCATTGCTGCTGGCTAAAGTGGAAGCAAGGCAGTCTATAATAATAGGAGCTGAAAATAACGTCAGATGTTTTGAGCCGAGGTTGCCAAGAAGGTTGCTGCAATGTGTACATTTTTGCACTGAGTTCGGCACCCATTACATTTCTGTGCTCAGAATGCTCTACAGTAACGTTATCAATGTGCACAGATCTTGAATGCTTTCAATGTGCAGAGATCTCTCTCCGCTAGCTTTGTGAAAGACGATGTTTTGAGCACTAACTTCGCAACTATAAATGACAATCATGTTCCCTTGGCATGGACAGATCCTTCTATGGCTCGGAAGTTTCTATCTTCCAACCACAGAGCCATGCAGAAACATAAAATGTTATATTTTGTACACTCTGGCTGGTGCATTGTGTCACTTCTAAACTTGTTGTAGCTGTGATCTTACTTGGGACGATTATAGTCTTCATTAGCAAAGCCATCATGCAAAACATTCTGTTGCAAGGCAGCATCTGAAAGAAAATGTTTAATATACACCTAATGGGGTTGACGATTGCTCTAGCTGAACATAGCATGCTGGTTTTTAACAGTCATGGTCAAGTTACCAGCCAGAAGTAGAATTGTTGCAGTAACCTGGAGCGGGAAAGTAATCTAGTTACAGTTCCAACTATCAGTAACCTTCTACAGTTACTACCAGTCCAGTATACATATGTTTTTTAGGCTTCTGCGAATAGTGAATTTTAGGTTCGAAGTGAGTTCAAAGTCAATAGTGATTTTGACCGAATAATTCTTAACCGAATTTGAATGGTATAAATCACATTTTATATAGAAAAATGGTCATATTCGTCATGAGCTAACCAATGTGTACAACAATTTTTAAAAATAGAAATAACGTATGTGCTAATGCCTTTTTTTTTTTTTTGGTCCGCAGGAAATGGAAACAGCATTGTATAGTAGCAAGATTTGACTTTCATCAGAGTGCAAGTGATAACCTGTAAAATATGCTACATTTTGAAATTTACCATACTTAAAGCATACAAACAAGCATAACAATCTTCTAAACTTCAAAAATGACGAATCGATTTAAGGGCAATATGTTCAGTTAATCTTGAAGTGGGGCTTCACAGCAGGGTAGATTTTCTTTGGATGAGTGGTTTCACAGCTTAGCACTACAGCAAAACCATTTTTAGAGGGGGTTTACGTGCAAACTAATATACATTTGAATAAATGCTTTCACGGCTTGGCACCCCTCCACTGCAGTGAAACCATCTTCGCAAGGGAGTGCTTGCGGGCTAATATACACCTATTTTTTAATTTTGAATACTTCGATAATTTAAGTTTAATCGAGGCGAATTTGAACGCTGTAATATTCATTCGAATATTCGAAGCATTCGAATACTCGGACAAGCCTAGCGTGTGTCCTATTATAAGAACACACACATTGCAGTGATTAAAATGTGTCGTAACAAAACCATTCTATTTTTTTTTTTTTCAGTTCTGGCTCATATTGGCAAAGCTTTATTGCATTTCTACGGTAAATAAGGCAAATGAGTGTGATCAACCTCAATTTTGCTTTATTTCTCTTTCATCAATAAAACAATATTATACAAAGTAACTGGTTACTGGTAATGCAGTATTGATTGCTAGTTTGTACTCAATATTGGTGTTAATTAGTGTGATTTGTATGTCAGGTGCCTGCTTCAGAATTTATGAACCCACTTGTGAGTAAAGTGGGTCCTTACATTTCATAATACTATATCTCTGTTATTCTAGATAGACGTTCACGCCTGGCTGAGCAGTGCTTATAAAACAGTGTCAAGTCCTGGCACACACTGATCAGCCATACTGCCATGATAATACTGACAGGATCGAAGGCTGAGGCTGCGAAATTTTCACTGAAAAGAAGACTCCAGAGCCTGCGATGATAAAACACCGCTCATATTGTGTTCTAATAAACTATTCATCTATATTTTTATATTCACTCAGGCTCAAAGTAGGCCATGTCAGACGTGTCTGTTAGGGATCTGGAAAAGTGAATGGGTGCACGTATTAGAGATAAGTCATTAGAGCATAATGCCAATAGTTTATGCAGGGTTGAGTGCATGAGTTAACTGTTATGTATTAATAATGGCTTCCAGGTTTGAATGGCCCTGTGGTTGAAATTTTATGAAGTTTGAAATAGCCAAACTTTTTATTTTAATAGCATGCAGTCATTCTAATAACAACTTACTAATGTCTGTGGCAAATGTTTCAAGGCAGCGCGAGCAGCTACAAGCGAGAAAAAAACATATGCTGCTCCCGAAGCTGTGCCACTTCCAATTCAATGGCACTATAATCGCATTGAATGATATGGGTGAGAGGAACTAGAAATAATAATGATAAATCTCTTAACACTTACTTTCACTGATGCAACACATGCTGATTAATAATTTTTTTATAATTGTGCGTTGACTTTTGGGAATAATAAGTCTTCAGCTGACTGCTTGATCTCACATTGTCAATGATGTGAACATGTTTTTTTTTTTGTGTGATTACTGTATGCCTATGGAATAGAGCCTGTCATCCACACACTCTGCAATGTATGGCTAGTCAACTTTTCACAGTGTTGAACCACTAATTCTTTTATTTGTGTTCAGCAAGGACAATTCACTTCTGGTTTAACTCGTGAAAAAAAGTTAGGAGACTCATTCATTTGAATTTTGTTATTTGATTACTTAAGAGGAAAATAAATAAAAGGAAAGATATCGTATAAATGTCGTGACTGTAGATGGAGTGCACAGAGGAGTGAAATACAACAACTGTTTAATACACTGTGAGTTGTAAGCACACAGGCTCGCGTGGCTACATTATCTCAACGACAAGGAACCTGGTCTCTCGCTCACAGTCCTGCCGATTGATGTCCACGTGACGCCGTACACTTGCCGTCCTCTCGTAGCACCCACGACACCTCCTGTTGTTTGAAGTAGCCCTCCTGCTCGTCGCAGGTTGAGCGTACTTGGTGCTTTAGCCAATCGCCCACTTCTTGTCGTCGCCACTGGTTGTAGAGGCTGCAGATGCTTGCTAGTACATTTCGTGAGACCTCCAACAGCTGTGCTCACAATGTATGAGTGAGGCGTGTGAGCCGGCCCGATGACAGTCTCTGTTGTTGGAGTACCTGACAGAATGCAGACAGCTGTTTGCAGTTGAATGGGATCTCTTGCCAAGGTCCTCTGTCTCCGGTTACACCGTTGGCCCTGTTTGGCCTTATAGCCTTTGTTTAGTTTCCTAAATTCTACCGTGCTCCACCATGGCTTCAGCCTGTGTGGTGCCACGGGCACGTTGGTTCGTCGGCGCCTGCCCATGAGGAGTTCCGCTGGTATAAATCCTTCTTTTCCTGGGTTGTCTCTGTGCGCAAGCAGAGCCTTGTAGATGTTTGGCGATTTCATGACCAGCTGTTTAGCGGTCTGAACTGTTCTTTATGCTGCGCCGTTACTCTGAGGGAAGGCTGCTGCTAGTTATGTGACTTGATCTCCACTGAGTTGTCCAGGTGGCTTGATGACAACACTGGCACCAGTGGCTTGTGATCAGTTTCCATATCAAACTGGAGACCAAGCAGATAGGAGCGGAGACGCTCGCAGGCCCGTATTACTGCCAGTGCTTCTTTCTCTATTTGTGCATATCGCGTCTCCGTTTTGGAGAGGGACCTTGAGGCATAGGCAACTGGAAATCTCCGACCATCTGTCTCTTGAAGAAGAACTGCTCCGAGACCGTACGACGATCCGTTCACCGACACAGTGTGATGACTACAGGGGTCACAGTGAGTCAGCACAAGAATTGCAGTGAAAGCTTTCTTGACAGCGTTGAAGCTTACTTGCTGAAGCTTGTCCTAACACAATTCAGCGTCCCTGTGAAGCAGGTCATGTAACGGTTTTGTTAGCTGTGAGAACCCAGGGAGAAACTTGGCCAAGTGACTGGCCATTCCCAAGAAGGACCTCACTTCTGTTACATCTGTTGGCTCTGCTAGGTGACACAGTGCGTTGACCTTTTCAGGGTTGGCACTGATACTGTTAGCTGACACGATGTGTCCCAGAAACCTCACTGACTGCTGGTGTAGCACACATTTTTCTGCATTCAAGGTCATGCCAGCTTCTTTCAGGCGCTGGAGTATATTGTGCAGCCCTGCATGATGTTCTTTCCTTGAGGAGCCGAACACTATAATGTCATCCTGTAGACACGCTTGGCCCTTAAGGCCTTCTAGAACCCTTAGCACTTCTCTCTGGAAAAACTCAAGTGCTGCCGAAATTCTGTAAGGCCATCGGAGAAACTGAAACCAGCCGAATGGCATCAGGAAAGTTGTGTACTTCTGGGATTCTGGTGCTAGCGGAGCTTGCCAATAACCAGCTCTTTCATCGAACTTGTTGAGCCATGTAGCTCCAGCCAGTCTGGCCGAACATTCGTCGACGGGGGGCATTACGACTCGTTCCCCCAGGATGTTCTTGTTCAACCCTCCAAAGTCGACGCAGATTCGAAGCTCACCTCCTCTCTTTTTTGGCGACTACCATAGGTGCGCACCACTCTATGGCTCCGTCGACCTTTCTGATGACACCAAGTTTCTCCATTTTAACTCGCGCTTGATGCTGGGCAGCATGGGCAGGGGTACTCGCCATGGATACGTAATAGCACTGGGCTTGGCATCGGGCAGTAATGTTATCGTGTATACTGTTTTGAGAAAGCGCAGGCCTGTTGTGAAGTTGGGGTATTGGCAGAGAATGTTAGCTGGATCACTGACCTTGCCTGCTTGCCTGTTGGCGCTGTTACCTCGAGGAGGCTTGGGAGGATATCCAATGTTTTGATTGCTGGCCGGCTGAGAAGTGCATCGAGTAACTTGTCAATCATGTAGACATCTTCCTGGCACACAAGGCCATTCCAGCACAGCGTTGCCCTAAACAGTCCTGCAGTTGCGATTTTGGTCCGACTAAGTCCCAGCAGTTGTTTCTCGGCCTCCTTCAGGTTGCCCATGGCTTGTTTGTTGTATAGACTTGTAGGTATAGCAATTACATCCGCACCGGTGTCTACCTTAAACTTCATTGGCGAGCCATTTACTGTAACATCTGCTCTCCAGAGCCTAGAGTCCTGTTGGTCAGTGAGTTGACCCGAGTATACTTCTTCAAAAACGGCTTGGTGGGCGCTGTTTTTCATCTTTGTAGAGGCAGATAAACACATGGCGGCATAATGTCCCTTTTTGCCGCAGGCACTGCATATTTTCCCGTTCGCAGGGCACATGGTGTGTGATGGTGGGTGCGTTGTGGAGCCACACCACTTGCAGTTTGGTCGCGCTGTGTTTTCTGAGAGTGTTTATTTGGCTTTCCTTTGCTTTTTGACAATCCACACGTAGTGTCTATAGCTGCAGGTGTCTGTTGCTGGTGCCATAGGTCCTTTTGTTGCTGCTTGATTGTTTCCGAGTTGCGTGCAGCGGTGACGGCAGCTTCGAGTCAGCTCGGCATTGAGTTGCAGCTTCTCGCTTAGTTGCGTGTCTTACAGACCGACGGCGAGCCAATCGCGGATAAATTCTTCTTTCAGATCTCCGAACTCGCAGTTTCGGCAGGTCTGTAGAGTTCGGTTACAAACATGTCGACGGGTGCATGTGCTTCTTGCTTCCGGCTGTTGAACTTTGCCGCCTCATATATCACGTTCATGCGTGGCACGACCATATACACTATATCTATGACAGCCAAGTTATATCTATCAGGATGTAGAAATTTTTAGGACGGATAGATGGATAGATTGCTACGGCTGTACCCTTTAGATCGGGCGATGGCTAACGCCACCAAGCCAAAATACTTAAGAACCAAAAACTAGATTTATTTTTTTCTCCTTTAAATAGTGAGGTTGAGGACTCGTACTTTTCAGTGAAGAATTTAGTTTTCACTCGTGCCTTGACTTTAGCCACCAATCAAATAACCTCTTTCTAGTTAATTCTACACGCTTAAAGTCTATTTTTCCCTCCCTGTCTCTAAACCCCATTGCTTTGAAAAACTCTGCGCCATCATCCTGAACTATAGGGTGAAGCCCTTTACAGAACATTATCAAGTGTGCGGCAGTTTCTTTCTCTCCACACGCACTGCTTACCGTGTCTACCCCTTCGTATTTGGCCCGATATGTCTTGGTTCGCAATACTCCCGTCTTGGCTCAAACAGTAGAGAACTACCCCGAGTATTATCATAGATTCTTTCCTTGGAAATTTCCTGCTTAAATGTTCGATAGATCTCTAGTGCGGACTTCTTAATCATGCCAATTCTTCATATATCGGTCTCAGCTTCCTTCACCTTCTTCTTAACCGATAATTCTTTTTGGTTTGGGCCCCTGCTGTTTTCTAAGTATTTACCAGTCAATTTTTTGGTTCGCTTCCTCCATGTTGTATTGACACTCTTCATGTACAAGTAGCTGAATACCTTCCTAGCCCCACGCTCTTCCCCCATTCCTCTCAAACGCTTCTCAAATTTTATCTTGCTGCTAGCTTCCCTGCCCTCAAGTGATGTCCATCCCATATCACCTTGTACTCCCTGACTTGGTGTATTCCCGTGAGCTCCTAAGGCAAGCCTACCTATTCCATGTTGCTTAATTTCTAATCTTGCTTGAACTTCTGATCTCATGCACAAGACTGCATTGCCGAACATCAGACCAGGAACCATGACCCCTTTCCATATTCCTCTCACAACATTATACCTATTGTAATTCCACAGCGCCCTGTTTTTCATTACCGCTGCATTCCTGTTACCTTTAGTCGTCTCGTATATTTCGTGTTCCCTAGGTACTCGGCCCCATTGCTTATCCATACGCCCAGATATTTGTATTTATCTGTTATCTCTAGCGTAACCTCCTGTATTCTAAGCTATCTACCTTCATTGTCATTAAAAATTATGACTGCTGATTATTCCTTACTGAATCTGAAATCTAACCTATCTCCCTCATTACCGCAGATGTCCACCAATCTCTGCAAATCTTCCTTGTTGTCGGCCATTAGCTTTATATCATCTGCGAACATCAATGCTGGTAGTGCCTGTTCAATGAGTTTTCCTTGTTTGAAGAAAGAGAGGTTGAAGCCCAGTCCACTTTCCTCTAATTTGGCATCTAATCCTTGTAGGTACATCATGAATAATAAGGGTGACAGGGGACACCACTGCCTAAGCCCCTATTTTACCTCTGCAGGCTTGGGTACCTGTCTTTCCCAATTTAGAACTACCTTGTTACCTTAATAGATATCCTTTAAGAGATTAGTGACTACATTCTCCACGCTTAGTGTCTCCAGTATTCCCCATAATTCCTCTTGAACCACGCTATCATATGCTTCCTTGATATTCAAGAATGCTAGCCACAGGGGCCTGTGTTCCTTTTCTGCCATTTCCATGCACTGAGATTGTCTTCGAACCTCCCGTGTTTCCGAAACCCATTCTGCAGTTCTCCCAGCACCCCCTCATCCTCTATCCATGCCTGCAGTCTTTCCTTTATAATCTGCATCGCCAGCCTGTAGACCCCTGATGTCACTGTTATAGGATGGTAGTTGTTTATGTCAGCTTTGTCCCCCTTTCTTATATAGATCATGCTCATCCTGCTAAGTTTCCATCCATCGGGAACTTCACCATCGATTATTATTTTCTCACTGCCTCTATCAAAGCCTGCTTAGACTTCGGACCTAATGTCTTCATCAGCATAATTGGAATGCCATCTGGGCCTGTTGATGTACTACTAGGAACCCTTTTCTCAGCCCTTTCCCACTCTCATTGTGAAAATAGAGCTATTGCACCACTTGATTCATCCTTGTCTATTGTGGTGCATAAAGTACTTCTTTGTTGAAATTTTCCTTTCACCCTTGTTCTTATATATTCAGTAGCTTCGTCCCCTTCTAGCCTAGATCCTTGAGCTGTAGTTATAAACCTCTGCTCTAGGCTTGTGTCATTTCTTAGGGAGTTTAAATGGTTCCATAATTTCGCAGCTGCCTTTCTATCTTGTTTATGTAGTTCTGCCAGCCACTGAGCTCCCTTTCTTCTAATCTTTTCATTGATCAGAAGGGATGCATCCCTTCTACAGCTTAGGAAGATTTCCCATTTTCTTTCAACATCATCTGTCGGTTCACCCTGCTGCTTAGCATGTCTGTGTTCCCTAGAAGCTTCCTGACGTTTTGTTATGGCTCTCTTAACTTCCTCATCCCACCAACTTTTGTGTTTGTGTCTTTTTTTCTGGGGTGACTTGTCACGTGCCTTAGCAAGCTCTAGCTCAAACAGTCTAATTAGATTCGTGCATGTCCACACTGTTTTATTATCCTCAGTAATATCCTCAGTGATTAATTTCTCAATTTGTTTAGTGGCTATTTCAAATTGCCTTTGTGAATGAAAATTTTCCTGTAGTTGCTCATCTTGTCTCTTTCCCACTTTTACTGCTCTTTCAAAACTTAGCTTGATACGTTTTTGATCACTACCCAGACTTCTGGAGCCACCTTCATCTATGTACATTCCCCTGAGCTTATCATACATCCTATGTGACATCAGTAGGTAATCTATCATCGACTGCTGCCTTCCTACCTCCCATGTTATTTGCCCTTCACATTTCTCGGTACTGTTGCAAATGATCAAATCAAGCCTTTCACACATATCCATGATCATTTTGCCTGTCGGGTCGATATACCTATCTATATCTTCCATGTGCGCATTCATATCTCCTAGTATAATTATCTCGCACTCTCCTCCTAACTCCTGAATGTCCTTTGATATACACTCTACCATGGCCTGGTTTTCCTCTCTGGTCTTTGCTGCCGTCCTCAAGTACACGAAACCAAAGAGTGTCATTTGCCCTGCCCCTTTCCCTTTTAGTCATAAATGTTCCTTGCACTCCTGCTTGACCCTTTGCCAGTCTGTACTTTTATGAATGAATGCCCCAATACCACCCCCTTTTCCGCTGCCTTCTGTTCTATTACAATATTCCCACGCGTAGTCCGGATTGTTAGGAGGTTGTTCCATGTCCCTGAGATGTGTTTCTACAAAACCGTATATCATCGGCCTCTCCTCCATTAGCTGTTCTATCTTTTCGCACTTCAGCCTGTTCCTACCACCCTGCATGTTAATATACCTTATGTCTGAATTGGCTCGGCGCTTGTGGCTACGTCTATTTCTGCACCAGACTCTACCTATCTTAGATACTGGTGCCACTTTGGAATCGTATCTGTCCATACCACCTGTCAAAGAGTCTCCTCAATTGTTTTCCTCGTTACTAGCTATCCTGCACACCGAAGGGCCCGCTTGCCCTCCAAAAAAGCTGCTGCGCGTCCTGCGTATCGGCAACCCACCTCATGACCTAGCCGCCCATCGAAGTGAATTCTGTCTCGTTGAAAACCACCCCACCTATGCACCTCTCTGTGTATTTCGACCACCTCAAAGCCTTTCTCTCGACTCATCCGCCATATCTCTTGGTTTGCTTTGACATACCTCCGGTATCGTGCATCACTACCTGTACCTGAGAAGTGGCGGGCATGTCATTGACGCCTTTCGCCAGTGTGGTTGCCAGTCCTGCTGTATCTTCATTTAAGACATCGTTTAAACCGCCTGAAATTATCACGAGGTTTCGTCTATCAGCTGTAGTTTTGAGTTTTGCGCTCGCTTGCCTCATGACTGCTTCCAGCTTGCGTCCTGGGAACACTGCAACCCTCTTGTCACCTCTTACCCTCTCTTTGGTGGCTTCTGTGCATCGATATAAATTCGAGTTCCCGGTGATTATCACATGCTGTGACTTTTGAGCTGGAGCGTCCTGCACCTGGGGGTTACTTGCACCTGTGACGCCGGCTGCTTTGTCCCCTCCCAGCCCCACCACTACTTCGCTGAAGCTGGGCGTTGCGACATTTGAACCGGCTGAACCTGTTTTTTCCAACCTTGCTAGCTCTTTCTTCTCCGCCGTTCTGGTTGCCGGTTCCCTACTGGTCTCTCCGTAGGCCGCTCCTCTGTTCACCTTGGCTAGTGCTTCCTCGGCAGACTTCAGCCTTTTTCCTATAGCCCTCGTTTTCTCTTGCTCTGTCGCCAACGCAGTCTCGAGCTCGGTGATTCTCATCAGCAGGTCACTCTGGGCAACCATAATTTTCTCCATTTTTTCCTCGACCTCACAATGCCTACACTTCGCGTCAGCCTCTTCTCCATCCGCTTCTACACTTGGGTCCACCTTCAAACCCACCCCACTTCCTGAACACTTTACGGTCTTTTTAACCACGTCTTTCTCACACCGATTGTCCCTATGACATGTCTCACTCGATAATTACAAAACTCGAGCCCTGCCCTACAAAGAAGAGAAAGTCTAAGCTCTACTACGAAAATTTGCGTGCTCAATGTACATGCGCCTCCCCCATGAGGTGGTGAAAGAAAAAAAAAAACAAAAAAGTCTAACACACGTGCACAAACTAATACCTGGTGACTGACCCCCGAAAAAGCCGTACAATAAAACAAGTGCTACAGAGATTTCAACTACTGCCTTATAATTATAAATACAAGCTCAAAACATGCAAAACTACTTCTCTGCGCAGTCGATCGGGAGTGCTCAAAAAACACGTCCATTCACCGTGACAGTCCGAACCGAACATCGGTTCAGTGAGCAAGCCGATGTGAGCGAACCTCGGTCCGTGAGCAAGTTGATGTGAGCGGCTTGCTCACAGCAGCGCCTCTAACGGGACCAATGAGAACAAGCGCTCACGCCGAAGAAAACGCACAAGGCGCGAGCATCGGAGGTTGACAAGCAAGCTCCTAAAGAAAAAAAAAAGTGACAGGGAAGGACACCCAGTTCCACCCTTCCTTCAAGCTTGGTACCTCTAGAGCGAAGTTGTAGTTTTTTTGTTTTTTAAATAATGTAACAATGTTAAGATTCCAGACACAAAAATTCTGCATGTTGTGACGGCTCACTTATTACGGCTGGATACCTCACTTGCATGATCGCGCGGTGGTTATAATTATTTGCAGGTGGTTTTACGGAGAGCAGTTGCAGTTCCGCTTTCAAAGCGTGCCGAGTAAGCCGAGATCCAGAGTGATTTTCCTGTAAACATAGCTGACTACGTTTACTGTGCCTAGAATACTGTACCACGTGGGTACACAAAACCGCGTGGTCGTGAACATCGCTTTGACAGTCTTTTTAACGCAGGTTACATGCAGTGCCGCAATATTTCACTCTGGAATGTGAATATGTGTGACCCCCTTCCCTCCATTCCCCCCCTCCAAAAAAAAAGCACTCCCGAAGCGAGGACGTGAACCTTTGCACATTCCTGCAGGCCCTGAAAGCAGGTGCAAGTCCACAAAGGAGCCAGCATGAGTTCATGTTGTTGCTCCATTACAAACTCTTTTTACGTGCTAGCAAATTATTATCTTCGCCTTTTTGCCTTTCTTTCAGGTGGCTGTTGGTTGCTTACAATAGAACAAAGTTGGTCAGAAGTGCAGTGGTTTGCGCTTATAGTTGCATGGCACCGGCATTAAGATAAGGCTGTCACAGCCGTTGATATTTCGTAGACGATGCATGCGTACGTGTGTGCCCACACAAATATATCCTACTACTTACCTCATCTTCGGTATTTTGTGTGAGTATTTATTTACCTATGCATCAGTGCAGTATCTCCTGTTGTGTCAAGCCTTAAGATTCCGTGATGACCGCGCATATGGAGTGTACGCTTCATATCTTTGTTCGGTAAGCGGAAGCGGGAGGAGATGCGTATGCGATTATGGTTTTCTTATTTTTAGAGACTGTGCTTCTCCCGATTTCGATGCACCGGGCTCAGAGGGTGCCACGGGAGGACGTAAGCTAACGCGCTTGGAAGATGAAACGAAACTCGAAGGAAAAGCTGACGGCTTGCGCGCCAACAATGGCATGCGCGTCAATGTATGTGCACCACACGAACATACATTTAAAAGAGCGGAGGAAGATTTCTGTGGGAGTGGGCCGGGTAACGGTGTCTGTAGAGAAGGTGTGACCGTAAAGGGAGCAGCAGCTTGCGCCACTGAGGCTGTGTAGTTCTTTGTTACCGTGACCTGGACACGGGATATACGGCAGCGTCCTTTGTGCGGGGTCTTCGCACGCACTGCGTTGCTCCCCCTTTGTGGAAGAAAGGTGAGCCAAATGGCCTCCCTTCTACCCCGTCGGCCCTCTATTGTGCGCGTTTGCTCGTACACCGTAAGCTCATTCGTACACGGAAGACGCGCACTCGATTTACCGTTCGTCGACCTCCTCCATAGCAGCAGGAACTGAGGATGTAGAATATAGGTCACTTCGTTCGAGTCGCCCCCGAAATATTTATATTCTTTAGACACCTTGTCTTCTACAGCTGTTGCGACATTACGCTCAGATCCCGAACGTCCATGTTAGTGTAGGTACTGACGATCATGTGCTGGTATTTCGTGACACAAGGAGCAGATGTGAGCAAAGAGGGTTGTTGTGTTTAGAAAAAATGTTTAACGATTTTGAGTACTTCGTACTCAACTATGGGAGAGCACTGAGCCGTCCCGCTAAGAATATTGGAGTATTCTGTACAAGTCAGTACAATTTAGGGGCGAAGCCCCTTATAGCGGCACCCGTTCGTCCCTCGTAGCCGTTGTAGTGTGTAACAAGTATAACATTTGACTTTTAATGGTGCCGGTGAGAGATTTCTTCTGTGCGTTGTTGAACAATAAAAAAATAGTGCTTAATGTACATGCCAATGGCTGCTCATGGGAAATGAGAGACAGGAGCATTCGACTTTTAGTTAACGCGCACGCTGCGATCCCCATTAGCAGCCATTGGCATGTACATTGAGCACTATCTGACAAGAAAGGGTTGCTACGTTATACTCGCTGGGTGTAACCTCCTTAGTTTTAGAAAGGTTTAGCGAGCGTTGAGCCGCAGTGCCATGAATACAGTGAACTTGTATATACCATGAATGAATTCGATGTGGTGAAAGGGGGGAAGCAGATACGAAGCGCAAGCCGTAAGAAATTACAAGCTGAATTTTCCTGTCTCTCATTTCACATTAGCAGCCACTTGCATGTACATTGAGCACTATCTGACAGGAAAAGGTTGCTACGTTATACTCGCTGGGCGTAACCTCCTTGGTTTTAGAAAGGTTTAGCGAGCGTTGAGCCGCAGTTCCATGAATACAGTGAACTAGTATATGATATGCCCGGGGAGGGGTTGAGGCTGCCACCCAGGATCCGGCGAAGGACGACTCTTGCGACGCGTCTCACGAACAAGTGAAAGATGCGTTTAATTTACATGTTTGCAAGAGAAGTACATTGCAGCGAGAGCGTACAGACGCGTCTTTCCATCACAAGGGCCCAGAGCGCACTCGAGACGAGCGGCCAGCGAAGTCCAGAGAGAGAGCCCCGACCGCACACGCGACGCCCTTTTTATATTCCTCGTCCGTGCACGTGCATCTTCTCAGACGCAGGCTGTGTGTCCCAGCGACGCTGATGTGCGTTTCCTGCGGCGCACACAGACGCCTCCCGCGTTCCTGCAGGACGCGGACAGCGTTTGACCGTCACGCCGATGAGCGTCCCTCGCAAGCCACCTCCTTGCTGTGCCGGTCATAACAATACCATGAACTCGAGGTGGTTAAAGGTGGGAAGTAAACCCGAAGCGCAAGCCGTAAGAAAGTGTGCGTGGGCCACCTCTCGTTTAGTCCTTGGAATGTCCGCTGGATGTTGGTGCTTCTATATGAGGAATATATGATGAAAAGATGCGAGATAGTGGTACTTGGAGTGTTGAATAGGTGGACGAACAGACACACAGACAGATGCATGGATGGACGCATGAACGGACGCAGTGTCAGATGGATGGATGAACGCGGGGACGGACGCACGAACAGACGCACGCACGGACGGGCGGATGGACGCATGGACGGTCACACAGACGGACGCATGGACAGACGGAAGCAAGAACGAATGGACGGACGAATGCTTCGCCCCACTCTCCATCATTCACTCCGTGGAAATGCTGCCATTTTTTTTTTATGGTGTGGCAGAGTAAAGAAAAACTTTTTTCTCTCAGCTAAAAGTAAGTTGCTGAAAGTGATGAATTACCTCATGTAATGTTGTTTGTAGCCTAGAAGAAAAGGTATTTGAAATATTTGGCCTTTAATGGAAAGAAAAGCATTGAAAATGAGTGGGCTACTCGCTAAGGATCTCTCTCGGGTATGTCATTAAGTGGCCACGCTCACGATAAACAGACACAAGATACATGGGGATGAATACGTAAGGAAGCGCATCAAAGAGCATTGCGATTGTTTTCTGTGATGGCATATTGACTCCAGTCTGTTAGAAAGTGAATAATTATTCATGTGACGTACCACTTATTAATTGATCATTGGTAATGTCGCTATGAAATATATCAAGTCATTTTGCAAAAATTCCACAACTATTTGGCCCAATGTTATGTATATTTGTAATAGATATGACGAATAGCCAAAGGAAAATAAGTGAATTTGAAATAAATTATGATAGTGATGATGAAAATAAAGAAACGGCTTTTTATATAAAGAAACATGCAGGTCTTTATGACGACATTTTTTGTTTTTTTTTAAGCTCTGGCAATATTATGTCTGCCTTTGCTGCCCACAAGTATTAGCTTATAACTTGCCACGCCTATATTATCTCCGTAGATAATCGCCGGATATAGTTGAGTGCTTGTAAATTGAGCCATTAGTATGATTATTTTTACAAACACCCGATGGAGGCTAAAAGTTTGAGGTTCGTGTGCTGTGCAATGTCAGTGCACGTGACAGAACACCAGATAGTAGAGATTTTCCGGAGAATAACTCAACACTGTTGAATGCAGAGGCAGGAGTAACCTCCGCCTCACCCCAAGATAAATCGGGGCCAGTCCGTTCAATGGCGGCAGCTCCAAATACGCACATACACGAAACCCGTCATCATATACCACATATATTCCGAGGTCTATACCACTAATTTAGGCCGGTACTGTAGCACCACAGCCACTCTTGACCATACCACATATGGGCATGTCCAGCATTGGTAAGGCATTCTGGAGTCGCGGCCTCCAATGAAGACCTTCGGTTGCGTGGGCGGACTGCGCTGCTCAGTTCGGGCCTGGACAAGTAATTCTGGGCGATCCAGCAGGCCAAGGAAGCTGCCGGGAAACACGGTCTCTCCGTCAGCTCCTATAGGTGGGAGCCCAGCCCAGCAATCTGCCGACAATTGATAAAGACTATGAATCTCTCCAGCATAGGTGTCTCTCATAACCACATTGTGGTTTTGGGACGTTCAACCCCAGGTATTAAAACACCAGCATGAGTATTTCTGGTAATATTCAAGCTGACGCCACTTCTACGGCCCTCGTGCTTTTCTGGAAGAAACCATTGCAGTGTTGCATGGACGCATTTATGTGCACCTCGCATCGTGATCGAATCAATCTCG
Source organism: Rhipicephalus microplus (assembly GCF_043290135.1). Lineage (NCBI taxonomy): Eukaryota > Metazoa > Arthropoda > Arachnida > Ixodida > Ixodidae > Rhipicephalus > Rhipicephalus microplus. The sequence goes on from NC_134703.1 coordinate 77,865,015, forward strand.
TTATCCGACACTATACTCAGTGATGGCCTTTTTGCAACCTCGGTGCCTTTAAACTGAAAACTTCTATGAAGGGACCTTAGCGCATTAGAGGTGTAGGCGAACACCGGGTGCATAAGTGCATTCTCTTGTTTTCTAAACTGTCGATACAGGCTACACGAAACGATAAAACATGCACGCTCTGTTCTAACACTTTGCCGCTTCAGGACACTTAAAATCAATGCTCGCCTTATAAATCAAAGACCTTTTCATGCAAAGCCATACAAAACAGTCTATATAAAAAGACAAACTTAATTGACACATCTAGAAAGGGTCACGTGAGAAAGTGAGACGGTGTGAATTTAGCATATGCATGCATTCACATTTGCGCTTGCCGTGCAGCGCCTGTTTAATGCAACCGTCGTCGAGTATGCTGTCATTCCATACGGTACGTTTCACTTCTCCCGGACGAAAGTCGCAGGTGTGAATGACAGCGTCTTAAAAGCGATATATATATATATATATATATATATATATATATATATATATATATATATATATATATATATATATATATATATATATATATATATATATATATATATATATATATATATATATATATATATATATATATATATATATATATATATATATATCATCATCAGCCTGTCTACGTCCACTGCAGGACAAAGGCCTCTCCCATGTTCCGCCAGTTAACCTGGTCCTGTGCTTGCTGTTGCCAATTTATACCCGCAAACTTCTTAATCTCATCTGCCCACCTAACCTTCTGTCTCCCCCTACCCCGCTTCCCTTCTCTGGGAATCCAGTTGGTGACCCTTAATGACCAGCGGTTATCCTGTCTACGTGCTACATGCCCGGCCCATGTCCATTTCCTCTTCTTTATTGCAGCTATGATATCATTAACTCCCGTTTGTCCCCTAATCCACTCTGCTCTCTTCTTGTCTCTTAAGGTTACACCTACCATTTTTCTTTCCATTGCTCGCTGCGTCGTCCTCAATTTAAGTTGAACCCTCTTTGTGAGTCTCCAGGTTTCTGCTCCGTAGCTAAGTACCGGTAAGATACAGCTGTTATATACCTTCCTCTTGAGGGACAGTGGCAATCTACTTGTCATAATTTGAGAGTGCCTGCCGAATGTGCTCCACCCCATTCTTATTCTTCTAGTTACTTCAATCTCGTGGTTAGGCTCTGCGGTTATTACCTGCCCTAAGTAGACATAGTCTTTTACAACTTCAAGTGCACTATTACCTATCGCAAAGCGCTGCTCCTTTCCGAGGTTGTTGTACATTACTTTCGTTTTCTGCAGATTAATTTTAAGACCCACCTTTCTGCTCTCCTTGTCTAACTCCGTAATCATGAGTTGCAATTCGTCCCCTGAGTTACTCAGCAATGCAATGTCATCGGCGAAGCGCAGGTTACTGAGGTACTCTCCATTAACTCTTATCCCTAACTGTTCCCATTCTAGGCTTCTGAAAACGTCCTGTAAGCAAGCAGTGAATAGCATTGGGGAGATTGTGTCCTTCTGCCTTACACCCTTCTTTATTGGTATTCTGTTGCTTTCTTTATGAAGCACTATGGTAGCCCTGTAGATTTCTTCCAGAATGTTTATATATATATTTCATCTACGCCCTGATTCCGCAGTGTCTGCATGACGGCTGATATTTCTACTGAATCAAACGCCTTCTCGTAATCAATGAAGGCTATGTATAGTGGTTGGTTATACTCTGAACATTTCTCTATTACCTGATTGATAGTATGAATGTGGTCAATTGTTGAGTAGCCTGTTCTAAATCCTGCTTGTTCCTTTGGTTCATTGAATTCTAATGTTTTCTTTACTCTGCTAGCAATTACCTTTGTAAATAGCTTGTATACTACAGAGAGCAAGCTGATCGGCCTGTAATTCTTCAAGTCCTTGTCATCTCCTTTCTTATGTATTAAGATGATGTTAGCGTTCTTCCAAGACTCTGGTACTTTTCCCGTCAGGAGACACCTCGTAAATAGAGTGGCTAGTTTTTCTAACACAATCTGTCCTCCATCTTTCAGCAGATCTGATGTTACTTGATCCTCACCAGCAGCTTTGCCTCTGTGCATGCTCTCCAAAGCTTTTCTGACTTGTTCTATCATTACCGGTGGGGTGTCGTCTGGGTTACTGCTAGTTCTTATAGTATTAAGGTCGTGGTTGTCTCGGCTACTGTACAGATCTCTGTAAAACTCCTCCGCTATTTTAACTATCCTATCCATATTGGTAGTTAATTTGCCTTCTTTGTCCCTTAGTGCATACATCCGCCTTTTGCCTATCCCAAGTTTCCTCTTCACTGCTTTGACGCTTCCTCCGTTTTTCAGAGCGTGCTCAATTCTCTCCATGTTATACCTTCTTACATCGCATACTTTACGTCTATTAATCAGCTTCGAAAGCTCTGCCAGTTCTATTTTTTCTGTTGTACTTGACACTTTCATGATTTGACGCTTCTTAATTAGGTTCTTCGTTTCCTGGGAAAGCTTGCCGGTGTCCTGTCTAGCTACCCTGCCTCCAACTTCCACTGCACACTCCGTGATGATACTCGTCAGATTATCATTCATTGTATCTACGCTAAGGTTGGTTTCCTCGCTAAGAGCAGAGTACCTGTTCTGCAGTGACACTCTGAATTCCTGTACTTTCCCTCTCAGTGCTAGCTCATTGATTTGCTTCTTGCGTATCAGTTTCTGTCGTTCCTTTTTCAAGTCTAGGCGGATTCGAGCCCGTACCATTCTATGGTCACTGCATCTTACCTTGCCAACCACTTCCACATCCTGCACGACTCCTGGGTGTGCAGTCATTATAAAGTCTATTTCGTTCTTATTTACGCCATTAGGGCTCCTCCATGTCCACTTGCGGTTTTCTCGTTTTCGGTAGAGGGTATTCAAAATACGCAGATTATTGCGTTCTGCGAATTCTACTAGTAGCTCTCCTCTGGCGTTTCTAGTGCCGATGCCATAATCTCCTACTGCCTGGTCTCCAGCCTGCTTCTTCCCTACCTTTGCATTAAAGTCGCCCATTACTATAGTATACTGTGTTTTCACCTTACTCATTGCCGATTCCACGTCTTCATAGAAGCTTTCAACTGAAGCGTCATCATGGCTGGATGTAGGCGCGTAAGCCTGTACTACCTTCATTTTGTATCTTTTATTCAGTTTAATTACAATGCCTATTACCCTTTCATTAATGCTATAGTAATCCTCTATGTTGCCAGCTATGTTTCTGTGAATTAGGAACCCTACTCCCAGTTCTCTTCTGTCTGCCAAGCCCCGATAGCAAATGACGTGCCCATTCTGTAGCACAGTATAGGCCTCATCTGTCCTCCTAACCTCACTCAGCCCTATTATATCCCATTTAATGCCTTCTAGCTCCTCGAATAATACAGCTAGACTTCCCTCACTAGATAACGTTCTAACGTTAAACGTTGCTAAGTTCAAGTTCCAATGGTGGCCTGTCCGTATCCAGAGATTCCTAGCACCCTCTGCTGCTTTGCAGATCTGACCGCCGCCGTGGTCAGTTGCTTCGCAGCTGTTGGGGACTGAGGGCCGTGAGTTAATTGACGAATGCCTACGGGAGGGAATGGCCAGATACTGCACCAGGGTGGCCAATCCTTCTCTGGTGAGATCATCGGTATATATATATATATATATATATATATATATATATATATATATATATATATATATATATATATATATATATATATATATATATATATATATATATATATATATATATATATATATATATATATATATATATATATATATATATATATATATATATATATATATATATATATATATATATATATATGTGTGTGTGTGTGTGTGTGTGTGTGTGTGTGTGTGTGTGTGTGTGTGTGTGTGTGTGGAAAGAAGTGTATACCTAAGGGCTCATTTTCCCGTGTTTTTACACAATATTAATGAGATCTAACAAAGAATAATGCCAAGGAAAGTATAGGGGAAGATATTAAACCAAATTGTAATGTAAAGATAAATCCTGCCCACGGCAAGTTATCTTTTCACCCACTTTACCCACTTTTCTTCATCTTTACATTACAATTTGGTCTATCTTCCCCTATACTTTCCTTGGCATTATTCTCTGTTAGATCTCATATATATATATATATATATATATATAGCAATGGGCGATAGCAATGACTTTGCATATGTAGGCTGATGATGATGATGATGATGATAATAATGGTGGTGGTGGTGGTGATGAATTGTGTTGTTTTCGAGATCACTTCATAAGAGGGCGCTGTGCGGTTTTGTTGAAATATGTACAGGATCCTAACCAGCTGTTTTTTTTTTTTGCCTCCATGGTACTGCCACTCGAATTCCCGGTGAGCTGGGACAGCGCCTCTTGGCTTGGATGAACATCGTGGCGTAATATTATACAATTGACGTAGAGATCTGTGACATCCAACAATCACTCTGGTACATGCATACATACATACGCACACGGTTGCGTAAAGATGGGAATAGGGAAACAAAGAAGCATTACTAAATTTAGACTAGCATGCGAATATTCATTACTGCAATATTTTTATTGAAGAAGAGGCAATTATTGGCAAAACAAAAACTAATGAAAAAATAGGTTAGGCGTTTCTTCCTGAACCTCACTGCATGAACAGTGACGCCTGCGTCGGCACGTTTCTACTGAGGATGAGAAATTTTACTGCCCGCTTGTCTCATTGAACTGATTTTATTTATTTATTTATTTATTTTAAAATAATATTGTCAGTACGTGGCAAAAGCTGTACAAAATTTACATTTTGTTTTGCGTAACAAACAACTTTAGTGTTACAATAATTATGTGCGTTAACAGCAACAAAGGAAGATATCGTGCAACAAACCTTTCTGATTTTTAAATACTCATTTATTCAATTTTTACAATTCGTTTCTTGTAATTGTTGATTCAATATCGTTGACGAAAATTCGTGCCAGTGGTGGAAATTAGAGTTAGAGTTATAAATAATCAATTCAATAACTTGATAACAGTAACCAGTGCCCAACGAATAACATTCGCTGCGGAAGACGTGACAAGTTTCACCAGCTTTGAGAAATTAACTGCTTCGTGAACCAACCTCAAATTTATCTGCGTATGCATGGAGAAGAGTATTAATGGTCGGCATTGCTGTTGTATATATTTGAAAATGAGCCAGAAGTCAAGACAAAAGTAGCCGTATCAATTAACATTATCGCCAACTTTGAAGTCAATTGAAATATGAGCAGCAATATGTGATTCTTCACTAATAAACAATATAATAATATCAGTTTGAATAGACGAGAAAATATATAAGCAAGAGCACATTTCCTTCTTGCTTGATCTTCAAGCTTCGGTTAGGTTGAAAATAAATTACCATATATTTAATTAGGCCCAAGTCCAAGAAGCAGTTAGTAAAACACACACAAGAAAGTAAATAGAAACACGGACTCATAATAATGTACCCATTTTCTGCTAATTATTCAGTGGTCCATTTACTACTACTACAACTATAAAAAACGACTAGTATACTCCTAAAGAGAGCTTCGGGGTACATTCATGGGTACCATGACAGTTTCAAAGGTTTATCCACGTTGCCATTCTTTCGTATTCGCGATATGCTTAAAGCGAACCAAGTATTTTTTTTTTCGACTGCTGCAGTATATCAAGAGCAATCAACTTCACACTCAAAACTGCACTTTGTCTAATGACGCATACTACTTTCGAAAACAAATCCACCGGGTCTCTAAGACGCGCACAAGCTACGGCAAACAAAATATAAATTGTCAGGTAGCTGTCTCACTTAGAAAGAAAGGACTGGCAGAAAATTTACGACCTATATGCATTCAAGCATGCACATGATCGGTGCTTTGGTAAGAACGTTTTCAGTGTGTGCCGTCCAATTAAAGTTAACGAAGCCGTCGTGGTACCGCTGTAGTACACGACTATACGGTGCTAAGTAAAGTGGACGCCTAAGAAGCAGGTTCGATCTCCATTGTGGCGGTTGAATTTTGATGGAGCTCAAATGACTCATGCCCGTGCAATATGTGATGTCAGCGCACGTCCAAGAACCCCGGTTGGTCGAAATTATGCTTCGCCACGTGCCTCGTATATTCTGCAGTCGTCTTGAGAGGCTGCATTCGACAAACCAAACTGGACCAAAGCTCGTTAGGTTACATATTATACGATCTTCCAAGTACTCACCCGTGACGGGTTTTTTATGGAACTCTGTTTAAAGATGTGAATAGGCAGAGTTAGTGCTTCGGGCGATACACATAACCTTGTTGTTTTTCTGTCGTTTAGTTGTATAAAGCATACTTCGCGCCATTGAGACAGATTTTTGTGCAAGAACTCAGCTATAGCCTCACAGTAAACTCTGCATCGCTTCAAATGACACAAAGATGCCACAAGACTGACGCTGAGAAAGAAGTAATCAAGCGAAAAAAAAACATGCTTTCATTGGCTGGCTCTCGCGCAAGGGACTTCATTTATTTTCCCTCACGAAGACTCGCGCGCTGTGACATTGCTAGCATCCCGCGCACATCGCCAACAATTTAGCGCGGCTTTCACCCACTAGAGCTTTGCACATGTTTCATTGTTTTATTTATTTATTTATTTATTTATTTGATTTGCATGCACAGATACACAGTTCTCGACTGTCATTACAGTTCACGAGGGCCAGAGTGCGTAATTACACACAACTACAGCCTTCCGCACCGATATTTAATTCATACACGATGACTCCATTAAACGAGAAAGGCGGTGCGATAGACCATTCGAAGAACTTACAATGATATACACCCCACCTGTCCAATCTCCGCTCACCTTTGAATGTTGGTTGAGGCCGAAGCACGTTAATATCAACACAAGCAGCGCACGTCTCGGCTTTCATCCAGAAACTTTTCCGGTTTGCTTATGACGAGCGGTGAGTGCTTCTTCATGTTAACAGCGAGTAAAAATGCTAAGCGTATTATCGTGAACACTCGCCGAAGAATAGTTTCGAAGGTCGACGTCGCAACGTGGGAAACCGAAGGGCCGGTCGGCGAAAGCTTTGCCGGACTACTCAGTGAAGTTGTTACCAACCAAATCTACCGTTGGAAGACAATGGAGGGCAGCGTTGCCTCGAGGCACGTCCAAGGCGGAGGCGAAGCCATGGTGACCTGGAAGTGTAACAAATGTGGCGTCCAGGAAGCAGTCCACGCTAAAGCTGCGTCCTCCCTGCACTCGGCTCTCCCCCGCGCCCGTTCCTCCCGGTTAACGGTGCCCTATTTGGGCTACTGGGTTACGAGGCGGGGCTGCCCTCCTCTCCCACGCCTCGCTCGGTCCTCCCATTGGCGCGCCGCGTTTTTCGTTTCCCTCTAACCGACACGGGAACTTCGTTGCCTGTTTACTAGTTTACTCGGACCAGTCGCCCTCCCTCTTTCTCTTTTTCTATTTTCACTTGCTCTCGTTCCCTGCTGTCCCTGCAGTCGGCGTACGCGGGTTGTCCGTTCCCTTGCCGAGGTTTACCATTTTTTATATTATTATTGACGCTTCACCCACTCCTTTCTTTTTGTGCTCCTCTCCCTATGACTCCACTAGCTTGGCTCCCTTCCGCAGCCTACTTGAAAGCCAGAAAGTGGGGAATATAGAGGGGTCGGTAGTGGCTTTCTCGTATATATCGAACGGTTTCCATCCATTTTACTGAAACGACCCTTTTTTTCATTATTATTTTCCATGGCTCTCTCACGGAGGTGACATGGACGTGTCATTCCCTTCTGTGTCTTCGCCCCTTCTCGCCACTTGGCGTCGGTTGGAAGACGCGAACGAAAAATCGGAAACATTAAACTCGTGCGATGGATGCTTCGGTGCCTGGATTGCGGGATATAGGTGATTCGACTGCCATCGCGGAGACAGTTTGTTTCGTTTGGACTCGGTGTTGTGCCTCCTTGATTGGATTAACGCCATTGTTGACTCCGGAATTGCCAAAAGAGAGTCGGACTGGGTGAGCAAGTGAGTGTTTGGCTCGGAGCCGTTTCTCGACGGTCGGAGCTTCACCGGGAAGCACGTGTTGCATGTCGCCTCGCCGGTGTGCAACTGAGACAATCTGGGCATCGTACGAGGGGTGTATATTGTTCTGATGTGATCTGTGTGAGTTGTATTTGTATTTGCACAATTAAAATGTCGTCATTGTGTGGTTTTTGCTTGTGGCTGAGGTGAAACTGATGTTTCAGTCTGAATGTTGACGCTGTCGTTGCCGTTGTTGTTGTTGTAGTCATCGTTGTTATTGTTAATGCTTATTGCATGGCGAGTGGTTCTGCATAGTCGCCAGTTGTATAACATTTTATGTGGTATGAGTTTGGATATTACCCCGCGTGTGCTCGTTCTGTTGTACCTGTCATTGTGTTCGTGTGCTTGCGATGTTGTCAGTGCCTACACCCTTTTGTGGCGATGGATTGCGTGTAAACCGTTTATATGGAATGTTATTTTGTAACTGAGTACGTGTAGGACGGCTTGGAAAAGAATAGTTCTTCAAAAGCAGCTGCACTTTAAGGTGGTTCTACGCAAGAAATCAGTCACGATGTCGTCCTCATAATTTGATTCAGTTTACGATGTCATGTTTCTATCAAAACATCCTATAGTAGAACTGTTTTCTGTACAGTGGTATATGCTTCCTGCATTCGGAACAGAAAAAAAAAACAAAAGAAGAGAAACATCAGGTGAAGCATTTGCAAAGCTTCCGAAAAGAAAAACGATTTTTCTCACATTATCAAATTACTATATTTCGCAATACCGAGATCGCCACGCTTGACGCAAGAAGACGCTTGGTATACCAAGAAAACGCGCAAAATTAAAATGTGGTTGGCAATGCCACCTTGAAGTTTGTGCACCAGTCATCATGATATTGAACTTTTGATGCCGTCTACCAGTGTTTACGCAGTTGCTAATTGGTAAATAATAAGTGCATTGTCCTGCGGTGGGCCAGTGACTTGGCATACCAAGTTTCAGGAAAGTTAGTTGAGTCATTGTAGCTGAAAGGAGAACAAAACATTTCGAAATCCACGTAACGTCATGTGTGGAGATTTCGACACGAATTTTAGGAATGAGACATTGGTCCTCAGTTCATGTTTTATTGACGAGGTTATGGCGGTGAAAATAATAACAGCATATTAATAGTATAATGTATTAGTCTAAACTGCTTCATTGCTCACTTTAGTGTTCCTTTAAGAGTGAGCATGAAAATTGGCTATATTTCTGTAACAAGTTTCTTCTTGAAGTGATGCATCAACCGGTTTCTGATTGGTGGGTTTGTGCAAGAAAGCCGCATCAAATAGCTGCATTATTTAATTCATCCCAAATTATCTGCTACATCAGTTTTAACGTTGCGGATATTGTAATAAACTACCGTAATTTCTTCCGTGGGACTTGATGGTTTTCTTGAAAGTATCATGAAGTTTTGTAAGAAAAAGTGTGAATGGAAAGCTCATCTTGATGTCGAAAGGATTCATTTTGAATAAAAAACAAAAAACAACAACAGCAATCAGTGTATTATAGCTATGAAAGACATTTGAATAACACGTTTTCGAGCAATTTGAATACAGTTCCAACATTTAGCCTGCTCACGCTACAATGAAGTGGTCAACACTATTTACTGATAGCAGTGTAATGTGGCTCAGTTTGTTTACTTTTGCACGTTAAAGAAACCCAGGTGGTCTAAATTTCCGGAGCCCTCCACTACGGCGTCTCTCATAATCATATGGTGGTTTTAGGAGGTTAAACCCCGCAAATCAATCAATCAGTTTGTTTACTTTTTATTATGTATACCAGGCCCGAAGGCATTACTTTGAGTGCGCATATGTTTTAACGTTGAATTCCGATGTTTGCAGATTTCGGGAAATCTACAGGAACGCACCTGAACTTTTCACGTCAGTACGGCGTTAAATTGGGGTTTTTAGGTGCATAATAATGCGCCAGTGGCATATTGCATGATCTTACCGCATTTGTTCACTTTTGTTTAACGTTTTTTTGTGTGATTGAGAGGCATTCTTTGCACTTAGGTCGTATGCGCATGTTTTTTGGGCTGTCCGACGCATGCTCCTGAGTTATTGAGGCAAGGAACAGACCCGAAATTGGAACATGCTGCGTTGGTATTTAAACGTGGCTTGCACATGTGTTTAGCTTTGTTCGTGAAGATGGAAGCTGTTGTGTACTTTGCAAAATGCCATGGAAGAGTGATTCCCTCTGGCATTTTCTTTGAAGCAACTCATGTTTCTCAGTATGATTCGAATATAGGATCCAGATCGGTTGTTATAATGCTTGCATATTTGTACACGCCTCCTTAATTTGTGGGGAAACAAAACAGTGCCGCCGTCTGTGTCTATAGTGATGAATGATGCTTAGCACATGACGGCTGTGGCACCACTGGGTTGTTTCCGTTGCCTGCAGTACAAATGATGCATTGCCATCAGGATTCCTATTCATTAATCGCTTGATATAGCGGCTCATGAGCGAGTCCATAAACATCAAGAGCGGTGCAGACGAAAACAGCTTCATATTTTTTTTCTTGAATAAATTTAGGTGAGTGACAGCGCGACCGCACCTTATGTTGTAGCAAATGATCCAGGTCATATATATTGTGATACTACTACATATTTTCAGTAATTATGACAGAGCCATGGTTTTTTCACCAATGGCTTTTGTTGTGGATTCTAAAACTGAGATGATTCAGCGTATACATGTCATCGCGGAGACAGTTCCTTTCGTTCAGATTCTAAGTGATAAGTGAAAGTTCAAACATCACGACTATCACGTCACGTATAGTTTCTTCCTCTCTGCAAAACGTTTCCTCCATAGACATTCTCTCTTCTACTCTTTCTCGGCATCTAAAAGAGGAATCAACTTCTGTACTGCTTGTAGTTTGTGTAGTATTCTCAAGCGCTTTCGAAAAAGAAGGAATTTAAAAAAGTAAGTGGCTTGGAAAATGTTTCAAGACGAACAAGAATCGATAGGGCGTCCGACGTGTGTTTTAAACACCGCTGCGAATCGTATGGCGTGCTTACAAATAAAGGAGCGGAAGCATTGTTTTCCAAAGTAATCGTTGCTGGTAGGAAAACAAGAACTACCACGTTCTGACGTGTACAGGTAAGCGCGCATTTACCTGCACACGTTCTGACATGTACAGATATATAAGCGTATAGGTAAGCATAAACTATAGATGGACAGTGCGCGCGTGCACTGTTCATACAGTTTACGCTTACGAAATGCAAATGTTAATACTAATAGACAACTTACCAACTGTACTTGTTCTGCGTGCACAGTGATTTTCTGCAGCATCTCCAAGGGCATCAGCAGAAGCAATACGAATGCTTTTGAATGAAAAGTGCCTTAAAACCAAACAATCCCTTATATGATATGTTTCCGCCGTGGCGGAGCCGGGGTTAGGTTGCTCGGTGGCCGACCCTGAAGGTCGCGGGCTCCATTCCGGCTGCCGCAATCACATTTCAATGGAGGCTAAATGGTTGTGGCCTGTGTAATGTCTAATCTTATAGGGCGCATTATGGAACACCAGATATAGGGAAAATTTCGGGAGCTCTCCACAACGGCGTCTCTCATAAACATGTCGTCGTTTTGGAAAACCTTGGTATATTATTATTATTATTATTATTATTATTATTATTATTATTATTATTATTATTATTATTATTATTATTATTATTATTATTATTATTATTATTATTAGTTCCAAGTCATACAGGAAGTTACGCTGTATACGTGTATGGCTTTAGTTCAGTGACCCAACTAAGCTTCTTAACCTATGCATCTCCTTTCTGTATTATCCTCTTTTACTGAAGAGGAATATGACAAAAATTTTATCAGAATATTTGAACCATATGATGTTTGCCACCGTAACCAAATATTCAGGCTGTATTCCACAAGTGCAAGGATCAGATTTTAAAAAAATGTGTGCACACAAAAAGGCTGTAATATTTCATGTTTGACAACATCGAGTCATTCGTTTCCACATCTGCTAAAACCGTAATATTTGTTATATATATATATATATATATATATATATATATATATATATATATATATATATATATATATATATATATATATATATATATATATATATATATATATATATATATATATATATATATATATATATATATATATATATTCACATAGATCTTTTTTTCTTGATCGATTGTGTCTTGACTCAAACAGCCATGAACAACAATGGAGCACTTCCTTGAGACCAACAAGATCTTACCCTGCTCGCCGTGATGGCTTACCGTTTACAGTGTTGCGGTTATACGCGCGTTTATTTAAACACGGGCTTCATTCCCGGCCAAAGTGGACCCTATCTCGGGGGAGACCAGGGATGGGCACAGATATTTAGGAAAATATTCCCGAATGCGGATATCGAAATACACGTGCATGCTGGAAACCTAAAATTCAGATACTGAGATATACATTTTTCTTTGATGTAGCGGCCCGGCGATTGTCTAATCCCTGCATTCTCAAACAAGCCTTCACTCGAATTTTGTCCTTCACTTGACCAAGTTGAACGCAGCCCCGCTGCTCTGCTCTGTGTTTAGAAAAAGTGGGTAACGATTTAGAGTACTAGGTACTCTACTAGACCATAAAGACGTCGCGTGGGTCTCACACTTGACAAGACCGCGTTGACGAAAATCACGCCATGAACGAGTTCACGAGCAAAAAAACCGAAAATGGCTGCTCGGCTGAAAATGGCGCCATGCCATAGAGTAATATAAAAGCTTAAGAGAGGACACTTCCATAGACCGCAGCGGCTGATTTGGATTCGCAGCGCACCAAATGGGTGTGGTGAAACTTTGCAGCCTCAGAGATGGCAGACCACATAAAAAAATGTCTCCAAGGCCATTTTGTAGTGACTAGGATTATTATACAGCCTCCGAGACCACTTATACGTTCTACGCGCGTGTTCGTCTCTGAGGCTATACTTTTTTTAATGCGTTGTTTGCATGCAACAATGAGCTTCGTGTAAGCTGCACCGCTCGAGCGGCAAGCACACAATGCCACTGTTTGTCTATGCCCACATTTTGACTAAAACAAGAAAATCATTGGATGAGCGAGAGCTTTTATTTTCAAGTGATATTCTTGGTAAGCACATGCCCACATTGCTAATGTTTGATAAACGCAGCTACAAAAAGAGGTTCATTGCACCGTGGCACATGAAAATACAGCTGTCATATCATGATTATAAATTACACACAAGAAATATACGTATGGGCAACAATATAAGAAGAACAATAGCAGAGTAAAACTGCAATAAACGCACAAAACTACACATACAGTGCACAACGCGACACAACAGTTGCCTCACCACTTGACTCCGTCATGAACAGAAAAAAGAAAAGAAAAATGTTTGCTATACGTTTTTTTCGCACCTTCGCATTAATTTTTCCTACATACTTTACGTGTTCTTTCGCGAAAAACAGTCACAAGCAGTTGCTGCAGCAAAAACAGAGTAATTTTAGCTGTCATGCAAGGCGTTAACGAGGCAGGAGTGTTAACTCAAATATTACGTCCTAGCTTTAGCTAACAAACATTTTTCTATTTTCACCACTTTCTTTATTGCGCTCATTAGAGCTTCAATGAATTTGTGAATGGCACAGATATAGATACTGAGCGTAGCTGCACTTTTAGCAAAATCTCACTCATGCACTGAATTCGAATACATGTAGTGGCCCAAAGAAAACCTAAGAACGCGAGTGGTGGCTCAATTATTTGAGCCAAGAAAGAATTTTCTCGCGAACGTGCAGCAAAGCATTCCAGGTGAATTTCTTTAGTGTGAAGCAATCCACGAAAACAGTGCGCGAACTGAAGAGCACAAAAAAAAAAAAAGTCGACCGGAATCTACATGTTACAATGTATATGTCGTCGAAAGACGATAGTGTTGCGTCTGGAGAGAGTGAAGAAAACGTTTATTTGATGTTCTGCGCAAGAAAATTGGTGAATGGTATTCTGAAGGCACTGAGTTAGAGTGCCTCGAGCGTGTAGTGGAGGCGAACAAGCACATCTAGGCACATCAGACACGAGCGCCATCTGGCAGTTATCTTCGAAAACGAAGGCGTGCGCGACCACGGAGAGAGAAGCGCGCCAGTCTCGGAGGTGATAAGGTGAAGAATGCAAAGCGACGAGCAGGTGCCACCACCGTGTCGTCATAGCAAAGCGTTGGAAATACCTTCTGGGTCATCGCGTTGCACTGTCAGCGCAGCGCGATAAACGCTACAGTCTTTAGAGTTACTTGTGTGTGCTTCTTCTAATATAAAGGCAGACATACAAAACATGGACGTGTTTTTGATGGCACCTCAGATATGCGCAATATTTGCTTTTTTAATTGACAATCGCACAACTATGAACGCTAAACCTTGAGCAATATTGGTGGGCGCTCCGAATGGGGTTTGCCGTTTGAATGCCATTTGAAGCATCGTTAGGGCGAACAAACAGACAAATGTACAGACAGACAGACCAAAATTTTTCCGCCGAAGCTCCCCAAGAAAGACTATCGTCTTTAATCTCTGCGTCGAACAGCACAATGCCAGAAACATTAAGTTATTGATTCATTGATTGATTGATATGTGCGGTTTAACATACCAAAACCACCATATGATTATGAGAGACGCTGCGTAATGCAGGGCTCCGGAAATTTCGACCACCTGGAGTTCTTTAACGTGCACCCAAATCTGAGCACACGGGTCTACAACATTTCCGCCTCCATCAGAATTGCAGCCGCCGCAGCCGGGATTCGAACCCGTGACCTGCGGGTCAACAGCCGAGTACCTTAGCCACTAGACCACCGCGGCGGGGCAGAAACGTTAGGTTATGGAGTCAATGACTAAATGCAATACGCACTTACCATAGTATTGATAGCGTTCGTACCTACCAACAGCCAAGCTGAAAGGCAGACGAAACAAGCGAAGACCACGACGCACGCCAGGCACGTTATCGCATATCCTTTATGGCATCTCCCTGCTGCTGTCCGCACTTCTTCATTGCCGTAAATGCTCATGAACACGGAGCGTGACAACGTTGTCATCGCGTCCACGCCATGTTCACTTCTCTCGAATCCGATTCGTGCCTGATTCCAGCCCGACGTTATTGCACCGTACAATCGCAGACGATAAAGACGGATTTAGGTCTTCATTCCACTATCACATACGCAAATAAATTGGCAGATCCCTCGTACAGTGGTAATCGATGATATATGAAGCACGAATGAGAAAGGTCTATACGTCACTTTAAAATCAGCACAACGTTACGAGGTGGAGGTAAATGATACCGTACATGACTTCCGTGTCATGATTATCATGTTCGGATGTGTCGTTTACCTTCGTCATCTATTCACGTCACGTGATACCAAATTTAGTATATGTGGAGCTAGCGAAACGGCCGGGAGCACGCTATGAGCGTGGTATATTGTCATCTCCTTACATGACACGCGTGTCAAGATCATCATGTTGGCACCACTCATATACTTTCGTCAATCGTTTACAGCACGTAACACCGAATTTTGTATATGTGGAGCTAGCAAAACGGCCACGAACGCATCATGAAGGGCCCAATAGAATGTAGCGCTGACGCGCGCGCGCACGCTGGACATAGCGACGCTATGTTAGCAAATCGCAAGCACTCTATATAGTCTGAGGCCAGGCGTGACCGGCGCGACCAGCGTCCGTCGGCGCGGCCCGATGGGACGGCAACTGGCGCGAAATGCGACATGCTGCATTTCGCGCCGATGCGTTACCCAGACAACACTGCGTCTCCCTCTTTTCATGATGGAGGGACGCCGGACGCGTTAAAACGTGCATCCGTCAAAGCAACGCAGCGCAGCGCGCGCCTGCGAGTATATGGCAGGACGGGCACCTGGCGTGGCAACGCCAGCGTGACGCGACGAAATGAACGCCGGTGAGCACGCGCACCGCGTCACGTCGAAATGTATTGGCGCCTTGACTGTGGCATGTAGTCATGTTCTCCCATGACACACACCTCATGATAATCATCTTTGCACTACAGTCGCATACCTTCGTCATCCATTCACGTCACGTAATATCAAATTTCGCATATGTCAAGCAAGCGAAACGGCCGTGAGCGCATCATGAGTGTGGCATGTACTCATGTTGTTACATGACATGCATGTCGTGATTATCATGTTTGTATGTGTCATTTACCTATGTCGTCCGTTCGCGTCACGTAATACCGAGTTTGGTACATGTGAAGCTATAGAAACGGCCGCGAGCGCATCATGAGCGTAGTCATGTTGTTACATGACACGCATTTAATGAATATCATGCTTACACCAGTCACATATCTTCGTCATCCATTCACGTACCGTAATACCAAATTTGGTATCATGAGCGTGGCATGTAGTCATGTTGTTACATGACACACATGTCATGATTTTCATGTTAGGGTCTGTCGCTTGTGTTCGCCATGCAATCATGTCATACAATACCAGTTTTATAACATGCTATATTAACGAAACTGCCGCAAGAGCTGCAGGACCATGAAATGTAAATCATTACATTCATTACATCCATGTCATGATTTTCATGCTATGAGTAATCAAATATGTTCTTCATGCAGTCATGTTATGTCATACCAACTTTGGTGTCGATACCATTATCGAAACGGCCAGGAGAGCTAAAAGTCGTAGGTGTATGAATAGATAGATAGATAGATAGATAGATAGATAGATAGATAGATAGATAGATAGATAGATAGATAGATAGATAGATAGATAGATAGATAGATAGATAGATAGACAGACAGACAGACAGATAGATAGATAGATAGATAGATAGATAGATAGATAGATAGATAGATAGATAGATAGATAGATAGATAGATAGATAGATAGATAGATAGATAGATAGATAGATAGATAGATACGCGCAAAGTCGCTTAAGTTTGCTAAGAAATGCTTCGCATTTAAAACACGTAGGGCGCGTTCACATTTAAAACACGTAGGGCGCGTTCACACTTTATAAGCGAGGAGAAAACGAAAACGCCACGAGCGAGCGCATCGGCGGCGGCGGCGGCGGCGAATTCAGCTAGCTGTACACAAACGCGAGGCATGTTGGGGCATGCAGACTCGCTGCTGCTGCCCCGTCTACTTACAGAGTTTTCGGCGATCGTAATCCAAGTCAGGCTCTGGATGAACGCGTCCTCGTTGAGGCTGTCACGCTTCATCGTGCTGCACGGGTAGTTCGCGAGTGGAGCCGATGCGGGAAAGGTTGTGTTTGGCGTCTCATACCCCAGTTGCCAGACTTTGGGATGGTTGTAAGTAAGTAAGCAGTAACTTATGTGGTGCCATCTCACGGCTGGGGTGAAGCTGCGTAGCTCAGCCGCTTTTCTGCCCGCATGACCACTCTTGTGAGTTTAGAAAAATTTGTCAACGATTTTGAGCATAGGGTTCTTTAAAATATTAGGAAACTTTATGATTTAGAGTACTTGGTACTCTACCATGGGAAAGCAAAAAGCCGTCCCATGGGCCCCACACTTCACGCGACCTTGCTCGATTCACAACCCAATTGTGTTTAGAAGAAGAGTTAACGATTTAGAGTAATGTGTTTAGAGAATTGTGTTTAGGAAAAAAATTTTTAACGATTTCGAGTACTTCGTACTCAACTATGGGAGAGCACTGAGCCGTCTCGCTAAAAGTCGGCGACTAAGCCCGCTAAGAATTGTATAGCCATGCTTCCGAGGAATTGCTGAATATAACCGCAGATTCGCCGAGACTTGTTCTCTATAGAGACCGTGCTCCCACCTAGTTTCTCAAGTTAAGGTGGAGCGTTGAGAGACGGGAAATTCTAGAATAAGAGGGGAGGAAAATATCCTGGAACGCTGATAAAGACACACGTTTACCTAAATATTTCTTTTAGTTCACGCATTCCGATGCTCCACATGCCGCAGACATTGATTGAATACAGCGTGTAGAAAGTATTGTTAATAAACCACAATGAAACTTCCAGGGGAAGAAAATCTCTGGGAATATCATTCAAAAAAAATCTTGCAGGTATATTTCCATGCGAGAAGTGGTTATTGAGGCGTTGTATTTATAAAAAAAAAATTGTCTTGCCTAGAGGGCGTTTCAAACTTTGGACGCCCTAGTGAAAGTGTGTTGCGCTAAATAATTCATGTAATGCTACTGTTTTGACCAACACTTGTAAAACTACATTTGTTTGTTTCATTCTAGCCTTCACTGGCCTTTCCACAGGCGTTCTCTCCTGTAATCGACACTTATTTTTGCTAAAGCACGCGGAAAACGTCAGCACAAAAAAAAAGTTCAGTCTATTCAAGTTTTTTGGTTACATGATGTTATGTCAAACTTTGCTGTCACTAACGTGCAAAGTGAAGTGAAATTAGTTGGCCGCGCATGATAATCACGTGAGACAAGGCATAACCGGTGTGCGACTGCTTGGCAGAGCAAGGTATGAGGCAATTCATTGCTGCTATGTCGATGAATATGGACCTATCAAGATCTTGTTATGACGTCACGTGAACAAACTGATGGCGTAACGAATCGTGCCGAAAAAAACGGGAAGGTCCGGAGAGAATAACGCGGTCGTCGCTTGCATTTTCAGAGGTTGTTTAGGTACCCTTTAAACGATTTCTGTACCTGTACTCGTTTTTTCCTCTCAATTACACCGGCAAGGCTGCTTTGCTGCATAATGACTCTTGCTGCGGAGAAGCCAGTTGTCAAAGAAGCCCGCGTCTAGCATGGAAAGAGCTTCGGGTGTACGGCTCGAAAAGTGTGACGTTCGAATCACTGAAAAAAATTATTGCATATCGTATCTTTTTAATCTTCAAACGATACATACAACGCAAGCCAATTTTAGTATGCATTCAACTGAGTTTGCTTACCGAGCTGTACTTCAATATCTCACTGTAGCATTTAGGGCGCAATTATTCGTATACTTATATTTTTACATGTTTTGTACACTTATATGTTCATAGAATGTAACATAGATGTTATCATAATTTAGATAACCAATCTACATCTCCTGTTGTGCATTTGAAAGGGTTTAGAAATAAATGTGGTTATGAAGCGACGGATATCCGTGAATAGACCGAATTCATAAACGCATAGCGCACAAGGTACGGGAAGAAAATATAATAGTTTACTCGTAAGAAATAAAAGCAATTACTCACATCAGGCATTTCAGGTTTGAGGAAAGGGTGGTGAAACTGACACTTTTTGAAGTTGATGCTCACTGCTTGTAACTAATGAACGTTATTTTTGTATAGGTGGCAGGATGTGAGACTAAATTGCATATTTACTTCATATTACGCGGCGTGTTTGACATATTTAGTCATTTTAACATCTGGTATACAATACTGAGTGACAAACGACGAAGTCAGCTTCTTACTCGCTCCTTGTACTGTGTTGTGCCTTCGATGCTGACACAGAATACCAACACGCACAAACTTTTCTGGTTTCCAATTGTTGGTCGGTTGGTACTAAGGAATCGTTTTTCACAGGTGATGCGTGCCGATTTCAGACTAATGTGTGCAGTACGGCCTTTGTCACTATTGTAAACAAATTCAGTGATGCATGCGACAAACACTAAGTTGGGCGTATGACAAAACTACGCTCCCATGAACCGAATCAATGTGATAGGAGAATTACTATGTAAAAAAAAAGCTTATAACAGCATCACTGTTGTAGATACTGAGGAAGTGCGGCGCACCGGCACTTGGCGATTAGCTTTCGTGCTGTTGCCAGTAATCCGTTTACCGAAGCGGAACGGACGTCAATGTTTGAGGTATACGCATGTAGGGTTTTCATCTGCCCGAGCGCACTGTTGCTAGGTCGGTTGACAAACACGGTGTGTGACATGAGAACTGCACTTTTTCGTCTACCTCCTTGTCACGGCGGTTGAGATACGCTTAGTATGTGGCGAGTTTCGCCAGGTTGTTTAACCTACCAGATGTAGTCACGTAGCGACGCAGCACCGACGAAGGGCCACCGCCTCGCTCAGCGAAGCTCCCTCTTTTGCACCCGCCGGAGTCAGCCACAAGTTTCCGATGGTCTTTGGCAATTCTGAGTTAGTTACGGCGATTAGTTCCGTGCTAGTCCTGTTAATTATACTATCTTAAATTTTTTTTCGTTAATTTTAACCGCGGCGTTGCTGGGCTCGTTATGACCTGTATTGAGCGCTTTGCTGGGAGTTTAATCATGCCACATGAGAAGGCTAGGTGACAAGCTGGGCTATTGAAGTGTTCCGCTTATAAAGGTTTGGTAGCGTTGTACACTGTACAACACTTGGAGGCAGTGTCCTGCTGTGCACTAGGCAAATAATGGGCTCGCTGGATTTCGTGCCGACCGGTTGTGCGCCCGCGCGCTCGCGACCTTCGGCGTCATCGTGGCTCTGCCCGACTGGGCTGGCCCTACGTCACCTCCTGTCGCCGACGGTCTTCGACGACAGCGCAGCTCTGACCTACTGGGCCTGCTCTACGCCATCTACAGACGCCGACAACATCTCTCGCAAGTGCACCCCGTCCTCGGACTCCAGTGACCGTGCTTCCGTCTTTCCTGTCTCTCCTATCCCCTCAGTTTGTTGTTGCTTCTTCTTCCTCTTTTCTACACCTCTACTTCTACCCTTTTTATCCCTCCTCACCCCCATCCCTTGTGAGCTCTGTGGCGGTGTCGCTCACTGAAGCAGACAATAACGGGGCTCACTTTTCTCTTCCTTTCCCTATCTTAAGAACCACTCGCAGGCAAATAATAAACTTAAACTTCCGCAGACAAGACTTCCTGCGAGAGATAACGCGTCACAACGCGAGACACACGCATTAAACGACCTCTACATAGCCGTTTGATTCCACTACTACTCCTCACCTGAAGTTTTCTGCAACTCACGTGGTCTTACACGACCTCCGTAATCTGTGCACATTTCCCAACAACATGTCAGGGTTGACGTAGGTCGCGAGACCTTTTTATCCCTTTTATTCGCCTGCCGCATTTCACTCGAGGTGGCCGCTTAATAAGACACTTAACGGATTGTGCTTTAATAATAGATATTCATGCGCAGAGATTAGCGCTTTCACGGCAGTAAAGCTTATGCGTGCCAGCCATAGGCTATATTCCATTAAACGATTCGAGTAAAGTCGCGTAAAACAGAGCCAAAACGTTTTTTTTTTAATTCAGTGTAAAGATTCTTTTTATAGGTAAGTTGTGTATATGCGCTCAGACATTGCGAACAGCTTTTCATCACCAAACAGGAGTGGGAATCAGAAGGGTTAAGCAAACAGACTTGTAGAGAAAAATATTAAAGGTTCATACAGTATCCGAAGTAACGTGTGATTCAACTTTGAACTCTTACACATGATATCACATTGGGTGCGCTATAAATGTATGCACAGTACTCGTGCTTCACTCCTCAATTTTCGTGAACTCCGTGACGAATCTGAAAATTACACACACACACACACACACACACACACACACACACACACACACACACACACACACACACACACACACACACACACACACACACACACACACACACACACACACACACACACACACACACACACACACACACACACACACACACACACACACACAGACAGACACACACACACAAGCGCGTGCGAACGAGCGCGCATTTTGTTCAAACGTTTACAGACGGCTAGCGCCATCTCTTGTCTAGCGGCTGTTCTTCTGAGTTGATTTCGGGATTTCAGCGGCAGTTTTGAATTACTTTCACCGCATTTATTCAGTGTCGAGGCCGATACATCGGTTTGTGTATGCTTATGAGAAGGTATGAAAATTGTGTTCGTGGTACTAATAAACTAATTAACTAATGAATGAATACAAATGAACAAAATTTATTTTCAGTTCCTAGTGTATCGTAGAGGCAGTGCATGCCGCAGGATATTAAATTTCTTCTCTGTCTTCATCATCGTCGTCAGCCTGACTACGCCCCCTGCAGGGCTAAGCGGGCATAAATTGCATAGTTACTTCATAATATACGAGGTAGGCCGTCGTTCTAGCAATCCACCTTTTCCACTTTCTTGTGCTGCCCTGTGGCGTTTTGGTAGGGTTGGGCAGGGACCGGGACAACTGTTATGGCTAGAAGTATGCTAGCCTAGAACTAAGGCCTCCAAAATGAGCAGGCATTTCGCGACTTCTCCTCTAGGGAAGGGCACATGCGCAGCGGCTTAGTGGAAAAGGCTGATTCCAGTTCCAGTAATTACCCTACCAACACCTTACCAAGTCGCCAGGGAGCCGTACCGTAGGAAAATAGAAAATGCGGATTACTGGATGAACCAACCAGCCTAAATGTCTGTACTTCTGAACAACCGCAAGCGCCTTCAGCTGTTTATTTACTTAGGCAGGTCATGGCCCACAGTTTTCGATCATAATCGTTATTATATGGCTTAGTCCTTGTACATTCGCGAAAAAACTGACGGAATTTCAGCGCATTTGGTCGTCCACCTAAATTACAATGAAATATTTTTAAAAACGCGAAAAAGACGTGGGAGTTGGGCAACACTGGTACACTCGCAAGCCGGGACGTTACAAGCTGCTTGCCGTGCGAGTATCTGCATTCCTCTAAAAATTTTGTCCCGTGGCCATTTGCATGCGCGATTTCATTTCACTGTTTGGCTTCAAACTTTATTTTTTCTTTCTATCGGCTACCTCCTTTCTTTTGTTAGCTCTTCCATCATTTCTCTACTCATCTATACCTGTTTTTCTTTTTCACGCCCTTAAAGCTAGCCAGCCGTGGCCCGGAGACTGCGGCACACGGCGCTGTCTTCCCGCCAAACTCATTTGAGCGCGCATGCACGTGGCATCGCGGCGGAGACAGCAACGTGCGCGGGAGGACTGCGGCGGCCGAGTGTCGCCTCTCGTCGTCGGGCGTTGCGCGTGCTCCCTCGCTTCGCGCGCCTGCACAACCTTGGAGGCAAATAAACTCGGCTGACCCCGGCCCGCCGCCACTGCTCGTTGCGCCCTGTGCTGCCTCTCGCCCTCTCCGCCTCCTCCTCATCGACCTCGTGCTCCCCGCTGCCGGTGTCTATTCTACATTGGCCATCGTTTGCTCTCGCACTCCGTTCGTGTTGCTGCCGTGATCGCTACGCCGCCTGTAAAGTCGCCTTCTGGAATTGCATCGCTTGGCGTGGTCGTTCAACGGTGAAACACCCCGCAACATATGCAGGAGGAATTTCGGCGTGCACTTGGTGTCGTGAATTTGCTTTGTGGACTGTTTAGGATATGTATTATGACAAGCTAAATTAACACGTAGTTGTGAGAATAGATAGATAGATAGATAGATAGATAGATAGATAGATAGATAGATAGATAGATAGATAGATAGATAGATAGATAGATAGATAGATAGATAGATAGATAGATAGATAGATAGTCTGCAGACATTTAAGATGTTGGAAACACTGTCAGATAACGAGATATAACCACTGCTTCAGCAGTCAAGATTATTTGTTAATCAGTGCATTCGCATGGGCTACATATACTTTCGCACCGTCCAGCCCCGAGATGAGCACGTCACGTCGCCTTGGCAGTTCAAGTGTTAGCGTAACCTCTGAAGCACAATTCCGGCATGTAATCCGCGTCCTTGGGCTTTATGTGCAAGCCTGGTGTAGATACCACAGAGGACGAGAGTACGCGTTATATCTCCGCGCTGCTGGTGCGCACGGGCTGCTGACGAAATTCAGCGTGTCGCTTGTCGGCATTTGTCAAACGGACGTTGCCGGAATGTGTTTTTGCCCCTTGTTCGTGAGCCACAACGACCTTTGTCAAGTTGCCAAGCAAAAGCATCGCGTGGCAACCGCTGAGAGAGATCGCTCGCTCACGCGAGTCCTCGGCCGTGTCATCGCTCGAGCCACGCCGCTTAAACGAAACTCGGCTGCCGCGCCCCCTTTTTGGCTCACTTAAGAGTGAACGGACTGTTGTAAGGCGATAGGTCAATCCTATGCGCGACATCTAACTCTTTTGTGTTTTTACAGCAGAGTTGCTATTGTTGAGGTTTCCGGGTGTCGTACGTTGAAAATGATCATCATGAACAGGCGCAGGCTCAATCATCGCCCATGCACTAGACACGGATAAATAACAAGATACGCATCAAAGTGCCGCACCTAATCTGTTTTAACCAACCGCGTGTTCGTTTGTTCATTTTTAGCGGACCAGTGCGGTGAGTACTGGGATTAAGCCAACTTTTGTGGCACATGGGCGCTATAATAAAGCTGTCTCGGTCGCAGTTTGCCTTGCATCATGCATAGAAATTTAACATCGTCATTAACAGACGCGAGCACTTTTCGTTCGCTTCGTCATCGCCTTTATCTACTCCTTCCTACTCAGACAAGATGCCCTGATTTGTCGTTCGCACGATGCAATAACGCTGATGGGTGATAGAACGAAACAAGTACAAAGACATGGTAAAGAAGGGAAGTGTAATAAAAAAAGAGAAAATTCTGTCGAAAAAAACTTAGTGGAACCCAGAGAAATAGAGAGAGAGAGAGAGAGAGAGAAAACTTTATTTAATTACTCGGCGGACGATTATCTTAGCCCCGCGATAGGAGGGTCACCGTGACGCGGTCGCACATCATCTCGGCGTGACGTCCTCTACTCGGCGAGCAGCCCTCAGACAGAGTGAGAATTTATTAGAGGGCAAAGAGGTAGGCCTCAGTTAGTGCGCTCTAGCCTGATACTACACACGGAGGATAGGGGAAAGGAGAAAAAAATGGCAGCATATCCACGGAGTGAATGATGGAGAGTGGGGCGAAGCAATCGTCCGTCCATGCGTCCGTCTGTGTGACCGTCCATGCGTCTGTTTGTGCGCCCGTCCCTGCGTTCTTTCATGCATCCGCCCCTGCGTCCGTTCATGCGTCCATCCATGCATCTGTCTGTGTGTCCGTTCGTCCATCTATTCAACACTCCAAGTCCCACCATCTCGCATCTTTTTATCATATATTCCTCATATAGAAGCACCGCCATTCAGTGGACATTCCAAGGACTATGCGAGAGGTGGCACACGCACACTTTCTTACGGCTTGCGCTTCGGGTCTACTTCCCACCTTTAACCACATCGAGTTCATTCATGGTATATACTAGTTCACTGTATTCATGGCCCTGCTGCTCAACGCTCGCTAAACCTTTCTAAAACTAAGGAGGTTACACCCAGCGAGTATAATGTAGCAACCCTTTCTTGTTCGATAGTGCTCATTGTACAAGCCAATGGCTGCAAATGGGGATCGCAGCGTGCGCGTTGACTAAAAGCCGAATGCTCCTGTCTCTCATTCCCCAATAGCAGCCGTTGACATGTACATTGAGCACTATTTTTTATTGTTAAACAACGCACAGAAGAAATCTCTCACCGGCACCACCTTGGAGGTCAAATGTTATACCTATTTCGGGTATGTGCCACTGGTGGTTACGTACTACGAGAGACGCACAAGCCACGCCATAAGGAGCTTCGCCCCTCAAAATAGAGGGATGGTGTGCCAACTATACGAAGGGAATGGTCGTAAGCACTTGGCAATACACGTATGCTATAAGGACATAACGTATCCTGGCATGGTGTACCATAGTACGCTATAGCATAATATAGTGTAATATAGTACAGCATAGCACTGCACGGTCCGGTATGACATATTATAGTATGATAAGATATATGAAATATATGTGTGTGAGGGTAAAAGCCTAGCCAAGCCAGGACCAGCTATGCTGTGACGCCTTGTGCGACTATTAGTGCAAGCTCAGTTCTTTTAACATGAAAGTGTTTGATTTAGTGGTCCACTATGGTTTCGTGACGTATTTGCGTCACGAATATGACACTGTAAAATATTAAACCGCAGATGACAAAGAAAAAAGAACGAGAAGGAAAAGCTCCGCAGCGGGGCATCGAACCATCGACCTCGCACTCTTAAACTCGCACTCTTACGCCACAGCCCCGCCGCGGTGGTCTAGTGGCTAAGGTACTCGGCTGCTGACCCGCAGGTCGCGGGTTCGAATCCCGGCTGCAGCGGCTGCATTTCCGATGGAGGCGGAAATGTTGTAGGCCCGTGTGCTCAGATTTGGGCGTACGTTAAAGAACCCCAGGTGGTCTAAATTTCCGGAGCCCTCCACTACGGCGTCTCTCATAATCATATGGTGGTTTTGGGACGTTAAACCCCACACATCAATCAAATCAACTCTTACGCCACAGAGCGGTTCTTCTCCAACATGTTAACGGCGAACCATTTATATTAGAGTTACTGTATATGCTACCTATACAGTAACTCTAATTTATATATACTACGTACCGCTAGCAGTCCTCAGAGCTCGGATACCTGAGCGCGTTCGAGTAATCAGTGGCGAAATGGCACGACGGGCGCGCGTTGGACGCTCGCGCTCCGAAGGTCGTCGTGCAGCGCCACCTCGCGCGTCGCTGTGCGCGCGCGCCTCCGCATGGCGTGGTCGAAGTACGTATAGATGTTCTCTAGCGCAGCGGCTCACTCGCGCGCGCGCTTGTCTCGATATTCGGGGGTGTTTTGCCTCTTGTGCTGTCACCGCAAGTTTGCTTTGAAGTTACGGTAGTTAAAGACAGCGTGAACGTCAATTCGCTCGCTGCCGCGTTTACGAAGAGAGCCCGCTGTTCACAGACGAAGTGACAATTGCGAAAGTTGTTTGTCCGCGCTCGTGCTGTGCATTCAAGTTTCAAGCTCGTGTGGCACTTCAAGTTTTGAGCTGATTGCCGTTCTCCGCCTGACATCGCAATTTGTTGATTGATATGTGGGGTTTAATGTCCCCAAACCACCATATGATTATGAGAGACGCCGTAGTGGAGGGCTCCGGAAATTTCGACCACCTGGGGTTCTTTAACGTGCACCCAAATCTGAGCACACGGGCCTACAACATTTCCGCCTCCACCGGAAATGCAGCCGCCGCAGCCGGGATTCGATCCCGCATCCTGCGGGTCAGCAGCCGAGCACCTTAGCCACTAGACCACCGCGGCGGGGCACATTGCAATTTGTTACTGCTGCATTCATTCCTTCGTCCTTGTGGCGAAACAATGCACAATCAATGCGGAACTACCTCTGCGAGGATACGTTTCACTTTCGTGTTATACCGTTTCCTAAAAAGACGGATCAATCAAGTTGAAAAAGAAACGAGGTTCCTATGAATCAGAAATTGTGGAGGCGGTAGTGGCCTAGTTCGCGAAGAAGCCGGTGTGAGCGAAAATTGCGAGTGCGCCCAAATAGACTGTTGAAAGTATGCGCTGGTCGCACGCGTGTCTTAGAGTACGCGCAGTTTTCGAGTAATCGGTGCACTTTCGATTGTCGACTTGCGGGGGCCAGCGGTTTCTGATATGGCATACGATATTTCGTCATCGTCGCTCGTCATTTCGAGTTAGCGCATTTGATTGTTGCCTTTCACTGGTGCCGTTCGTAGTTTCGCTATTGACGCGATGGGTGGCGCTGCTGAGCTCTCGGATGAAAGTCCATGTCCCGGCACGCCGAAAAGAGAAATGTAGAAAAGAGCATTGCGCAATGGGACAAAAATAAAAAAGAAAGAGTGAAAGAAAGGAAGAAAGAAAGAAAGTTGAGCGGGCACGCAAATATTCGCTTGCCCCCGATAAGGGAAGGGCTCCTCCTTATGGCATCGAGAACAGAAGCATGCTTGAGATGGCTGCGCGCACGAAGCCGATTCTGCTATCGCATTCTTGACGGCGAAGCTCAAGTGTCCACCACGTTTTTTTTTCTCTAGTGCGTGTGCCAATTGGTTTGATGTATACGTTGTTTTGCGAGTCAAATTTACGCTGTTTGCATACTCACACAGTGAATTTGCTTCGTACTAGCCTCTATCATATATAGTCATCGCCCTACATATGGAGCAGCAAGCCAGGCGTCAAAACCAGGCATAACCCGGAAATTTGATTAAACTAGGGTATCTCATTAAAGCTAATCGGCCTTGGCTTGCTCTCTGTAGTATACAAGCTATTTACAAAGGTAATTGCTAACAGAGTAAAGAAAACTTTAGAATTCAATCAACCAAAGGAACAAGCAGGATTTCGAACAGGCTACTCAACAATCGACCACATTCATACTATCAATCAGGTAATATAGAAATGCTCAGAATATAACCAACCACTATACATAGCCTTCATAGATTACGAGAAGGCGTTTGATTCAGTAGAAATATCAGCCGTCATGCAAACACTGCGGAATCAGGGCGTAGGTGAAGTATATATAAACATCCTGGAAGAAATCTTCAGGGGATCAACTGCTACCATAGGGCTTCATAGAGAAAGCAACAGAATACCAATCAAGAAGGGTGTAAGGCATGCTGGGGACACAATCTCCCCAATGCTATTTACCGCGTGCTTACAGGAGGTTTTCAGAAGCCTAGAATGGGAATAGTTAGGGATAAGAGTTAATGGAGAGTACCTTAGTAACCTGCGCTTCGCTGATGACATTGCATTGCTGAGTAACTCAGGGGACGAATGGCAACTCATGATTACGGAGTTAGACAAGGAGAGCAAAAAGGTGGGTCTTAAAATGAATCTGCAGAAAACGAAAGTAATGTACAACAACCTCGAAAAAGAGCAGCGCTTCGAGATAGGTAATAGTGCACTTCAAGTTGTAAAAGACCATGTCTACTTAGGGCAGGTAATCACCGCGGAGCCGAACCACGAGATTGAAGTAACTAGAGGAATAAGAATGGGGTGGAGCACATTTGGCAAGCACTCTCAAATTATGACAGTTAAATTGCCACTATCCCTCAAGAGAAAGGTATATAACAGCTGTATCTTGCCGGTACTTAGCTACGGAGCAGAAACCTGGAGACATACAAAAAGGGTTCAGCTTAAATTGAGGACGACGCAGCGAGAAATGGAAAGAAAAATGGTAGGTGTAACCTTAGGAGACAAGAAGAGAGCAGAGTGGATTAGGGAACAAACAGGGGTTAAGGATATCATCGCTGAAATCAAGAAGAAGAAATGGACATGGGCCGGGCATGTAGCGCGTAGACAGGATAACCGCTGGTCGTTAAGGGTAACAAACTGTATTCTCAGAGAAAGCAAGCGGGTTAGGGGGAAACAGGAGGTTAGGTGGGCAGATGAGATTAAGAATTTTGCGGGTATAAATTGGCAGCAGCAAGCACAGTACCGGGTTAACTGGCGGAACATGGGAGAGGCCTTTGTCCTGCAGTGGACGTAGTCAGGCTGATGATGATGATGATGATCTCATTAAAGAATATTATAATCTCTCTCTCGCATCCTACAACTTGAATGATCAGAAATAGTAGAATGGATGCTAAAAGAAGCAAAAACACAGTCGATGGCGTAAGAGAGTTTGGGGGCGCTATGTAATGCAAAACCTCTCTTCCTTGATGGTGCACATGTTACGGCGCTGTGCTGCTAACCCGGAAGCTACAAGTGGAATCCCGTGGCCTTGTGGCATGGGGTATATTTCGTTCGAGCTCTGCTCATATCCTCCTTGTCTTCTTATCTGCTGCGGAATTTATCCTAAACTGTTTAACGTCACCCAAATTTATATGATTTCCTTCATCACGGCTTGAGTGGTTGAAAGCCTCCAAAATATTTCGCAGAGAATTATGTTCTGTGCTGTTCACCAATGCCTCGTGGTTCACGCTTGGTTTCAGTAAGGGTGGTCTTAACGAGAGTCTTTTCAACAAGGATTCTCGTTATGTCGGAGAAATATGTCGACGACCCTTCGTTCGTCCATAGCACGAGACGTTGAATACATGTATGAGAACGACGCACAGAGTTACACACTTAAAAGTGCAAATGATGGAGTACGCAGATAAACATATTTCAGAACAGCGGGCAGTCTTTAACCATTGCCAGAGACATGTAAATAAGATAAACCAACCACACATCCCTGCGGAGCGACTTGCGAGCTTGGCAACCTTGCGATAGTTCTACGGCACTCACGCGATTAACTTGAGCGTCATTCTTGCGATCATGCAAAGACGCCAGATTTATTCTACAAGCACAAGTTCGCATAATCACATGCACAAGCAGATATCCATGACTTGTTATGTTTGTCTCTAGCAGGTCCACTTTTATTTGGCCTAAGCAAAACTTCATCTTGTTTTGCTGGCTCTCCTGCTAGGAGGAGAGAATATGCGATCTATCGATGTTTCACCACCAGTAATGTGAAGTATACTTCACCCCACAAATTAATAGAGGGCGCGCATTGATATACGGTGGTCGTTATAATGATGAATCCCTCTCTAATAACGGTAAGACATTGCGACAACTTTTACGCGTATCGCGGACAGCATCTGTTGTTTCTGACGAGTTTTGTTCGCATGGATTGCTGGGCCAGCGGTTATCCGATACTTCCTGTGATGGGTCTAAGACGACCAGTTTCATTTCCGCTTCGTTCTCTTCCCCCCCCCCCAAAAAAAAAAGGAAACGTGGCTTTTCTTGCGCCATCGTATTTTTCGTTAGCGCGGGCGCGTTTAAACGACACCGGAAGGCGAGTGCTAGCCTCCTAAGCAGCGACCAGACAATGAAGGGGCGGCATCGCCGAACATAACGGTCGCCCGGTTTTGAAACGAGACGCGCACGCGCAACCGCAATAATACACATCATCGCCAGCTGCGAAACGGGCTGGAAGAAGAGGGGGAGGCCGAAACAAAGGTCAAGAACTCGCTCCGCTAGAAAGAAAACCAACAGCCCCAAAACGACCGAGGAGGAAAGGGGTTTGGTTATGGAAGGGCTGCGGCGCGTCGCTGTTCCTTGCTGGGAAGGTCTGTTCGTCTCGGAGAAGTAGACTCGTTCCCCCAACGCAAAGGTCCGCTCGTCACGCGGCGGAGAAGCGCGTCAGCCGAGGGCGGCAGAAGAGGAAACAGGTTTTTTTACATATCCCTCGCCTCTCGTCCGCGCGGCTGTCCCGACTCTTCTTCGTGCAGTCGCGGCGATGAATCCCTTCTGTTCCGCTTTGCATTTATTACTTTCGGTCGAGCTTCGATTTCGCGTGCGCCGCTGCCCCGGCTGCAGGCCGGACGACGGGGCTTTTTCTTTATTTCTTTTTTCTTCAGTGTCAGGTATATTCGTATTTTCCCTCTCTTTTTTTCTTCTACCGACCCTACTCGCACCTCTCTCAAAAAGAGTGTGTTCCACCACGGAGGAGCACATCTCTTCCCAGTTCGCCCCCCTTCTCCACGTTGCCAGTACTTCTAACCTTAGATCAGATGGAGGGGGAGGGGTGAACCGCTTGCATGTAGCGGACAAGTCACTGCACGCTCTTCGCCGCATCGTCCCGTCGAGCGAGCAACTTGGGGTCCAGTTTCCGTTCGGTGCGTTGGCCTCTCACGCCAGTTGAAAACGTCCCTTCACCCCCTCCCCCTTTGGTTGCCTATAAATCATATAACAGTGGTGGTCGAGCAAAGAGGCACGAGCGAAGGGGTGTGCTGCCCAGGGGCCTTCACCACAGTGACCGGCCGGTCTGTTGTTTCGGGCTTAGATGCAGGGGAAGGGAGGTCAGTCCGGTGCGTCGGTTCGTCCCCCTTGTCTGTCTCTCGGCGCGTTGCTCGTGCAACACACCCAGACAAAAGATTGCCCCCCCCCCTCACTTGAAACAGGTTGCGCGTTGGACGAAAGAGCCTGCCAACAAAAGGTGTCCGTCCAGGCGCCCAGCGAGCGGTCGCCGACGTCGGTTTATTGCACGGAGATTCGCCCAGTCCGTATGTATTTGTTTTGAGATGGTCGAATGCGGGCGTATTAGAAAAAAAGGAAGAGAAAAAAACCCTACGCACTTCACCTTTCGGTGCGGTCGCTCTCGACACACTCGAAGCGAGACGAGAGGCTACAACATTGTGTGCGTGTGCGCGCATCAGCGCGTGAGGAAGCCAGTCGCCAGGGTCTCTCGTGTTTGTTCCGTCGGTAAAGTTTGTTCCGGTGCAACTGGCCGGCGCAGTTTTGCTCGTGCTAGCGCGAAACGTTTTTTTATATTGTCTTGTTTTACTCCGCCGTTTGTTTCAAACAAGCACAGTTTGCAGCGATGGCAGACGCGCTGTTGAGTCGGAAACACGGGTAGTGTTGCGCGCCTCTGCAGCCCGTCTCATCTCCATCAGCGCAGTGAAAGTTATAGCGAACGCAAACACTGCACCGACGAAGGCACGCTTTCAGCGCACGAAAAACAAAGTAGGTTTCACTCGCTCGTATGCGCCTAATTTTGGTACTTTCCTATGGCCGAAAGGGGTAGGTGTACCCGGAAGAGTTTGAGACGCGCAGAACGAGTTTAGCTAATGGAACAAAATAAATAAACATAGGAGGAAGTGGGAAAGTCGAAACAAGGAATGCTCCAAGAAAAAAAAAAAGCTAGCACCTGACACTCGTCAAGGCAGACGTTTCTGTGGAACACCGTTGACTGAAAACCAGCACTTAAGGCAAGGAGATAACAGGCTCGCCCAGAGAACACGCAGAAACGGTAGCTCATTTATTATTTTTTCTTCATTTATTATTTTTTCTTCATTTATTATTTTTTCTACATCGCGCTGCTTTACGAGTTCATTTGTCTCGCAACTACGATAAACAGGAAGATCGAACGCTGCGTGAGTAAAAGTGTTCTTGTACAGCTCAGTGCAGCTTTTTGAAAATCCACCAAAAAAAGGAATCGCGCAGTATTAACCTCAATAATTACAGAAAAAGAAAACGCAGTGTGGAGCGGAACGCCATAAAAAGGTTTTTGAACTTGCCTGTATAAACAATTTGCCTGAATATGTGAAATTTCGAGCCGCCTGCCAGAGGTGATAAACAGAGACTACATTTCGGGCAAATGCCAATTTTGTTCCGTGCGCTGCTATCACCCGTCTTTGCTATGCGTCTATGAACTAAATGTTAAGGAGAAATATTATACTGTTTCTACAGTGCCTATAATTGCCTATTATTGCTGTTTGTGTTTGAATGGCTACAAGCTATAAGAGCCCATAAATGCTTATTTTCAAAATGCGCCTAATGAACACAATCTAGCCTCAAGTGTCGCTTGCGAGGGCAGTTTCAGTCAATTATTTTGGTAGCCGGGTAACATTGTACGGAATTAGATGGGGTTAAACCTAGTCATATAGTTGGGCCAACTTCAGGAAAACAACCACCACCAGCAGAAGAAATAGCAGGGGCGTAGGTACTATTTTTTTTTTCAGGTTTGGAACGAGTTTGGCTACACCATTGAGCAGCAGTGAAATTGGACGCGCCAGCCAGCATACGCGGCCGCACTGACATGGTGCGAGTGGTATGGCGACTGCAAAACCGCAAAGACAGTAAAGAGAAAAATATGATGCGCATGTGGCTTTTCTTTGGTTTCTAATTTACATAGAAACAGGCTTTCATAGTTGGGGGAAAAATGATCCCTCCGTGATTCTACCCCCTCCATACTTCTTTCATCGGTCTGGCTATCTTGTCTTGTTCTGCCCTTCATAGCCATGCTGAAAAGAAAGATACTGAGGAGTATGTTGATTTGACAGTGGCCACTTGACTCGCCATGGTACGAAAAGAAAGACCGTACTCAGCTAACCATTTAAAAAAATGGCAAATAAAAAAAGGAGGGGGGCGGCTATGTTCGACTGTTGGTGCCTTTGTGCCTTCGTAAACGATTGCATCCTTTTATTTCCTTCTATAGATGCAGGTCGCGCACTTAGATGTTTCGAGGTTATTTGCGTTTATGTAAAAATTTATCGTGCCTATATTTAGGACGTCGGGCGCTTTAAGCGTTGTTCTACCTGCCTACTTAAGGCCTAATACGCGATTTTTAAATGCCTGCAAATCCGACCTCAGGCACTGATGAATGCAAAGCGGCAGATTGACGACACATGGTAGCAGACATAACTTACAAAGCGCATTTCACGCGTCTGTACATCACCATTGTTACTGAGTAATCCATCTAAGTCGATTCTGTTCATCCAAGAACAGGTCGAGAGAAATTGAAGATAGATCGAGGATAGACATTAGCCATGTACGATTGAATCGTCTCGCTGACGAGATTAAGAAATAAAAATCAAGGTTTGCTATCCGATGGAGTAGGAGGATTTACTCGCTGGGTAGGCATATACTCTTTAGAAAATGAAGCCACAGCTTTGTAGCATGCTGGTAGAGCATGTATATCTAAAACAAAGAAAATCACGAGGAACGTTCATCGCCACAGACGTGCGCATGGGGTGAGGGGGGAGGGTAGAGGTGTGGCTAGGTACATAACCGTGGTGCCAAGTCTGCCCGATACCCTTTATCAGTAGGGCTTTTCCCATCATTGCTTTATTAGCAACTGCACACGTCTGCATGTGCATCTTAGCACAAGCACATGCAGACACTCGGACGTTCTAGCGAGCGAGCTCACGCGAGTCAAGCAGCAGCCCACTAGTGACACGTCACTCCAGCAGCTTCCGCGCCTTCTCCGGTGGGCAGCTGTGCGCCATGTGACGTCAGTGCTACTTGGGCATGCGCAGAAGTGCTCACGGTAAGCCACGCAATACTGCCTAACCTCGGCCGGTGGTGTCGCTTACGCTGCAAAAGTTTTGGTTGGAGTGAGCAGCGAGCTGAAGCTTTCAGAGTGGCAAGTATATGTTCTATCACAGAGACACGCAATTCTAATTGATTGATTGATGTGTGGGATTTAACGTCCCACAGCACGATATGATTATGAGAGACGCCGTAGAGGAGGGCTCCGGAAATTTCGACGACCTGGGGATCTTTAACGTGCACCCATATCTGAGCACACGGTCCTACAACATTTCCGCCTCCATCGGAAATGCAGCCGCCGCAGCCGGGATTCGACCCCGCGACCTGCGGGTCAGCAGCCGAGTACCTTAGCCACTAGACCACCGCGGCGGGACGACACACAATTCTAAGGAACTGCTTAGAAAAAAAGTTTCGAAGTGACTCACATTATATATTCATCATATACAAGTTGATTGATTTGTGGGGTTTAACGTCCCAAAACCACCATATGATTATGAGAGACGCCGTAGTGGAGGGCTCCGAAAATTTCGACCACCTGGGGTTCTTTTAACGTGCACCCAAATCTGAGCACACGGGGATCATATACAAGTACCGACATTACAAGGACAAAAACGAGAGGCGGATGCTACATGCAGGAGACCCACACCCCACGTTTAAAAAAACCTCGACCCTTGAAAACAAAAAAAACAAACAAAAGAAGGCGCATACGTGCAGGTGTTTCGTTGCGAAGAAAAGCACAAGTGAACAGCATGAACCTCCTTGACATACAGCAAGACTGAACGCGCGTGACTGCAGGGGCAATTTAGAAAATTACGCGGTGATAAAGAGCTCGTGATTAGACCGGTATACACGTCTGAATCAGCCGAGTGGCACGTCTCTTTTTCGGGTGGACGGTGCTTGGTCGTATATAAACATGGAGGGCCCATGCTCATACACGCAGGCTTGCACGTGGAAAACAATACCGGAGGATGCTTGGTTGCGCACGTAAACACATGCGTATTTTCTGTTGGATGTGTACTATCACATCGCGCCATGCACGTTCAGTGGGAGTGGTGGCAGTCGGCTGGTGCAACTCATGGGTGCTTTCGCGCGTTTCATTGTTATCCTGCAGATAAGAAATGTGGTCGGCTTGGCGTGGTCTCTTCTTCAGGAGCGCCATGCAGCCAAGCACGCATGTTAGAAGGTCACTGTCCTGTGAAAATGTTTCTGCGGG
Source organism: Rhipicephalus microplus (assembly GCF_043290135.1). Taxonomy (NCBI): domain Eukaryota; kingdom Metazoa; phylum Arthropoda; class Arachnida; order Ixodida; family Ixodidae; genus Rhipicephalus; species Rhipicephalus microplus. The sequence goes on from NC_134703.1 coordinate 77,900,692, forward strand.
TTCCCGGAGAAATATACGTGGTGGTATGAATGTGGTTCCCGCTGCGCCTTTCTCGCCAAGCTCGGTTGCTTGTCTTTGTAATAAGAACTCGTAATATCTCAATTACATCCTGACGGGGCAAAGAAAGAGAGAGAAAGAATTGGGCCGCGTATCTGTGCGCTTCGCTGCAAATGTCCTCGAAAAACTATTGTCTTTTGCTAACCTTCTTTCGTGCATGGCGTCGCGTATTCATCGCAACCCAAGAAACGCTATGTATATATAGGGTCTTTAGAATTACACGTGTCGATGTGTTTTCTAGTGAAGGAACACACAACATCATTCTTAGGTATTGAGTTGCGCCTCGGATATGCGCAATATTTCCTTTTTGATTGACTGTGTTCATAAGTATGAAATCAGCCACCAGTTCAAGATGGCTGGGCGTTCAGCAGGTGCCATGTTGTCACTGCCAACGTTGTCAATGTTGTTACCGCCACGAGATGAAGCGTCACTTCCATTAACAAAAATAGTTGTTATGTATCGCTCTATAGCCTGAAGCCAATTAAAAAAGCCTTTATGTGCGCACCGGCAGAGATGCCATTGACACAGTTCATACGAACTTTATGAGAATATACAACCATAGTTTCACAGAAGAGACTCTGGATCTCGTTCCAACAATGCCAGATGATTATCATTGCCATCACTTCCCTGCCAACAAAATCGTGCTGTTCTGTTATTTTTTTACAAACAAGTTTACGATATGCAAGCCTGTCCTTTACTTCTCCGTTGTGTAAATTTTCGGATTTCGCATAAGCTAACCAAAAAGAATAAACCATTTCATGTACCTGCCAACTTCTTCTATCAGTCTATACCGATCAGAGAATACAAAGTCTTTGTGATGTTAACTTTCTTGATCTTGATTTTTTTCTTAGTCTAGGGTCATTGTTTTCAAGAGTGCTTCGCAGTGTCTTAACATACTCTTTAACAATGTTCAGGTTCTTCCCCTTTCCATCTTTCAGAAAGGTTTCTGCAAAATTGGGTATATTCCCCTCTATTTATCACTTTCTTTCCATGATTCTCGCTTTGTCTTTGTATTCTTCCCATTTTGCGCTGATTGCCCTATTTTCTGTGTGTATTCACTCTTCTTAATTGATTTTTCTGAAGAGTGTTCGTATTGTATTGTTTATTAGTATTGTTTTATTTTTGCGTGCACCTGCACGCAAAAATTTGTGATCTTATGGTTGTTCCTGGGCATGTTAAGTAAGTTATTGATTGATTGATTGATTGATTGATTATTAACCAATGTAGCATGATTAGCCCATACGTCAGGTGAATGAAAATGCTTGCCTGATTTTTCGGTAAAAAACAAGAGGCTCCTATAATTACTTGGGTGGTGTGCCTGGACACACAGCGTATGCAGTACATACTCACGTGGAGTCTGTTGGCTTGTCTTGTATTGGGGCAAAATTGTTTCGGCGTCCATTAGAATTCGTGGAGATGTCTTGGGTTCATGTCCCGACACGCGGAAAGTTGTTCTTACGCCAATTTTCATGTTTCCTGCCCGGGAGAACCATCTCTTAATAAAAGCGAAGAATCGTTTCACATGCACGCTTTCACGTGTGAAACAATTCCCGAAAGTCACGATGAATCAGTGTGCGCTGTGTAAGTTTACATTTCTCCTATAACCCTCATCTGTTCGCTCATAGTAGCCGTGTGGGCTATGTGTGCATACAATCAGGCCTGCAATGTCGTGATGTATACTGCAGGTCTGAAGCGTGCTTATCGCACGAAACACACTAAACAGTGTCCAGAAATCTTCACACAATCAGAGTTTCTTATTTTATTTTTATTTATTTACATAATACTGCAGGCCCAGTGAAGGGCCTAAGCAGGAGGGACGTATTTACAAAGCTCGTAATAAGGACAACAGAAGATCAAGAACATAAAAAGCGCGAAGAATAAGGACATAACTCAAACAATGAATAAGAAAGACATTTAACACTTTAACAATACAGGTAAAGATACAATATGTTCAATTGAGTCTATGTTATTTATGAATAATGCTGGTAATGGATTCCATTCGGTTACAGTGCGCGGGAAAAAGGAGAATTTGAAAATGTTAGTTCTAGCATTGAAGGGCGTTAGAGAGTCGGCATGCCGGTGTCTTGTTCTGCGAGCGGTGAGTGGTTGGATGTATTGTTCTGGTCTCATTGACAATTTGTTATTCTTGAGAAGATAAAGCAATTTTAATCTTTAGATTTTACGTCTTAGTTCTAAGGTTGGTATGTTATGGTCTCTCATGAGTTGGGTTGGGGAATCGCTCGAACGGTATATAGAGTAAACGAACCGAAGCGCTTTATGCTGAATAATCTCAAGTGCATGAATGTTAGTTTTTGTGTAAGGTTCCCAGATTATACATGCATACTCCAATTTAGGTCTTACAATAGATGTATAGGCTAGCATTCTAACACTTGCAGGAGCATGTTTGAGCTTATGCCTCAAAAGGCTCAGTTTACGAAAGGATGACGCACAAATGACTGAAATGTGCTTGTTCCAACTAAAAGTGTTTGTTATGGTAACACTCAGGTACTTGTATTCTGTAACTTCGTTCAAAGGTTGTCCTGAAAAGTTGTAAGGGAAGGATAGAGAATTTTTCTTATTGGTTATTTTCATAAAAACTGATTTGTCGGCATTTAGGTTCATATTCCACTTAGTACACCAGTCATATATATTACAAAGATTGGAATTCAATACTGATTGATCTTCTCGGCATGTTATTTCATTAAATAATACACAATCATCTGAAAACAGCCTTATTTGAACAGGGCCAGTAATCACATCCACAATATCGTTAACATATATGAGAAACAACAACATTTCGGCACTCCTCAGCGCAGATGCGGTCGCAGGGACCCAGAGCGTAATAAAACGCAGTTTTTTTTTATTCTTTCTACATCAGAATGGGACATGACTGTCAGGCCGCTGCGACAGGCGGCAATGTGAGTATTTCCTTTATCGCTCGAGTCGCTATGAGCTATTCTTTGTACCCGAGCACAAGCTTTCGCTCATTGTTCCCAGAATGCTCGCATACGGGCGACGTTGTCAGCGCGAAAAGTGGCTTCATGCCCCACGCTGCAGTCGTCAAGGCGAAAAAAAAAACTAAATAAACGGGAAAAAGCTTTGAATGAGAGGCAAGCGTGCGTGCGCAGACACAACAGCAGGCGTCTACGAACGCAGACAGCGTCTAGACGAACCGCATTCCTCTCGGCTGCGACACGTAGTGACAGATTCTAGTGAGGTCCTTGGGGCATAGCCGCCTAAACTACACTGTTAGGCGCAGCAGAATCGGACTTGGGTTTCGAAAATAAAAGCTTTTCTCTCTCTCTCTCTTTCTTGTACGTTCGTCGTAATATAAGATAAACGGTGGTATGCTTAACAAAATGGGTGGGAAGGGATATAGGTTGCGAGCGGCAAGATGAGTCATGGAACTTGGAAATGTGCACGGCATCCGCCGCGGAGGAGCAAAGGTTCGACTGCTGCTCCGAAGGTCACGGGTTCCATCTCGGCCGCAGTGTTCGCATTTCGATGGAGGTGAAATGCTAGAGGACTCTGCACTATGCGATGTCAGTGCGATATCAGAATACCGCATGATCAAAATTTCCGGAGCCCTCATCTACGTCGTCAATGGAGTTCAGCCTATACAAACTGATAAAACATAGAAGCCTAACGTGTTTTAAACCCAAAGACTTGTTTTTTGGTTGAGTGACAATGTGGTGTGTGTACGCATGCGCAGATGCTTTCGTGGTGGGACGATTTTCAAAGTAAACTCAGTGGCAAGTTGAGCGTCTGTCTTTTAAGCAGTCTTCTTTTCCTTCCAAACCTTCACTCTTCTATAGTTTTCTTCGTGGGGTTGTTGTTATGTAATAAGGTTCGGGGAGCAGGCTTTAAGGGTCGTGCGAGAGACACTGGTTAGGACCGCGAAGAAGAGGACGCAATCGCACTGCACACAAACATATATTCTAACGCAAGATGGTACAAACAACACAAATGCAAAGCAAATCAAGCAATATGAATAGGCAAAGCGTCTTCAAGAAGTCACTTCAAACAAACGACAAGCTAACGCGTTTGAGAATTGATGAAGCTGCTCTGTTGTTGCCGATGCTGTTGAGCGAGAAGGGCCAGGCGGGTTGTCGCAGTTGGTGCGTCCGCAGGGTGTCGGAGCAGAAGGCCTTCGGGCGTTGAAGTCCAACGAGGTACCCTCCGACACTGCTGGTCTCCAGAACGTTCAACTTTGGCCAGGCCAACGCATCTTCTTTGCTTTAGCTTCTGGCTCCATCTGATCGGTGAACGTGGCCTGATCTTTGTTGTTGTTGTTGTTGATGATGATGATGATGAGGATGAGGATGATGATGCTGTTGTGCCCGTGGCACGTGTGCACCTGCACGGAGGCGACGCTCATGGTGGGCGCACCACTTATTCTATTGCGCGTGCTCTCGAATTTCGACGCTGCTTCGTCGTATTCTCAGCGGTGTTAAGACATCTCATCTCAGTTGTCATAACTTTCAAGATTCAAAGAAATATTTATATGCTTGCTTTGTATAATATTAATCTAAACAGAAGATACAGTGTATTGACAGTACAGGAGAGCATGATCTCCCGCGATAATATTTGGCTTCCGTGGAGTTATATTGTGCCTCGAAGATTGTTTCACACGCGCTATTGAGGCACTAACAGTTAAACACATAATTCTGAAATTAATGTCCGCCATACATGCTAGAAGTTTGAAACAAGCGTCGAATTGACGCTTCTCATGGCATAGACCTCCCACTTTCACAAGTGTAAGAGTCGAGTGAACGGAGTTTTATGTATCATGTGCATCGAACGCTCTTGATGTGAGTGGTTACTTGGTCAAGTGAACATTTCGGAAATTACCGATGCTTAATTAAAAATAGAAAAAACTTGCTTCGTGTGATCAATTACGTAAGGCACCATAGTGTACAAGGTGGTTGAACGTCTTAAACAAACACTAAGGAGAAAGCTGCTACATATAGAAAAGCTGCATTTAAGATTGTTGCGGGTCGACTTTCTGCATCTCAGTCAAGCCCTCGGCCGGTGCTACGGCTTTCATGACATCAGTAACCTCCATTGATCTTTCAACCCCCACCAAGCCTGGAATTTCAGGTGTTAGCTCCTCCGTGCGGTTAAGAGCCAAGTTCACTTTCTGCACTTCTCCCACATAACTCTTCATTAAATTGGGGTGGTAAATGACAACCTCTCGGCGTCTTCCTTTTCGTTCCAGTGCGTAATTTGTGTCCGAGAGCTTCTTCACAACCTGAAAGGGCCCCTCCCATTGAATCTCCAGCTTATTTGCTCGCGAGGGGCGCAAGACCATTACCTGATCGCCTTCCTGATAAGCTCTCAGTTTCGCATTTCGATCGTAGTAGCTCTTGGCTCTATTTTGCGCCTCTCTCATGTTCGCCTCAGCAATGTCGCGAGCACACCACAGCCTTTCCAGTAATTCCAGAATGTACTCGACCACCGTAGGGTCGGTACTCTTCGACTCCCAGGTTTCGCGCAAAAGTCGCAGTGGAGACCTGAGCGTCCGTCCGTAAACCAGCTCCGCGGGGCTGAAACCCGTCGCTTCATGAGTGACCGATCTCAGCGCAAACAGCATTGCCGGAAGACAAGCATCCCACTGACACTTCCTTTCAATGATAAGGGTTCGCAGAACTCGTTTCATCACGGAATGACACCGCTCTACACTATTGGACTGCGGGTGGTACACGGAACTGTGGATTATTTTCATTCCACACTTTTCCAGGAATCCCGTAGTGAGAACGCTGGTGAATACTGAGCCCTGGTCGCACTGTATCTCCTGAGGAAAGCCCACTCTCGAAAAAATAGACAGTAGTGCGTTGACTACCTCTACGGAGCTTTGCTCCTTCATTGGGATCGCCTCCGGAAATTTGGTTGCTGGACAAACGGCGGTAAGCAAATACCGGTAGCCTGACTTTGTCACTGGGAGTGGTCCCACAACGTCTATTACCAGCCGGCGAAATGGCTCCGAAATGAGCGGAACAAGCTTAAGTGGTACCTTTCCCTTCTCGTGTGGTTTTCCCACTCTCTGGCAGGTGTCACACGCTCTTACGTGCTTCTCAACTTCTCTGAAGCATCCTGGCCAATAAAACTCCGTTAGGAGCCTATCTTTGGTCTTTCGAGCTCCTAAATGCCCCGACCAACCAACTCCGTGACAGAGATCTACAATGTCAGACCGATAATTAGCCGGCACTACAATCTGGTCGAACGTGCGACCTTTTGCAGTCCGGTAGTGGCGGTACAAGATGCCATCTTTGACAGGAAAACTGACATTCTTCCTCGCCACCCCTTCCCTGACGATGTTCCAAATCTCCTTAAGGCTGGGATCGCTTTTTTGCTGCTCGATGAGCTCGTCTCTTGTCACTTTCCCCAGTACATTGCTTAGTGCTTTTGATACCGGCAACGCGAGCAGCCCCTCCTCCGATTCCCTTTCCGCTGTATCAGTGCTAGTCTGGTTCTCTGGCCCCTCTCTTTCTTTTTCAGTAGGCGACGGGATAGCAGGCTCAACTGCGCTGACTCTAGCTGGTGTTGCGGGACTTCCGGTAAAACTCGGTTCTTGCCGCTCTAGTTCGGCTGCTAACGCTCGTGCTTTAGCTCGTGTCAAGGCTTGTACTGTTCCCTCGTGAAAACTTTTCCCTTGTTCTCTCAGCAGACGGTCGGTCCGATTCGAGAACAAATAGGGGTACTGCGGGGGCAGCTTGCCTGACACCGCCGCTTCCGTCTCCACTTCTCCGAACGGCCCTGTCAGAATTACTCGAGCTACCGGAAGACAAATGCTTCCATCTTCCAAAACTGGTTTAATCCATGCGCACTTGCCGTTGTAGTCTGCTTGTGCCACATAGTCCGGGTGCACCAGATCCATGGTTGCCCCACTGTCTCGTAAGACGCGGCACGGCTTTCTGTTCACTGTTAGGTTAAAAAGGTACGGACTAAGAAGCTCCTCGCTAGTGGCTGAGTCAGAAGTGTACGAAAGGGCTGGCCTGGGCCTACGACAGCCTACGGCAATATGCCCTTCCTCCATACATTTGTAGCAAGTAGGTGGTTTCCGAACCTCAAAAGGACTCTTTTTGGAAGAATCCCCCGAAACCTTTCCCTCCTGTTTGTTTTGTGATCCTTGACCACTTGCAGCGAAGTCTGCCTTTTTCTGTGCAGTCGTACCAGCGCCAGCTCCCTGCTTCGCCGTCCAAGGTTTCCCTTTATCTCCCGCTTTTGTTGGAGGAACCTCGTCTCTTTCTCCCCGGCGTGACGCGTACTCGTCAGCAAAGTCGGCCGCTGCCTGTATTGTTTTTACGCCGGTTCTATCTTGGATCCAGAGCTTCATTGGCTCGGAAAGTTTTGAAAAAACTGTTCGAGAGCCACTACTTCAAGAGCCATTTCGAAGTTCCCAAAAGCGTTGGCTCCTTTCATTCATTCTATTAAGTTGACCTTCAACTCGTAGGCAAACTCAGAATACGTGCTGCCCTGCTTCTTTGTCAGATTGCGAAACCGCTGGCGGAACGCGTCTGGCGAAAGTCGGAACCTCTTTAGAAGGCTATCCTTCACTTTGTCATAGTTGTCCGCATCCTCCACCGGAAGCCGCGCGATTACATCCGCTGCTTCACATGCCAGCAAACTTAACAAATTTCGAGCCCATGTGCTACGACCAAGCTTCGATTTTTCACAGGTTCTCTCAAAGTTCACAAGAAAGAGGCCCACATCTTGCCCTGTTTTGAAGGGTTGCATTTGTTTAGATAAATCACAAGGATTTTGTCTGCCTTCTACCTCCACTCCTTGGACCCCTGCCATCTTCCTCATTTCCACTTCGAGTCGCAACTGTTCTATGTTCAGTTCTTTTTGCCTTAGCTGACGCTCTTGTTCCTCACGCCTTTCTTGGCGTTCCTGTTCCTGTCGTCTATCCTGACGCTCCTGTTCCTCACGCTTTTTCTCGCGCTCCTGTTCCTTTTGAATCTCGCTCCACGTTTCTTTAATATCTTCACTGCTCAGATTCAAGCCATCGATAGTGCTAACAATTGCGTCTTTCTTCATCCCCGCATTTACTGCTGCTCCCAGCTCCTCCCCCAGAATCAGGAGCTGATTCTTCAACAAACGCTTCCAATCCATGACAGAGAACAAGTGTGGTGCAGCTCACTCTCTACCCAGAAGTTCCGTAAACAACTGCTTCTGTGGTAGCCTCTACCAGCGAAAAGATTGCACTTCTATCTTATCAGCCTGGCAACCAAAAAACCAAAGCCAGCACTCACCAGTCCACAGCTGCCAGTCTCCATGATCTCGGCGTGTTGTTCATTCTCCGTCCTCCAGGCTCACATCCAACCGCTTGCCATCCAGTTGTTGCGGTTGGGAAGGAAGGTCGCTGATGATGGCATCCCACCGCTGCCAACCAGTTGTTGCGATTGGGAAGGAAGGTCGCTGATGATGGCATCCCACCGCTGCCAACCAGTTGTTGCGGTTGGGAAGGAAGGTCGCTGATGATGGCATCCCACCGCTGCCAACCAGTTGTTGCGGGTCGACTTTCTGCATCTCAGTCAAGCCCTCGGCCGGTGCTACGGCTTTCATGACATCGGTAACCTCCATTGATCTTTCAACCCCCACCAAGCCTGCAATTTCAGGTGTTAGCTCCTCCGTGCGGTTAAGAGCCAAGTTCACTTTCTTCTCTTCTCTTCTGTCATCTCGACAACGCACTGTAAAGATGTAAATAAACCCGTTAAGTTTGCTCAAAGCTCTCCCCTAGTCCTTGGCTCGACGGAGCGACGGCGATCGGCCCCGCTACCCGCAGACTGCGGTCGCCACGACGCGCAATAAGATGCAGCTGCATTCCTTCTAATCCTCATTCCTGATTGCCCTCCTCGTCAAAATTAGAGGTCCTTCACCACTGTTTACTTAATACCGTAAACTGTCTTGGGCCTTGGTTGCTGTCGAGTACAAAAAAATATTGAGAAAAGTACCACTATTGAAGCTTTAAGCACTTGGGGTTTACACTGCAATTTCTAACCACACGGATGTTTCGGCATGTCCTATACATAAGACAATGCAGCCACCGTTGCTGGGAATCGAACACGTGACCTCGAGCATGGCAGCGCATCCCATTAGGCCCTGTAGCTACTACCACTGTCAGTAACGAGACACGCTGTCGATTTTTTTGTGTGTTTTCTTATATGGCTGAAATTATCCCGAAAATCTGGGTCGGCAGTTCATTTCTCCTCTCGACTCACTTATAGAGCTAACCATCCGCTTTAACTCGCACGTTCTATTGGCGACCGAATACATCAAGCTCGCGGACGTAGGCAACCTAGTTTTGGCACCCATGTAGCGCAAGGGGCTAAATAATCTCTCCAGAGGAGCCACCCACAGAGCATAGCGCACACGATGGCCTTGCAGACACCACGAGTACTACTGTAGGACCGGCTCATCGCTCACGAGCCAACGAAATGAGCGTGCAGAGACCGACGCCCGCTCGAAAAGAGGAACGAAGCTTCATAGGAGTCGAGTTGCTCAAAAAACCATTATATGGGCGCGTTAAACAAAAAGAAAATAAAGTAAAAAACTGAATGAAGTAAGCGAAGCAGAACCAAAGGTACGGGGGAATAAGAAGCTAGAAAATAAGGAAAAGACAGAGAAAACGGAGTGCAGCAACTGCGCTGTTTCTTCCTTATTTTTTCGGAGCGAACTCGCTAGTTGCCTCTCGGATGAACACGAGGCGGCCACAACTTGTTTATTTTGTCTCTCCGCGCGGCGGAGGCGCGCTGCCACCGCTAGCGGGTCGCGGGCATGTAGCTACTTTCTGGCTTGAAGGTGTGTGCACGTGCGGGCCGGGGTGTCCCCGCGAGAGAGTGCGCGTCTATTTCGGGAGCTTTCCCGGACGGCCGTCGCATTCACATCCACTCACGCAATGGGCTCCGCGCACCAACTATACGGTGAATGTAGCGAACGGAGAGACCAAGAAGAAGCCAGCAACATCGCAGGAGAGCGACGACGTAGAAACATGCTCGCACGCACAGGCTGGGCTGGGTGTATACCGTACCGCTCTATGCGCGCTGACTCTGTGCTAGTCGCGCCTGTAGGGAGGGTGAACGACAGAAGAAGCAATCGAGCCTAGAAGTAATATTAACAATAACGAAGAGAAGTGGTCTCCTACTAAGAAAGATAGTGGTCTGGGCAGCAAGGAAACCTTGGCCACGGTCAAGACAGGCTTGATAGGACCGACAGGTCTCGCAGAACGAAATGGAGAGGGGAAGTGACATTGCGTGCTACCCGTCAGGCTGACGAGAGACGCCCTGCTGGCATGAAGGACTCCAACGTCACGACCGGACATCAGGGATATCCCCCCCACCCTCTTTTTTCTTTTTGCCCTTCTCTTCAGTCAGCTTCTCATTGGTGAGAGGGGAGTGGGAGCGTGGATATGCAGTGGTTCGGATATTTGCGTGCTGTGATTCAACGGGGTACGGGAGTCACCGCATCCAGAGTCAGCATAAGGCCGTCGCCAACCGAGCCAGCACAGCCGCTGCTTTCTGGCTGCACGCTATTATCGCGCCCTCCACTGTCGAAGAACTTCGGTACAGGTGGCGGTGCAACGACTCGCGCGCGTCTTGAGAGACAAGGCTTCATGCGAGGGGACTCGCTTCTTCAATGCGAGCATCAAAACTCAGGGGCCCGTCGGGTGCGTAGCCAGCCGTCATCGTTGGCCCGTCGCCCGACGTTGAGCGTTGGGGTGGGGACCCGCAGAGCGGTTCCTTCTCTTCCATTTCGCGCTTCTTTCTCTCCTCGACCCGCTTCTTTGTCCCTTATTCTCTTTTGCTGCGAGCGGTTTTCTTTTCTGCCGCCCCTCCGCGCCGACTTCTCTTGATGGCGCGAGGGGCGAGCATCGGCATCTCCTCCGGAGCAGTGCGCGCAGGCTCAGCTGACTGCCAGCCCACTCGAGTGGCAGTAGTCGGCAGGGCTCCCCTGGCGGTCAGCCGCTGAACCCACGGCGCTCCGCGTTCGCTTGTTGCTGCTCGGCACGTGCGCGCTGATGCCGCTACGCTGCCTCGACGCCGCGCTAGCGCCGCTCGCTGGGCCGGCCGCCGCCACCACGCACTGGTGCGAATCACCGGCCGCCGCTAAACGCCGCCGCCAGGATCGTGAAACAGAATTAAAAATACAAAGTGACCGGGACAGTGAGAGAGAATGAAATGGGCGTCGTGCAAAAAGGGAATCGGCAAGAGAGGGGGAAGGGAGAAAGAGACACAGGGAAATCCGCGCGTGTCAGTCGGACGGGGCAGCGCTGCACGAAACCGACGGTGACCGTGTGCGCTGTGCAGAATTCGCCTGTGCGGGTTGCGGACGAGTGGATGGCGTCGTTGGACGTGCTGCTTGCAGTGTTTGACGGTGCGACTTGACCGTGTGATTATGTGTTCTGTGCGACGACTTCGGGTCGTCGGGGGATTCGGGAGGTGGACTACACCTGTGTGCCAGTGCTGGTGGCGACTGCTGTGCTTGCCAACTGGAACCGAAAGTGGCGTGTGCTGATGAGAAACGTGGTGCAGATCACGCACTCTGCCCAAGTCCGGACAGGTTGCGGCGATGGTTTCTAACGCGGCGGTCGTGCATCCCACCACCGGCTTGCGACAGAAAGTTCGTTCTTGGCGCATTTGGTGCACGGAGGAGTACTGTGGTGGTTTTGCGGTGCGACAAAAGTCCGTGCGCGGATCGAATTTGATTGTGCTCGTCATCGGTGCTGTGAGGATAAGGCCGCTGGAGTGTTTCGCGGAAGAAATCCCCGAGGTGAGAAAGTGAAACATGTTTCTTTTTTTTTTTTTTAACTGGAAAAACGTTGGGCGCTCGGTTTATGTGCTCGGTAGGCCATGCCGAAGTTATCGCACAGTTGCTCGGTAGTCAAATTCAGACTCATGGTCGTTTTTTCAAAGCACCAGCATTCTTAAAGTTTAGATTGTGATTCGGGCGATTATGGGTCGCACTCTTCGAGTGTTATCAATGTGTGACAGCGATTGATCGCAACCATATCGTGAAACCAAGTGTTATGACGTGTTCGTTCGATCAGTACTTATCAATGGAAGCATAGTAGGCATCTTGGAAGATGCTACAGAAAATTAAAACAAAAGAAAACGTCAAGGTGGACACATGATAGAACACGAACGAGAAATAACCGCTATTAACTGCCTTGCATAAGTGCAGTACATACCTCCCTGCCTTTCTCTAAATTTATTCTCTCTCTCTAGTGGATGCCACCGTGTTTATACCCGCTCGACTCGGTTCAGCTATGGAATTCTTTCATTTGGCACGTCGTCAGGGTTCGATTCCGAGTTTTAAGACCATGGTTTGATGTGACTGCAATATAATAACGTTAACTTTTACTGCCGAGTATCAGGTTCCCGTACCGGGCAACCGCTGATATAGTCGAAAAATCGACCTGAACACCCGCGATTTGGTGTCATTCATAACCAGCAGCCAGTTTCGAAAGTATGATTTCTTTTTCCCTTTTTTTTTGTCAGTAAAACACAATAAAGTCGTAATTTCACTGTTCGACGCAACGTTCCACGAAACTCGACGCCTCATTTGAAACCACTGTTCGGCGCTCTCGCATGCACGTGCATGACGATTTGTGGGCATTATTACTTATGAGGAGCACGTAACAGGCTATAAAAGCCTGCTTTATCCAGGACATCGCCCCGCCGCGGTGGTCTAGTGGCTAAGGTACTCGGCTGTTAACCGGCAGGTCGCGGGATCGAATCCCGGCTGCTGTGGCTGCATTTCCGATGGAGGCGGAAATGTTGTAGGCCCGTGTGCTCAGATTTGGGTGCACGTTAAAGAACCCCGGGTGGTCTAAATTTCCGGAGCCCTCCACTACGGCGTCTCTCATAATCATATAGTCGTTTTGGGACGTTAAACCCCACGTATCAATCAATCATTTATCCAGGTCGTCCTCTTCGCCTTCTCGTCATTAACGCCGTCATCTTGTTCTTCATTACTATTACTTTAATTAGATGTAGGAGACCGTAAAAATTTCATAGATTAGACAGATACGTATATGTTTACACATCATCATGCCTCGATCGGTGACGATGTTTAAGAAACGCCACAAAGAGTGAAGAGGAAAAAGAAAAAGAGGCTACTGCACTGCCTTTCGTCGCACGCTGTAATCGCAAACGCGCGCACCCGTGGTAGCATTTCCGGAGTATTCACGTCGAGCCCCGTGGCGCGAACCTCCCGACAGTTGCCGCGGTTTACGTAACATTGTGTTTACCCTAACGACTTCGTAATTGACACTGCGGTGCGTACTCATGACAGCTCGGTCGAGCCGCGTGGCTGCCTTCGTTCTGACTACGGTCAACTAGAAACCAACAAATATAATTCTGACCGCTCGTCACGTGTTGTCCACCACGGGCATTAATTTTTTTGCTGGCTTATTGTTCATCCCTCGTGACGTGACGCTTCCATTCTGCGTCTCTCCCCTTTTCTGTGCGAATGCATCCACGTGTGCCACGGTACATTACGTCGCCCTGAGTTCGCACGCACAACGCCGCAGGTATATTTAAAATACGCTCTCTTTTCGACTGGCTGCTGCCGTTGTCGAGGGAGGAAAACAACGCTGGCTGCGCCAGGATTTTATGACGCGTAGAGCCTGCCTGCGTCTATACACCATTCTTTTCCTTTTTTCTTCTCCACGGGGGCCGACTGCCAGACGGGTTTCAGCGGCAAAAACTGACACATCGCACCGCTGTGCCGGACTTGTCGGCACGCAAACTCAACGCATGGCTTGCACGCAATCTTGACGCCTGTATATACCTCTTCACCCCTCGCCCCCTCCTCTCCTGCACTTCCCCTGCCTTTTTGATTTTTCCTGGACAATAAAACGAAAACCCCTCTCGTGAATTCTCTGTTCCCTTCTCTTCATGAAAGACGTATACCTTTCCTCTTATTTGCTTGTTGCATGAGCGTGCTTACGTCGTCACGATTATTATTATTATTATTATTATTATTATTATTATTATTATTATTATTATTATTATTATTATTATTATTATTATTATTATTTGTGCAACGCGCTTCAGTCCTCCGAGTCCTGACAACTCGTCATATCTTCTCTTAGCTACGCGCGTTCGCTCGCACCACCGTGACTACACGCAGGATGCGGGAGCAACTTGCGGTCATAAATCTTAACGCCGTTTATGCTCAAGAGGACGCGACGACATGAGAGTGGCCTGAAGGATGTACGGACGTGCCGGGAAAGTACGAAAGGGTGCGAAACAAGAAAAAAGTTTGTGTGCTTCAAAGCTGCAGAATGAACTGAATACAGATGGGCATTGTGCCGCGAATTGAAAGACGCGCGAAAAGTCTTTGGAGCGATGACAATATATGCGACGCGCGTGTGCTTGCAATGTTGGAAAAAAAGAAATAGCCAGTGTGGAAGTGGGAGGCGCAGTGGCGCTTCAATTGCAACTGAATTAAAAAGAGGGAGGGGGGTAAAGACGTCCGCGCTTGTGGGAGTTGCGCTTTAACGTGAGCTCTTTGCGTGGCCACCGGGTAGGTGCGTTTCACGCTCTGTTGGACGCCAAATTAAAGAGGTGGACAGATTTTTTGACGCTTGCCTGCGCAGACTCAGTTCAGGGAGTGGGATCCTCCCGCGCTGCTCACAAAAGGACACTATGTGAGGAGGAACAGAAAGACTCGGGCCTGTTGCGGGAGAGACAATGACGAGGTGTTGAGTGCTGGACAAGCTTTCTCTCAAGGTACACGTCATTTCAAGGGCGTCGTTGTATGTTCGTCAGCGCTGCAACAGGTTATGAACGGGGCAACGGACATTGTGGTTTCACTCGCATGTCGCTCAAGGTATGTGTGTCGCGGCATGTATGTCAAGTACCGTGGCACAGCTGTCTTTTGAATACCCTTCAGGCGCGCAGACAAAAAAATGGCAGCATATCCACGGGGTGAATGATGGAGAGTGGGGCGAAGCATCCGTCCGTTCATTCGTTCTTGCTTCCGTCCGTACATGCGTCTGTTTATGTGACCGTCCATGCGTCCATCCTCCCGTCCGTGCGTGCGTCTGTTCGTGCGTCCACACGTCCATCCGTGCGTCCGTCCCTGCGTTCATCCATGTGTCCATTCGTCCGTGCAGCCATCCGTGCGTCCGTCCACGCATCTGGCTGTGTGTCCGTTCGTCCATCTAGTCAACGCTCCAAGTACCACCATCTCGCTTCTTTTCATCATATATTCCACCTATAGAAGCACCACCATCCAGCGGACATCCAAGGAATAAACGCGAGGTGGCGCACGCACACTTTCTTACGGCTTGCGCCTCTTGTCTACTTCCCACATTTAACCACCTCGAGTTCATGGTATATACTAGTTCACTGTATTCATGGCACTGCGTCCCAACGCTCGCTAAACCTTTCTAAAACCAATGAGGTTACGCCCAGCGAGTATAACCTAGCAACTCTTTCTTGTCAGATACTGCGCAATGTACATGCCAATGGCTGCTAATGGGGAATGAGAGACAGGAGAATTTGGCTTTTAGTTAACGCGCACGCTGCGAATTTTTTATTGTTCAACAACGCACAGGAGAAACCTCCCACCGGCACCACCCTGCAGGTTAAAGCGTAAGACTGGTTACGTACTACGAGGGACGAACGGGTGCCGCTTTAAGGAGCTTCGCCCCTAAAAAAATGCCGGGCAGGGGGGGGGGGAGGTGAGGTTCAATTATACTTTATGTATGTTCGTGCGAGCGTTTCTGTGTGTCCGTGTACATATGCACAGGCAAAAACTTCGATGGCGTGAAGGGTTTGCACCCTCCATCCCCCCTGGCTACGCCCATGTTACCCTTCGTTATGATCTTCCAGTTAAATTATATTGACAATAAAATAGGCAAACGGTTCGACACTGTACACACTATAAAGTGCTAATGTATCCGAAAAAAATCAACGCCATCTCGTGCCAACCGGCTCGTAAGAGTTCAACCTTGGTACCGCCGTGTTTGAGACATATTTATTTATTTACAAATTTCTGTTACGTACAAAAAATCACAGCATATCCACAGAGTGAATGATAATGAGTGGAGCGAGGCGTATGTCGGTCTGTCTGTCAGTCCGTATGTCCGTACGTACGTCCGTCCGTCTGTCCACTCCTATCGTACTAGAGCACTCATCGGACAGACGGACGGGTGCTTCGGCCCACTGATGCTCATTCACCCTGTGGATATGCTGGCTACGCAGGATGGAAGGACGACCGACCAGGTGATGCTAAAAGGAGCTTCGCCCCTAAAAGCTAGTTACTAAAATCAGTGCTGCTGTCATGAAATCAGTGTTGCATGGAACTATAGTTCAACTTAGGACGAACGGAGGAACGCCACCCGTTCCATTCAGGATCGGCGGAACTGTAACAGAAACGGCAGGTAGAACGATGTTTTTTTTTCTGTAAACGCTCCACGACACTCGACAGGCGTGTGCGTGCATGCAGCACATCATGTAAAAAAGGCCGGATGGCCAACTTCGTCAGGCAGGTGACTTAGCTGCATCCTGGTTTTCAGAAGGCGCCTGCAGAACCGCGTGCGGAAGAGACAGTTCATTCTTTTGCAGCAGAGCTGCTATGCTCAAGGTGTGCCGCCTGTCGTATACAGGAAATTAGCATCAAGAATCAGCTCAGCCTCTCTTCATCCTCCTCTTCTGCTTCGCTCTGAAAACACGCGCACTGATTTGTCCGGCGTGAGATGCAATAACTCCAAAGGGCAAGAGAGCGCGTAAAAATTGCGAAATATATTTGGAGAAGGAGAAAGCAAAAACTTTTTTCACGAGATGAGATTGGAAGTCACTTATCCTCGATCCGAAAGTGAGTGCTGCAACCACTTCGCTATGAAGTTTTTTCTTCGTGGTATTTCGTTATCATAGGCACGACATTTTGAACTGACTCATTCTGCTCGTATAGCAGCCCAACGACTAACGCATGGCACTAAAAATTCGGCGGATCGCACGTACCTTGGGAATCGACGTTATGCGAAGCATGCATGCGGAGAGAATGTCACCGTGTTGTAATCTTTTCAGTGAGTGACACATCACGAAATACCGCTACATATAAGTGTTGCACGCACAGACATACGTTGAAGAGTTGCAGATGTTTATATAACCAGTGCTTTGAACATGCGCAACGATGCCGACAGGAACGTGTGTATTAGCAACACCAGAAGCGACAAGCTGATATGAAGCGCTGGTGCTCGCGAGGATTGTAGCCCTGGACGCTGCTACATAAATCACCTTCAGCGCGTGCACTTACCTACAATTTACGTTAACCCGACATGACGGCTGTACTATAGGAGTACATATATAATATTTATTGAATTGGATAGCCAGCACTGCAACCACAATAGGCGTTTCGTGAACATTAGGGTCTATTTGAAAAGTAGTCCCGAGACCTGGCGTGTCTGTGTGGTAGAATGATTGATCACCACGCAGAATGCTTGCGTTGTCAATCTCCTGTCAATCTCCTGTGGCACATGCCCGCCCGCGGGTATGTGCTACTGTCTGGCTGGAAGTGTTTGGCGGCGTACACACGACGGAATTCTGGCTTGCTCACTAGTAGGAGAAAGTAGTAAGAATAGGGACGTCAATCCCCTATCTATCTATCTATCTATCTATCTATCTATCTATCTATCTATCTATCTATCTATCTATCTATCTATCTATCTATCTATCTATCTATCTATCTATCTATCTATCTGTCTATCTATCTATCTATCTATCTATCTATCTATCTATCTATCTATCTATCTATCTATCTATCTATCTATCTATCTATCTATCTATCTATCTATCTATCTATCTAATCTAATCTAATCTATCCGCTTACGCCTGGATGCCCTCATGGTCGCCCCTTTAACTTGCCGTGAATCGAAATTAGTATGGAGGGTAAGATGGTTTGACGAATATGATGCGCTTGTCAAGACGTGAATAATGTCACAATCTTGTGTTCGTCGTCGAACACTTTCCACCAGACACTAGCACATACCCGCCCGAAGGGTATGTGCAACTGGGATGTGATTTATGTTGTGCAAATCAATGGCTATGCATTTCTGTGCAACTGTGGGCAGCCTAGCAGAGCGTTGAATGATATAGTGAGGCGTTGGGAAAAGGTGGCGAGTATGAGTAAGAAGGAAAAACGAGTATGAGGAGAAAGAGAGAGAGTGAGAATGTGTGTGTGGGGGGGGGCTGAAATAAAGAGAAAAAGAAAGCGAGAGAAGTACAATGGGGAGAGAAAAAAAAGAGATATTTAGAAAGAAAGAGAATTAGCAAAATAGACAGAAATAAGAGAAGAAAGATAGTTGGAGACAGAGAGGGAAATACGGAGAAACCACGTGTATCCTGGACTTTATTTTCTGTTTACAGTGAAACACTGAATGCGCACTGATTAACGCTGAGTTATTGTCCTTTTCAATGCGGTTTCCTACGCACGGTTTCCTACGCAAAAAAATAATTATAGTGGTGCATGGGTGAAGTTTTTTATGTGAATATCTGAAACGCAGTATCTTGTCTGACCTTGACGAGCACGCAAGCCTCATTTAGACATATCTGTAGTGTGGCAAGTGGTCTTTAAAAAATTTGACTCGAATTTTTTTAGATTCCTATCACCTGCGTATAACCTGATGTCAGCGATGTCAAATTCGTATAATATATGTATCTGGATGGTAACTTTAAAGTTCTCGCTTTCTTTCACTTCAGGGTTGTTCGACACTACACACTTATTAAATAATTTATTGATATGTGGGGTTTAACGTCGCAAAATCACCTTATAATTATGAGAGACGCCGTAGTGGAGGGCTCCGGAAATTTCGACCACCTGGGGTTCTTTAACGTGCACCCAAAGCTGAGCACACGGGCCTACAACATTTCCGCCTCCATCAGAAAAGCAGCCGCTGCAGCCGGGATTCGATCCCGCGACCTGCGGGTCAGCAGCCGAGTACCTTAGCCACTAGACCACTGTGGCGGGGCCACTTAATAAATAGTCAAATGTCACGCTAATGTAACGATACGCTCCAATTTTCGAAATGTAACTGTAACGTTTTTTTTTTCTCATTACAGGAACTTCTGACGGAAACTAGTTCCGAAATTGGGAAGGGACGAGCAAATTGGGAAGGGACGAGCTACACGTTCCTCTTGTTGTAGAGGAACGTGTAGAACGCTGCATGAAACCAGACATAGCTGTTTTTGTTGACAGCTGTAAATATGCTTTGAGTGTAACTTCAAAAAATTATGCTGTCTTTTTCTTATATAGCTGAATCGACTGACACTGTTCTTCGCTCTCTCTCTCTCTCTCTCACACACACACACACACACACACACACACACACTCGGCTATAAGCCCAAATTGAAATGTTTACGATATCTTAAACCACTATGTGCGTAATGTGATCTTTATTTTTCGTGCGCCCCGTATGGGCAGTTTAGAAACTCTATTCAATTTACGGATGCCGCTGGTGGCTAGGGACGGCACGAAAAAACAGTTTCGTCTTATTTCTATAGCTATGACCATACCTACCTCGTTAGCCTCTTGCTTCGAGCGCGTCGTTTATGCGTGCTAATATCAAACTATACCGCTATTTTTCATGGTCACTAAGCAAACGGGGCAATGACTGAACTAAGGCCACATTAAGAAGGACGCGAAGTGTCCTGGTTCAAAGCAGAGGCACGTGGACTGCTTTAGAATTGTGGTCTCTTTTTAAGTGGCATTTGAAATGGGCCGCACATCCATACGGAACTGCGTTTCATGTATGCACCGTACACATTAGTCTTCCACGCTTCGGCTCAGTTTTAGGCACAGCCATTCGATGCTCCGCTCGTCAGGGGGCGTCATTCAATGACTTATAGTTTTGTAGTTTGGGCCGTCGCTCAGATATAATGAGCCATGAAGAGAAGCCTTCTGTGTGCTGTGAATGAAGGAGAATGACATTTTCAGAGTTCGAGCTCTTAAACTATATATAGTATTGAGCTCTGGCTTTAAGTAGGGCATGTCGGATTTATTGTGTGGTCTCAATATTGTCCGAGGTATATGTGCCGGGGCAAATAAAGCTGCAGAATAACTGGCTGGTGTACTCAAAACTGGGAGATGAAGTTAATGAAGCCAAGAAGGCGTTAATTATATACAAAAATCCAGAGGAAATTATTGTACACCTTACAAGATGGGTTCATTGCCCCCTCATTACACTTTACCGCCTCTCCGCATTGTTTCAATTGAACGTTGAACGTGTAAATTATAATTTACATGTTAAACGTTCTACTCTGACTTGATTGTTTTACTGCTCTGTCTCCTCTGTACTCGCGAGTAATACTGGTTTTATTTCGTTCTTCTTTGTTTTTCATCTCTAAGTTACTAAACATTTGTGACGAGACGTTTGCTCCAGATTTAGCACACGCACACAATGATTTGAGCTCCAACATTCGCTAAAACATAACTTAATAAAAAAAATGCTCAGAACGGCTATTATCGTAAAGCTGAAACAGTACTCTAGTCGTTTGAGGAACAGGCTCACAACATCAACTCCAAACCGTTTTTGTACAGGCGTAGCACGCACATAAGATCTTCCAAAGGGCCCCTAAACAACCTATAAACGTGTGAAGAAAGTGCGCGTTATTCTCTTGGAACATTTCTCTTTTTTTTGTTTCGGCACAATTATCGATGCAAGTAGTTTGTTCACATGAAGTTACTAAGAAGTAAGCTCTTGACAGGTCTATATAAGAGGGATCCGAGTTGTGAATGGTCTCTATAGACTATTTGAATGTATTGCGTGATCACTCCAAATGCATGCGCCTCATGAGCAGCCATGCTTTATAGGACGACGCTATATCGACCATCCTTGGCCTTGGACGAGGATGGTCAATTCAATGCACAGTTTCAATGCACAGTTTCAGGCCATCCATGTAAAGCTTGCTGTTATTTTTTGAGGGTGGAGCTCTTTAAGGTCGAGACTTGTCCGTTGTCGGCGATGGCGTGCGCCGTAGCCGCGATGACGCTGATGGCCATGAAGATGATTACCATGATGATCACTGACAACGACTGGCTTGTGCAGTATATGACGTCTCGATATGCTCTTCGGTGTGTTTCGTATGACTGCAAACAGCCACCAAAGGAACATGCACAGATCATCTTTGCTAACTTCAAGCTAGATTCGATGCCACAAATCAGCAATAATGAATGCAAATGAAATCGCAACTCAACACAACATACCATTTCTGACCAATGAACCTTGTGTGTTACTGCAAACCGCTTTCTCGCTCATTTACGTGCGTGAGTGGTTCCACTGTCGCGGGTAAGTTATACGGTAACACCGAACGATCCTGCTGCTTCGCCCACTCATCATCATTCACCTAGTGAATGTGCCGTGTTTCCTTTATTAAGTTCTTATGCAACAACCATAAAGGAATAACATATGTTAATAATGGATCATTGACTCTAATAAGAGTAGGCCTGCCCGCGGAGTACTTCTTGTTTTCTCTTTGCCATCATGGTGTTTCAAAGTGTAGATTTTTTTTTTGCCTCAGCACGTAGTATATGTAAGTAGCCAGAGAAAAAACCAAATAATCTCCTAGTCTATAGACGTAGTCTATTGACTCAGGGACAGCCTGCGGCTCTCCCGTAGTAGCGTGCGTATAGTAATATAAAGCGTTCACAATTTATTCTAAACACAGGTTTATAGCTGTAGCCTCAAGGTTTACAGCTATAAGTTTTGGACCTATAGACTACGTTTATAGGCTACGTTCATAGTACGTAGACCATCTATAGTCTATACACTATAGACCCTACATCCGACAGACTATATACGACTACAGTATAAATGTCTATTGGCTATAGACCTATGTGCTATAGAATGTGAGTAAAACACTATAGACGCAGTGTGTAGTACTACAGATGTAGTCTAAAGTCTAGTGTAGACGTAGCCTTTAGAATGTTTTGAACGTTCTCTATTGTCATATATATTGCACACGTATTCTCTATAGTCTGCGCACTATAGCGCCTTGTTTCTATTACTACTGCAATATAAACGTAGTTTATAGAGCAATAGACCTATAGAGTAAGACCTATATGATGCTCTCTCCTCACAACTGGCAGCCAATACTGATAAATGATAACAATAAGCGACACGTAGAGAGTTCCAGCGCGTTGTTCGCATACCCACAAACAAACGAAAATTGTGGCTTTTAGAATTTTCGATACCAGACCTGAACTGTTCTTAAGAACCAGTGAAGTGAGAAAGGCAGCATATGCGAGCTTTAAATCTTGTATGAATCATTTTTTTACAAGTTCTTCAATTGGCCTACACTGGTTGTATGCGTTCCCTTCAACAGTTTTTTTTTTGTTTTTTTTTAACGAAGGCAATGTACTAGATGCCTGCGTGCTGAGATATGGGGGCACGTTGTACCCATGTCACACTGTAGGTGTTAATGTCATTAGGTTCAAATGTCATTTGGAGCAACGAATGCCATTCTATCTGTGGTGGTGCTGCACAGGAAAAAGTTCATGATATCAATGCCGATAACTCCGAAAAAAAAAACTGACCAGAAAAGTTGAGCAAGGTACACGTAGAGTGATATAAAAGTGAAGTTATTCATTTAAGAGACGTGCGGGAAGTTGTTTCGCTAAATAAACACGCATTAAATTGCATATCGCAGAATAAATGGCCACCATAAGCCAAGACAGTGCCTGCTCAGGAGGCGCTGGCCAAGACGATCCGCTTAGCCAGTAACCACAGCCGATAGAAGGCACACAAACACCACGCCATGCGCTTAATGACGAGAAAAACGAAAAAAAACGGGTAAATAAACGTACCCGTCAATTTAGGTTTTCTAGAACGCGACACAATCGATGCACACGTGGTATACTTTGCGATGCGACCACATACTCACAAACCCCGATAGTTACGCATTTGACCGCTTCAAAACACGGTCTCTTTCCTGAAACTGTAATCTCAGTAAGGAATGTAAGTATCCCTTTTTTTCCTCGGAACACTGAAAAAATAAATAAAATAATGACTACTCATGTAATAATAAACGTTGAGCGCAATCTGTGCGGGCAACGTTTCCTGTGTCAAGCTAACGGGAAATGAGACGATGAAGCACTTGCTATAGATACTGCTGCAACGTGTGCTGTCCATTCATTCATTCATTCATTCATTCATTCATTCATTCATTCATTCATTCATTCAATGATAACGCTAGGGCAGTCTTGTTTCGCTTTAGGGAATCACCACTCGGACGCTAGATAGCGAACACAACGGCTCCATGCTAGCCGTTATTACCGCTGCTTACTTTATATATACCGGGCGAGGGTTCATCGTTGGCGGTCAGACGTATAGGGCCGGCTGCTGCGTCCGATGTCCGCCCCCGGTAATGAGCGGCTCTCCAATGGGCTCCGGCCATCGATCGGTGCGTCGCGGTGCTGACCAGCGGCTCGCAACAGCGGGAGGTCCGCGCCCGAGCCCCGCTGTCCACTCCCGCCGCAGGCGCGCCCTAATTGATTGACCGCGCTCTCCTCTCCCATGCGTCGCGGGAATTATAGACTTATACCATGCTTGCAAACGGGCAGGTGCCGTCGACACACTGAGGGGCTTCTAGCGACGTCTTGGCACGTATATAGGTTCCGCCCAGCCCAAAGCTGCCCACTATACGATCACGTACGTGACAACGGGCCGAGCACCTGAAAAGCTGCCTCAGAACTCGAGTTTTGCAGCTGCTTTGGCAGTTGTCACGTGATCATTGAGGGCAGTGCCCAGCTCTGGGCTAGGCGTAGCCTTCGCTCCGCGACGTTGCCACAAGCGCCACAGCTTGTTGACGGCGCCTATCGCTGTTTTCAAACATGGACTATGTCTATAGAGAGCTCTTCGCCCAAGCGGCTCAGTACGTACGCGTTGCTACCGCAGGGGCACGCTCGGGCAACGTTCTTCATTTCTCCAACCGAAGGTCGCGCCACCGAATACCTTGCGCGGAGGCCGCATTTTGGTTTTGTTTTAACTGTTTTTCTGTGCAGTAGCTCATGTTTATATCCCCTCGGCTACTGCTGGATTTATGGGCTCATTCTTGTTTTCAATATGCGAGGTTATACGCCTCAAAACTACGATGTGATTATCAGCGTTGCCGCAGTGGAGGGGTCCAGAAGTTTAGACCATCTGGTGCTCTTGAACGTGCGCTGACATTACACCGTACGCCTGCCTTTAGAACTTCGCCTCCACCGACAATACCACCCAATAAACTCTTGCATCATACCCAAGGACGTTAAACCTATACCAGACTTGGCACCCACGCTATAAAATCAACAGAAGGGTGTTTGACCCAGAATCCCCCCTCCTTTTTTTTTTGTAAACTCCTCTATTAAGCCAAACTATGATTTCTAATTTCCTAGCTATACTGTAAAAAATTAAGTCAAATTAAGAAAAACATCACAGCAGCTCTATTTCAAGCACCTGACCAACAATGTGATGGCATACCGTCATTTTCAAAAGGTGGTACCATTTTATCATTTTGACGTCTTTCCCGTCAATTCAAAATAGAATCGTGCTGCCCGCTTGATCATATTTAACCACCAAAATAACTAAATGTCATTTGCAAACGGCAGGGCTCTTTCATCATTGTGGCGTCTTTTCAGTGTGGTCAAAACACAACCGAATTGTCAGATTGATAACTTTTCTCCGTCAAAATGACGGCGAACCATGGCATCCTCATGACTGCCTTTTTTTATCGTTCTGGTGTCTTTTCCCTCAGTTCACAATACCACTGAATGATCAAACTTATAAGATTTTTCTTCATTAAGGTGATGGCTGGGAGAGCATAGTTTTCAAAGGGACGGAGCTTTTCCATCATTTTGAAGCCTTGTTATAGCACAGGCTGCACAGCGAAAAAGCGCAAAAATGTTTATCCAAGGAAGCTAGACACAGCCTTAGAAAGGGGCGCACTTTCCTGACCGGTCGTTTCCAGACATCTCTGCACGTTTCCGTCCGTCGTAAAAGCTATGAACCAATTAGCTGAGATACAAGTATAGCATAGTGAAAGGGTTCGTTCACAAATCACCACCTCAATGCTGGAGCTTTTAGATTAGTTAGTTAGCGGCATTATTCATTTCCTAAGCGCAGAAGCTATCAAGACAGCAAGTGTACGCACGCATGCATAGTTGTAAACCATAGCAATTATAAAGATCCACTGCGTAGAAAAATATTATACTCTCGAGCTTCATTGATTTATTCATTTTTTAATTTGTTTATTTGTTTAAATAGTTTACGGCCCCGAACTGGTCATTGACTAAAAGGCCATCCAAAAAAGTTACACGGTTCATGAATGCCTAAAATTTGCACCAACAATAAGAATTAAAAAGAACGTTTAGTAATCTGCAAAAAACTCGGGAGGGGGTGACCAAGCCGTTGCCTGAGGGGCACAGTTACAGCGCATCAGCGGGCGCTCGTATATGTTTTCCACGAGACCCACCGCTGCAGCAGGAGCACGCGAGTGCACAGGCACGAGACGACCGGGTCCCGCGGCGCTGCAGGCATTAGCGGCAGCAGGAAACCCCGTACACGAAGCCCCGATCTAGCGGTGGGCAACCCCTTCTTCTCGTCGGCGCACTTGTTCCGCGCGCACAGGCGTCTTCGTTCCGGAGGTCGTTCCCCGTCTGAGCATCCATGTCGTCCGTTGGCGCGGCTGTTATTTCCAAGACGTGCCCCGGCGCGCCGCGTTTCTCGGCCGCGCGCACATAAATGATACGGGCTGCCCCGTTGCCCCCTCCTCTTCGTGCTCCTCGAGCGCTCGCTTCTCGCTCTGTCGGTTGCGCCCGATGCGCGCTTCGCGGAGCAAGGAACTTACCCCCCTCCACCGGGCTCTCTAGCCACCATACCCTGTGTAACGGAGTCGCTCTGAGGACGAGCCGTTGCTGCTGTGGTGTTTCGGTCGAAGGCAGGCGCGGGTGAAGATGCGAATGCGGTTACCGCCGTGTGTCCGATAGATAGATAGATAGATAGATAGATAGATAGATAGATAGATAGATAGATAGATAGATAGATAGATAGATAGATAGATAGATAGATAGATAGATAGATAGATAGATAGATAGATAGATAGATAGATAGATAGATAGATAGATAGATAGATAGATAGATAGATAGATAGATAGATAGATAGATAGATAGATAGATAGATAGATAGATAGATAGATAGATAGATAGATAGATAGATAGATAGATAGATAGATAGATAGATAGATAGATAGATAGATAGATAGATAGATAGATAGATAGATAGATAGATAGATAGATAGATAGATAGATAGATAGATAGATAGATAGATAGATAGATAGATAGATAGATAGATAGATAGATAGATAGATAGATAGATAGATAGATAGATAGATAGAATTTCCTTTCTTATTCTTTGCAAACATTTAATAATTTTTTGGATGTGAGCGCAAAGAGACAAGGACGAAGGGAAGAAAGTACACAATCACACTGGGCCAGTGCGATTGTGCACTTTCTTCACTTCGTCATTGTCTTTTTGCGCTCACGTCTAAGAAACACGACAGGCAAACAAGCACGCACCGCAACTCTCGTCAATTCAATAATTGACCAAGAAGAGGAGTACAGGTGAATGCTTCAGTTTTGAATTTTGAGTCGAAATTCCTGCTCTTGCCGTTCTGAAATCACGAATCTCCAGTTACTTTTCTCGCAATTTGGATGTTCTGATGATGCTGAGTTCTACCCACCCTTTGTTCCTCTTAATTACTCTCAATTCTCCCCTCCTCACCGCCTTGCTGCACTATACTATATACAGCTATGTTATGATTTGCTCTATCCTTCTCCTCATTGCATCACTCACTTTTATCTTCACTTTGCTTTTCCGCTCGTTGCAGTATATTATTTCCCTTGGCTATGCTACGCATTGTTCTCTCCCCTTCTCATTTTCTTTCCCTCTCAGCCTCACTTACTTTTTCTCGCCCCCTTACTATGATATAGAGCATGGCTATGCAACTCGTGATTTTGCCCGCGTGAAACTGAGCGACGATAGGAAATGACAGATTACAGGAGATGACATGAAATGGCAACCCGGGACACTAATGGGCTCCGAACTTAAGATATAAAGTTTACTGTTACGGTTTTTTGTGGGTGTTGAGTTAACAGGGATAACTTTCTTCAAAGATACAAGTTAACGCTTTTTTAGATAGTCGCGCCTCTGACGACTCTCCGATGACCGGAGAGCAATGACCTCCAAAACAGAGCGCACGTGTATCTTTAAAGATAATTGTATACGCTGCAAGTCAGAACTCAAGAAAAAAAGTAACAGGCGTTTTTTTTTTTTTTCCTAGAGAGACGCAGCTGAGCCTAGTTTTGGTCCTTGGCGTCATTTCAATCACCCCGATGCCACTTTTCAATAGCGAGGGATGCCGGACACATCCAACTGTCGATGGAACCACTTCCTTCCTGTCGGTGCGCCTTCGATTCACGTCCTCTGGAACAAGGTTCTCGAAGTCCGAGCACGTATGCGTATTGCTCGGGGGAAATACCCAGCGTGCTCTGGGCGTGTACCGACAGTCTGCTGGGCACTCTTTCCTGCGCCGACACAGGCTGCTGAAGCCCCTACAACCAAGTTGTAGCAGCAAAAAGCATTAAAGAAGGTGGCACTGAGAAAGGCCTAACAACTTGGCTTTGAGGCTACTAGGCTCGGGATTTCGAGGTGTACTGGTCTTCATGAGAGGCTTTTCTAACTTTTGGTAAGATATTTAAGAGGTGCTTGTTGCGAGGTATATATTTGGGTAGCAGGAGGTTATGTGCGCGTAAAAAAAAGAAAAAAAGTATGAGCGCATAGATAACATATATATTCATAAGGGCGGAAAAACCGCGGCTAAGGATATCATAAGTGAATTTAATAAGAAATGGGCATGAGCCGGGCACGTAGCACGTATACGTAGGATAGCCACTGGTGACTAGGGGTAATTAACTGGATTACCAGAGAAGGCACGATGTGGAGACAGAAATTTAGTTGGGCCGATAAGATTTAAAAATTCGCAGGTATAACGTGGCTGCAGAACGCGCAAGACCGGGTTGATTGACGGATCATGCGAAAGTTCTTTGCAGTAGCACGGATAATCGGGCTAGTTGGTATTGGTTAATCTTTTAACTGAATAAGGGCGCGCACAAAGACACGGACACCAGAACAGGAAATTTCACTGACCAAGAGTGCCTATTAGCAAAAAAGAAAAGACCCTATGTAATTGAAATGTATTGCAGTAGCACGGGTGATTGGGCTAGTTGGTCTGTGCAATTTCCTGGAGTAGCGTTCGTGTCTGGGAGTTTAGAAAAGGTTGTTAACGATTTAGAGTGCTTGGTACTCTACTATGGGAGAGCATAAAGCCGTCCCTTCATTCATTGTTTTTCTCGCAAAACGCTCGCGTTTAAGAATTTTTTTTTTCTTAAAAAAGCATACATACACAGAAACATTTATGTGTTACATTGTTCGTTCTCAAGACATTGCTAATATATCTTAATATACATGCAAATGCACAACAGGAACTGTTTGTATTTAAACAGAAATTCTAACGTGCATAAAGAAAACTAGGCTCAGGGCTAAGTACAATTCATGAAATGGAACAAAAAACAACATTTTAAAAATGCGTATAAGTATAAATAAATACTTATACAATACTAAATGCAGGTTCAGTGAAATCACAAACACTAGCCTACCTTCTCAGTAATGAAGGCAAGGCATGGACACTTAGTTCTTTCTGAGAAGAATAGAGGCTCACGAGCGCCCTTACTAAAGGACTTTGCACTGCAGTGGGCGTAGTCAGGCTGCTGCTGATGATGATATCAATAAAATATGGCCCTCAAGGTGCACTAGTCGCATTCCCACTTGTATGCGCCATTTTCCACGAATCGAAGCTCGCTGGATTGTGGACTCTTCGGTGATCAACTGTTTCTGATATGGCAATCTCATCTTTTATCGAGGCCATTTGTCATTTTACTTTGCCAATTTGCAGTGTTGCTTGGATATGAACACGCGAATGTCGTAGTTGCCTGTAGCAAATGATGTGTTGCGCTTGGATGAATGTCCAGTTTCCTGCATGGAGGAAGAGGAACGTTTGGATGAAGAATCGTACAATGTGACGGAAATGAATGAATGAATCAATGAATGAATCAATGAATGAATCAATGAATGAATCAATGAATGAATGATTGAATGAATAAGTAAATAAATAAATAAATAAATTAGGCACACGTCTACCCAGTTCCTCCCGAATTCCTCGTTACGAGGAGGGCTGCTGAATTTTTAAATTATTCGCTGACTCTTCGTATGTTTGTCAGTGCAAATTTGGGTCTTGAAGTACTGACGCTTCACATGACACTCCCAGCATTCATGGCGACCTTCTAGAAATGTATGTACGTACGTATGCTGGATATGTGAAATAAATGTGACGAGATGAACAGCACTCGCGTCTATAGCTGTGAAGACCGTCGTCGCAATAACGTTTTTCTTTCTTTTTTAATGCGCGAAGGTTCTCTAATTGCCAATCTTCTATCTTGCTTTAGTGACTTGCTGGTGCGAGGGCTGTAGGTAATTACACATCCCTCAAAAGTTGGGGTAACCTCGTAAATCACGGCCACGTCTTGTCACGTTGAAAAATGTTTCACATTCCGAAACTATAAAAAAACTGCAAATGGAGTACGTTTTTTGTTATTTTTTAGTCGTTCTCGTGGATTCTTCTGTTCTATTAAGATGGCGTTGTCACTATCACGCTCATGGCGTATCAAACGTTATTAGCTCTGCCTTTCCTTGTTAGCCTAATCCTCTGGTTTCACGACGCTCCAGTGATGATGTGGATTCAGCGCGCGCACCTAGAATAGAACATAATGACACCTACTATAACAACAAGGCGGCCACTTAGGTTTGTACGCTTGCCGTACAAATCGTCCAAGCCACGCACGCACTACACGAAAATTGGGGGTTCCGCCCCTCCGCTTGAGAGACCGGAGGTCGAGCACGCGGTCGCCCATTACGATTGTCAACGCATGCGCGCACGTTTGGTTGCATAGACGCGGAGAGAAGGTCATGGGCATCAACGGTGACGAACAGTGTCGAGCAGTGACGACCACTAAATGCGTACACGTGTTCTGTGTTTCGTGCCTCGCTAGTACGGTGCAGCACGCGGTGCGCTCGCGGCTAGTTGCTAGTCTCTAGACGATAGTTATAGTGCGAGAACAAAACGACGACACAGAGACAGGAAGGACATGAAAGACACTAGTCTCAAGTTTCGGCGTGCCTGCACGAGGATATTCTGCAAATCTTTAAGCTCTCTAAGTATGTTCGTTCTTGAAGCGCGTACTTATTGATACTTAGACACGCAATTTCAATTTAATTCCTGTAGGCCGGTAAAATAACTGTACGACACGCAGACTATCATTGCTCAAAGCACTATGAAATCATTGTAGACTGACTGTAAAACTGCACCGAGTGACTGTCGTGTGACCACATGCTCTGTATAGTCAGCAGACAATGACTGAAACAAGGCGAATAATGTGATAGTTAGCGATCAGCGAAATTCTTCAGTAGATAAGTGTTTCATGAGTCATATCTAGGCTTTATCTTTAGAGCACGCCCAGATTTTATACTGTCACTATACAATGGATTGACTATGAAATATCGCTATGTTGTGATACATGTGCAACATTCCTTGAAGGCAGTAATGCTTTCACTTGGGTCAATTGGTGAAAATATGGAAATTTTGCAATCGTCGTGAGTACATCTTATCTGTTGTGCATGTTTTTTTAGCGTAGCCATGAATCAAGTTTCTTGAACAGGCTAAACATCTTCTTGAGGAGTTCACAGTGCTTTCTGTGTCAGCAGCCGCTACCTGTGATATCAAGACAAACACTTGTAAAAAATGCTACACCCAATTCGCTGTGTTACATTCACCAACAGGCGTGATTTTCCATACAGCCATCATGGGCATACCACATTGAGGATATGTCAGATTTGACCCCGTAATGTTTTCATTCCTGACTAAACTTGACAACCCTTTATTGTTTGAGGGAGATGGCCTCTGCGGCGCTGCACAGCGCGTGCTAACAAGGAAAAAAAACACTTCAAAGGTGAACAAGCTCGCTGTTAAGCCACTTAAAGCATATCCGTGTAGCGCCAAAAGACACAACAACTTGTACGGGCAGGTCCGCAATTAACGCTTAGGTGTGCGCGAGTTTCGCCGGGAGGTCGCGTACACTTGAAGTGCAGCCGGGTGGCTTGGCGCGTCCCCGCGCGGCGTCTAATTACTGGTGAACCGGTGACCCCCGGGTCCCTCATTAAGGTTCATTCCGGGTTACAGGACAAAACTTATCCCCTTTCCTGCGCTCGTGCGCGTGTGTGCTCCTGCTGCCCGGAGGCCGAGTGATGTGCGACCGAGGATGCGTTTGCCCTCAAGACCACCTCACGGGTGGTGCTCACCCTTGTATTCGGAACGGGCATACGCGGCCGTGTGCCTCTTATGGGACGTCCCGCGCGTGTGTTGAGCGAGGGTATGTATGAGCATGAATGCAAGCCTGCGTCAACAAGCCTGTATGTGACGAGTGTGCCTGTGATTGCGTTTGTCGAGCTGGCGTGAGTGACTTTGCTCGTTTAGTGCGCTTCAGTGGTTATGTTCGGGGCTGCACCAACCAACTATATAGCTCAGTTGTCGGCCTTGCTGTGCGTGTGTGAGCTGGCGTATGAGCTAATGTGTGTTTGCGCGTGCGAAGCGGGGGCGTGCGTGTTGGTGCTTATCTGCGATGACCTGAAGTCCTGTTGACATCAACGTTAAGCCGGTCTTATTTTAATCGGTGCCTATCGGGCACTAGAAAACATAGATGCACAAGATGGGCGTACGGAGACGACCGGAATCGAGGCTACCCGTGATTGTTTCCATGTCTCTTTGTTGCTCCCAGTGCTTTTCGGTGCCGTACGGTTGTCTCAATGACCTGACTAGTAACCTGTTCAACAATTAATATTTTCTTGTTTAACCTGCCTCTCATGACTTCGTGTTTGAGTCATACGGCCCCTTATATAGCAATACTACGCCCTTGCTGCGTGCTCTTCATTTCGTTTGCGTACAGCAGGCCCTTTTGTTTCGCCCTTATGATTGCGTGTTACAAGACAAAATTCGACATGAAAGAGAGGAAAGGGAGGCACAGCTTCCTTGGACCGTGACCGCGTGTTGTCGCGGAAATGATTTAACGTCGTTACGATTCCGCGCAGATGTGGGAGAGAGACAACTGCGCGCCAATTAAAACGCACTCGTCTTCGGGAGATTCATTTTCAGCGAAGGAAACCCAAGAAGAACAATGTGGACAATTTAATGACTGGTAATTTACGACGTGTTTCCTTTCGGCATCGCCCTGAACTACCGAGGCAAGGAAAGCCGTGTGGAAGTATGAAAGAGTTTTATGTATATGTACATGGCGGCGCAAGTTGAGGATACTTGCGTCGTTCTGTTGGCCGCGTGAAATGCCGTGAGAGCTGTAGCTCGAAACGAATGCCTTGGAAAACAGCGGCTACGTGGGCAATCATTACGCTGGATTCCGATGTTCGCGTTTCCCGGAGCGTAAGCTTGATGAATGTAGTACGGACGGCAGCTACACTGTTCTATCTTTCATTGTTTCATTGTAGGTTGAGTTCACTGAGTTCACTGTACGTTGCTACTGCCGTAAAAAAAGTCTAGAGTGCCAAGTGCTTCAGTATAGATGAGATTGGAGAAAGGAACGCGTTTTCGGTGGTTACTGCTTGAAACATAGGCGCACGCAGGGCTCTCCAAAAAAGGTGGGCGGAGGTGGAGGGAGGAGGATTGTAGCAAGCTTTACCTCAGAGCCCCCACCCACTGTTCATTATCGGTTCAGTCGAAGTAAAATGAGAATCGGAATGGCTACAAAAATGAAAATGAATGAATGAATACGTGCTTCTCACATTGTCTTCAAAAACCTGTGTATGATCCTACCCTTCCTACCATTAAGAGAGGGCGGGGTGTTTCTTTTGTCTACAAGCGTACGCGTGAGGGGGGAGGGGTGAGCGCAACCTACTACCCCCAATAGCACCCAGAAAAAGGGGGGGGGGGTGTTTAACGTCCGCCCCATACGTTTACTCATTTGGGGCCACGCAGTTTCTATACAATAATGGTTGGCGGCCGAAGGACCCTGATGATGCATTACAAGAACTGCTTGTACTTTTCATCTGTACTCCCAGAAAGCCACGGGCCAAAGGTATAGGCTAATGTGAGAACAATATGATCGCTTCAGTTTCGCTTTTTCATCCACTATGAAGCATATTCCAACAGAAAATGTACCCCTCCATATAAATAGCGAATTCCACCATCCACCATCATATAACGGGTGGACTGTGGTGCTGCAATACGTTGGTGTATGATAGACGCTGGAGAATATTGAAGCGCAAAAGGACTCTACAGCGTCGGAACCATCGTGCCTAGCGGCCACACATAAATAATTGTATAGAAGGCAGTGTATGAAGCATCAGCAAAGGAATGTCTCATGAAAAAAAAAAGTTTAATATCCGCACAATATGGAAACATTCACGGCTGCTGTGCTCCGCAAACATTCAGGCGGTTATTGACGCCGCTTGGATAAAAGAAGCGTGATAGAAAGCGTAAATGATTGGCGTTGGTTTCTCTGGACACTAATTATACTTTTCTGTAGATTTCAGAGAGGAACATCAGAAATGGCAGTGATTTCACATACTGCTACATGCACTTCTATCATGACACCATCACCCACCATGCTTCCATCATGCCACCGTTATCCAGCCTGTTCATTTAGCCATCTATCAAAACGTTTGGCATTGCCACCATCAGCCAGCATTTTCCACTGTTACCATCACTGGCTTGCCCCAACTACGACCGCCACTGCCACCACCATTCGCCATCATTTGCTTTACTCTCGCCATCATCAGCCATTCTGGTCACCACAGTTTCCAGATTATCCACTATTATTTCCACCACATCCACTATTGTGTTCACCATATCCACCAACTATGTCAGCATCCACCAGCCCATGATTTACAATAGGAATGTGTCGGCCTAAAGGAGACAAAATGCTACAGGCCCGTGTTATGGCGAATGGACGATGGCTGTGCACGTCAAAGAACTCACGGCGGTCCAAACTTGCGGGAGTGCTCAACCACTGCGTGTCTCGTAATTATATCATGGTTTTGGTATGCAGAAACCCCAGCAATCATTATTAAGGATGATGTGGGTGTGGTCTTCACCAATGGTGAGTTGCTTTCTCCTACACATTCTTTCATTACATTCATCACTGCTGCATCTGATGGCGACTACAGTTCAATCATTCAATTGAGTAATTCATTCAATGTTGTCCTATTTTCTTGTTAGTAAGACAGAACTACAAGTAAGGTCCTAAATGATTTTCTCAGCCTGGTTATCTGTTGATTTCTAATCACTCTGTCAAAGCAAAAAAAAAACTAAATAATCGTGCTCCTGAATCTGTTTTTTTTAATCTTCTTGATTTCCTAAATGCCCATAAAGAATGCCCACTTAAGGACACAAGGGTGAGTATTTAAGTGACTGAGTTCATAAATTATCGTTGATGCATAATATGCCAGCTGAGAGACACTCTAAAAATAGGCAAAGGGTTGCGCTGTTGACATTATCGTAAACGAGCGTTAGCTTTTTCAGGTAGGAATTCTTACCACAGTATAGCTTACGATTCCGACTCGATTTTCGCCACATATGAATTCAATCGAACATTACTGGTCCGTTTAATAGACCACTATAATATAAAACAGTGTCCGCATTTTAGCATAGTCATTACACTGCGTGTAATAAAGACACGAATGAAGGATTTTGCGGGCCAGAACTACGGTGTCATTACGAGGCACGCTTTAGTGCAGGGCTTCGAAGATTTCGGCCACTTGAGGCTATTTCGAGCACACGTAAATCTAAGTACATGAGCCTCTATGGCAGTTCGTCTCCATCGAAATGTAACCACCGCGCCCGGGTTGGAACGCGCATCTTTCGGGTGAACAGCCTAGCGCCGTAATCGCTGAGTCATCTCGTTGGTTGCGCAGTGAAGAACCTGTCATTGAAGTCAATAAAACGATTCGACTATTTTCTTTGTTCATTATATACACAGTCGACGTCTGCTAGCAAAGAGCATAAACCGCAGCACTGCACGGAACGCGCAGCACAGTGACAGTGATCGCTAAACGAACGGCCTTTCAAAGACTTTTTGAAACATTTTGGGTTGGCTGCTTCAACCACACTTAGAAAGTACCCGCTACGCCATAGATCATCATAATTTTTTGTGTAGTAGGCAGGCATTCCCATCTTTCGCCATTCTTCGGAGACGCCTGGTACCCGCTACACACTCGCAAGTACTTTTGTTCCCATTTTTGATGCCGTGGCTGATGACGATGAAGAATTATATTTGAAGCTTTACTAATGAGTTGAAACATTCGATGACCCACTTGTTACGCATTTCGCATTGTGTGACGCTGGTTGTTCCTTGGTTGTTCTGAAATGTTTTATTATACTTATATTAACGCGATTCCTTTGCCGACATCAAGCCTGCCTAAGGTCAGCTTGGAGAGGAATTTCAAGCGCAGGCTTGGCTCACTGGTAGAGCATGCGGCTGACACGCAAGGGACCCGTCTTTGAATCACATCAGATCATTGGTGTTTTTTTTACTAAGTTTTCCCCTTCGTTCGATACGTTTTTCGTTCGATACTGCTACAGTGGTTACACACACTGGTGATGAACAACGACGGTGCACGTGACCCTTGTTATGATCTCTTAACAGTTGTCGCTCTAAAGACAGTAAACTTAGGAAACGCTAAGCAAGAAAAGCCGCAGTAGCTCGCCGATGAAGGGTGCTCGGCAGTATCGTGGCGTCGACGATGTTGTCGTTGATATCCGCGTCGTTGTACTTTTGCACATGGGGCGACGAGGCAAGAAAACGAACTGAATACCACAAAAAGAAGGTGGGAGAGAAGTGGAGAGCTGCCCAGCTTCTCCCAGCTCCTACCAGTTTGCTATACGAGTGGAGTGATGGTAAATTTTTATGGAGTCGAAGCCCCGGGCTTTACGGCGGAAGGCCCGAAAGTTGAAGGGGCTTTCCGTAAGACACCCGCACATGAAGGCTCCCTATAGCTTTCCGGGACTGAGGGCGCCGCCGAGAACGCGTCGTTTCTGTCGGGAACGACCGTGCGTACGGTCAGTCCTCGGTTGTGTACATGGGCACCTGAACCTGCAGTACTGCGATTATTGCGCATACAGGGCGTAGTAAATATAAGAAAAAGAAACATGTATGCTGTCCATCTTGTGCATATAATTCGGTGCAGTCTAGTCTTATTTTTTTGGTAGTAGGACGCAAGACAAAAAAGTTGCTAGCACAATTCTTCTAAATTGTGGTTTCGATATAGCAAGACAGTGCAGGTAGCCATTCCGCGCAGTTTTTTTTTAGATAGTACAAATAGTACAGCAGAGCTCTCCTTAACTTGCCAAGTCCATTAAGGTCGCTTAGCCAGGACCAAGAGGCACCTAACTTTAGCTGCGCAGTGCAACCTTCTGGGAATTGCATCACGATTCGCAGAAGTGCGATGATACAATGGGTGTAAAAATGCAAAAATGCAATGATGCGATGAGTGCAATGATACAATGCGCAGTGCAACCTTCTGTGCATTGTATCATTGTACCCACGAGCAGTGTTGTTAACTTGTACATCCATACATGTTGACTTGTTTGATATTATCTGGCGCCGTTGAAATTTCAACATAGTTAGGTTCTACAGCGTGCTTCTACGATAAGAGGGAAGGTATCTGCCACCGTTCTGACACCGTTGCCTCGATATAGGTGGCTCGATAGATCAATACAGGTGACCTAGGTTCCTCGATAATCGACCGTCTTTAACCTCTGGCCTTCACAATTAACGCGGCCCCCTCAACCAAGCCCATCTCGCTATAGACTGCTCCGCATTCCCTCTTCAAACCAACAGCGCCACTGTGACCGACAATTCGAACTATCGGGTTCGCTATCTCCAGAAACAAACCTTGGAACCTCGTTGCACGAACACGGACAACAAGCACTTCGCAGCATCAGCAGCATCTGAATCGAAGGCCAGCAGACATAACCGAATTTCGTGCTGAGAAAGGACTCCAGAGAAGAGAGAAGTAGCGAAAAATATACACACGAAGAGACAAGAAGCGAAAGGTTCGGCAAGAACAGATGCGGACAGGATGGGGGCGACTTGTCGCCATAGAGGAGTTCGCGGTGGCGAGGCTGCCTTCTCGCGACGCTGTCGAATAGTTTTTTTTTTTTTTTGACAACTCTTGAGAGCATTAGAGGTCCCAGTCATTGGTGGGTTTCTCTTCGTCGGCGCCCTCTGTTTCTTCGTCGAGGTTCCTGTTCCCTTTCGTTGGCGAGCGATGGGCGACGGATGCTCCCCTCGATTTCTCCGCTCGATGTCTCTCCCTCCTTGTTCAGAGCAGCAGCTCTCCGGCGATCGGAAATGAGTGTGCACCACGCAGCAAGGCAACTCCATTTTCGAGTCTGTATAGACTGTGTGTAGCGTAGCTCAAGGCGATGGCAGCGGGACGAAGGTAGAAAAAAAATAATAAAGGGACGGTAGTTAGCGGACAACTTCCCCAGATTCTTCTTCTTCTTCACGTTGACACTCGCCACCAACGTTGTTGTTGTTCTCTTCCCAGCGCTACGCTCTCCTTCTATACTTGCTCTCCTTGTCACTTTTATTCGAGTCTCCAGCTATAGGAGTGCACAACAGAGCTGCAACGAAGACGACCCTTCGAAGACCCTGGAGGAAACGGAGAGAAAGGAAAAGAAGTGAAAACTTACGGTGGACAAGAGAAAAGGCGAGTCACGAAGACAGTTCCGATGACAGTTGCGTTAACGATGCCGCGGCGTTGCCCAATAGCGCCTCCGTGGCTGATGGCTTCGGGGAGTTGATTGGTCAGGCCCCTGTCGTGGTTCCTTCTTGCTGCTATAGCGGTTCTCTGGAATGGTTTCTCGCACTTTCTTATATGATCACTTAGTTTTCATTGAAGTTGCTCTCCCTTTTCAGATTATGCGTTTATTTTTTTTCTTCACATTGAAGTTAAGAGTACGGATCACGGAGCAAGGAGTGCTACCGCCGCTTCCGTTCGTGTGTCCCTTAGGGCGCAGCCCTCCGAACCAGCAAGAGACGTTTTTGTTTTATTTTTGCTCGCTTTAATAATTTTTGATTTCATGCGCTGAACATCATGAGCTGCATTCTTTCCACATGAGCTCACGTTGAGAGGAAAAGAGGAGATGACGACTGCGTCGCATGGTCATGTGAATACTGTCCCGAAATTGAAAAAAGAAGGACATCACACCGCCAGTAAACTCTTGTTGGGCGGATTAATCGCGGCCTACACCAGTCGTGCTATATCCGAAGTTTGTGACTGGCACTGACGAAGTGCATAAGTGAACGCGCACCATACATTACTTTGATTTACTGCTGGACGCCGCTGAACGTTTTACAAGATACGACTGAAGCCTTTGGGTGCTGCATGCGTCTGAATAAGCAAATTGCCTAATTCGTTTCTCATGTAAACAGCTCCTTGGAAGTGGCTGCTACACTCGGGCTTCTTAAAGGGAACCTTTGTTTTCGAAAGCTCCTGCGATTTTATGACAGTGGCTGCTGCTGTCCTGCTGAGCCGCTGCCTGACTCGCGTCGCACCTGGCACCTGCAGGAACGTCATCTTTCAGTAAGTCACGAACGGAGAAGTGAAACGAGAAACTCAAATACAGTCAACGTTACCCCTGTCATTCCCCAGTCGTGCGCATCTGAGAACATCTATCTCGCCTCGCCATTGTCGCTTCGAAAGAAACCAGCCTCTTTCTCAAAATGTACCTGCGTTGATGTCTTGCTCTGTGAATTTGCCCCAGCTGCCATTTCCACTATAGTGTGTTTGTGTACACGTTGACTTACGACACAACGTATGATCGCAGTACCGTAGAGCACCTCCAGCAACCACCAAGCGAATGGCTTATTGTACGACATGCATTACGCAGTGGCTCTGTTTGTTTTTTCCCCACGCTGTAAACAAAGCTCACTAAGAAAAAAGTAAGAAGTCACTTGACGGAGATATTACAAA
Organism: Rhipicephalus microplus; assembly: GCF_043290135.1. Taxonomy (NCBI): domain Eukaryota; kingdom Metazoa; phylum Arthropoda; class Arachnida; order Ixodida; family Ixodidae; genus Rhipicephalus; species Rhipicephalus microplus. Next base: position 77,939,893 of record NC_134703.1, read on the forward strand.
CCGCTATCATTAAGAAATAATTAACTATTCAGGGAGTCATACGAGTCTATGCAAACCACGTTATGATGAGGGATCACGTCGTAGTGGGCCGCTGATGGATATTTTTTTTATTATAAAAAAGTTGCATGTTCATATACGCCGCAACCGCTGCTATCGCTCATGCCAACAAACCTGGACGTCCTCCAAGCATGCACCTCTATAGGCGCGCCACTAAGCGTCGCACACAGAATGCCGGTTAGGCGCAAACCAATCGAGAGACTCATTGTGACGTAACCGGCCGTCGACGGAGGGCCACGCATCTGTTGTCGAACTCTTTTCGCGATGCTTCTTCGTTCTTGTTGAACAAGTAATCCAGCATCGCAACGACGACGCAGAAAGCGGGACCGTAAACTAGGCCACCGGGGTCTACGTGCGCGAGAAGAAACTGGCTGTTATGCAACATACGCGTGACAGTTTTTTTGTCTCGTTCGATCTCGACATTGTCAGCTACTTCTCTTCACGCGCTTCACTTGAGGAGAAAATATATGCGAGCATACGACGACGTGCTTATAGGACACCCTGGCGTCATGTTTTGTTTGCCCCCCTCTTTGCGAACGTTGGAAGAACGCGTAAACACGCATATGCGTATGAAAGCGCGTACACGTCTTAAACGGCAGCTTTCATCCATTTCCCACTCACACCCGCTCTCTCTCCTCCATGGCTGCACCTTCGTAGCTTCTGCCTTTCACCCCCGTGGCTGCTCCTGAAATCGTGACAGGCGTCGCGGTTCGTTACGGGCCCGTACAGCATCCGTAGCGGCAGCGGCAGCGCTCGCAAGATGGATGGACGCGATCGCATTGTCGTCCGGGCGCGTGGGGGCTGCGGAATGCGCGCACGGAAAGCGGCAAGAGTCCGTGACGCGATCATGGCAGATCGCTCGCCCGCTCGCGTGAAGATCGCGGGCGAAGACAGGTCGTCGTATACCGAAAAAGAAGAAATGTGGCGGGAAGCCGCGAACCCGGTATATCCCCTCTTCGTCTCGAACGCGCGGTAGGCGCAGTGTCGGCCGACCCCTGGTTGACCTCAAATACTTATGGGCGAGCTGCCGCGATTCCTGTGCCACCCCGCACCTCCCCCCAGACGTCACCGTGGCGCGTTCTCTTTTTTAGGCTCGGAAGTTCCGTGACGCGAGGAAGCCGCTCGATCATGCATTCAAGGTGGTGTTTATGATGTGGAGAATGCATTAGTCGCGCTCATTGTGCGTGTGGTTAGCGCTTGGAGCGCGCGCCGCCCATGTCGTTCTGACGCCGTGTGACAGTTCTTTCTTTCATTGCGGCATAGGGAATGCAGGATGGGTGGGTGGCGGTTCGACGGCTGCAAGATGACCGAGTTTCCTTTTCTTTTTTTTTATTCTGTTTTTTAATCTTCTTTGGAGATGATACGGTGGGGGACTGATCGTCCCCGAAGGTATATAGTGTCTTGTTTCGTATACTAAAGTGAGTTATTTATACAAACGCAGGTAAAGTAAACCTGCGCATGAAATCTGGTAGATGGGTTGAAAAGCCAAGATTGGCGTGCAGTTATTGTACGCTGTGCATTGACAATAAATGATGGCACATACACGACAATAAATACACACGACACTACGACATGACTATAAATATAATAAATATTGACTTGGGAAACGCTCTTATATCTCTCCATCACGCTCTGTGCATTCAAAGCGGCTTTTTCGGTAATTCGATCATTTATCTTTACGACGCTTGATTGTTATTGCTAGACCTAATCACTGGAAATTATTCAATGGCGTGACACTTAGGTATGCTGAAGAGGTTACGATATGTTGACATGCGTTACCAATTAGAGAATCCATGCCAGGATCAATTATAAAGTATGAACAAAAAAGGAAGGAAGGTAACTATAGAACTGGGTAGCTAGCTGAAGTAGGGTAGTCACCCTATGCTCTGGTAAGGAGGTAAGACTAGACACATGGAAAGACAAGATATATAGAAACAGAGCGTTACCAAGCCGTTCCCTTAATAGAGTCTAAAATAATGCCTGCTAACTTTTATCAATTCTGAATAACTGGTTAGCGATACTTTGCAATTTATTCATGATTTTCATATAGCAACACAGGAATTTTAACTGTTTACGACATACAGGAATTTGGGACCCTTAACCTCATATTATCATGAGCTAACCTTACAAAGAAAAGGAAGATCACATGCACATAAACGCTGCTGTTCACAGCTCATGAAATTCACAGTTCGCAGACCAACAATCGTTAATGCAGCTTTTTGTTGGTAAAAACCGCAATAACGCGTTCGTGGCCATCTTCTGCGATGGCTTAATTCAACGTTGTAAGGTTAACTTATTCCGAAAAATATTTATCGTCAACACGCTTCAGAGAAGTCGCGAGCGTTCTATCGATCACTATCTCAAGTCATCGTTAGAGCGCAATGGTTAATGTAATAGGCACTAAATATGCATTGCGTTACCGCAATCGATTTTCCTTCCCTTTGATGAAAGTACAGGCTAGCTGCCTTCTTAAGCGGCCATTACAGATATACCTTTCTTTCGATGTCGGGCCTACGCGAGACCTCGCGTTGTACTTTTTTTTTTTTTTTTGCTCTTGGCATGTGTGGCGGCTTTATGATGGATGGCCGTAAATATTCAAATAGATCGATTGCTCTCAACGGAATAGGGGAGGACGGAAGACCCCTGCTCCCCTTGTTCTCCCGTTCCTCTCCCCCAGCTTTGTAGACTGCAGGGGACAAAAAATTCTATCTGTATATTTTGACGCGGCGCCCCCAAGAAGCTGTCTGTGACGTGGTTTGTCGTTATCTAGGTCAACATGTGGTGCTGGGCGCACGATTTCGTTTTTTTTTCATTTGTAGTTGTCATTCTAAACGAAAACATGCCACCATTTGTGAATTTGCTGGCTTTGACCGTTACGTAGAAAGACAATTTCTGGTGAATCCGGAGAAGTATTACGAGCAGTGAGGATGTTAGAAACGAAAGAAAGAATGCCGTTACATACATATACGCGAGCTGAGTTGATGATGCCGAAAAGCATAGTAGGTACTGCGACCAGATCAAATAATCAATAAGATCGAAAAATAATAAAAAAGTTCGCGTAATACGGCCAGATCGAAATGCTGATGCACTATTCGCCCAGATTTTGCACAAGTGCTACACATTGTTCCACTCTATCGTTATTTGTGATATTTGTGTTTTCCTTTTTATTTTTCTTTAGTGACCCGTGCCAGCACAAAGCAACGGTAATATAAAAGAAGGATTTTTCTGCAGATTTTTTTGATGAAATCGATGCAGTCGTAGTATGATTACTGGGCCTTTATAACGTGTACGCCTTTGTAACGCACATGCAAATGTTATATGTGTATCCGGTACCATGAAGCGGGCTGCGTGCTGACAAACGTGAAATGGCAACAATCATCATCATCATCATCATCATCATCATCATCATCATCATCATCATCATCATCATCAGCCTGACTACGTCCACTGCAAGACAAAGGCCTCTCCCATGCTCCACCATGCAGTTAACCCGGTCCTGTGCTTGCTGCTGCCAATTTATACCCGCAAACTTCTTAATCTCATCTGCCCACCTAACCCTCTGTCTCCTCCTAACCCGCTTGCCTTCTCTGGGAATCCAGTTGGTTACCAATAGTCGGCCCTATATATCCCGTAAAATCAACAAATGAATCCCTTAATTATACCGCAATAACGTGTCTCAGGTTTATAGTTATGATTAAATGTCCTTTACATTTCCCCAAAGCTTCTATGTCAGATTATTTTGTGTTAAGTCATTTTGCCATACTGAGGGGGGACGAAGGATCCTTGTGGTGAAAAAAAAAAAGGTGCAGTATTAGGCTCATTTAGCTCAGCGTTTACGATCCGCTCTCGTCAGACCAGCATATGCTAGCGATTTTCTCACAACCGCGTAGACGGAACTGGGGAGCGAGTGCAATCGCGCAAGCAGCAGAACGTAAAAACGCCTCTCGCTCTGCTTACGAGGTCGATCGAGCGGAGCGGGAAGTTGCATTCGCCGTCCTTTTGCAGCCAAGCTGACCACGTCTCGGCAAGACGGGCTCGTCAAAAACGCGAAACTTATGCTGTTCTCTAGCTGACTCTCTCGGGACGCAGCATATCCGGAACGTTGGTCTTTGGCCGCTCATCGCTGCAGAAAGAGCGGATGGCCCTTGTTTCGAATTCGCAGTCTCGCAATCGCTGCATTTTGTGTCATGTGAAACGGCCTTTATGCGAAAATGATCCCGTTATGACGTCACCACATGACATCATCATTACACCATAGATTGCAGGAATCAGCGACATTACATAAAGTGGTGTGACGTGATTACGTCGTCACATGACATCATCGCTTGGTCAAAGGTGGGCGATCACGGAGGCAGTGCATAACACGGTAGATGCAATAAAAAAATAAAAAAATGACATTGCCTCCGATTTTTGAGGCAATGAAGAACCGCTGTAGGCTCAGAAAGGTTTCGGGAGGGGCGCGGGGGAGGATGAGTACATCGACTGAAAAGAAAAAAAGATCTTTCGTGTGCGAGTCATCTTAGGCGAATGTTCAAATAAGTCTGTGAGTTTAATGGTTTATCACATTTATGCATACGTACGTTGTTCGATTAACTTTTACAGCCATAGCTGTAATAAAATCCCAACAGGGGTCACGTGCGCGCCGTAGTTGTCCGCCGCCGCCACAGGTGTCCGTAACCACTATCGCACGAAATAAGAGGAAAAAAATCAGCAAATAAGAAACATTAAGGACACAATGGGATTCCAATCCGGGACTCCTGCGTGCCAGCCCAGTATTTTACCACTGAGCCCCGCCAGTGCTTGGAGCTCCCTTCAAAATTGGCCTTAGGCAGGCTTGATGTCGAGAAAAGAATCACGTTAGTATGAGTAATGAAGGGTTATATAACAGCAAAGGAACAACCAGGTGTCAGGTAATCGAAATTGCGCAACAAATGGGTCGTCGAATGCTCCAACCTTTTACAAAAGCTTGATCTTGTTCACCTATTGACTGCGGCGCATACCAACTGTGGAGGATTCTAGGGATTACAAAAGCTTGTGGCGATATTCTTCCTTATCATCAGCCACGGCACACACACACACAAAAAAAACTTCACGAAGTTCCTTGCAAGTGTGCAGCAGGTACCACGGTTCTCCGAAGAATGATAAGAATGATAAGAATACAAGAATGATTAGAATAATAAGAATGATTCTTCTCCGAAGAATGAATGAATAGTGAATGCTTGCCCATTGCAAAATGATTAATGGCGTTGTGGGTACCCTGCAAGTGTGCTTGCAGCGGCTACCCAAAGAGTGTTAAGAAAAAGCTCTTAAAGGCCGCTCTTGAGCTCTCACTGTGACAGTGCTGCGCGATCAGCGCAGGCCTGGCTTTTTTATATATATAAATCTCTCTTTTCCAGTTCTATTTCGACGCGTCCATTGCCTTCTCCATCTCCTCGTCTACGTAATCCGGGGTCCCGCAACCGACGATGCTCGTCTATAGAAAAGCGTGCCCCTGCTAATGGTTCTCCTGCGCCTCTATTGTTGACACTCGGCGTGGCTGACATGGCGTCGCACGCCGTTTTACTGGGACGCGCGTGTCACGCCCGAAGACCATTAGTCAGACGACGTCTCCTAACGGCGCATCGCGATTGCCTACACGGACGCCACTCGGCAGGGCGTGGCAATGGTGTTTCGACAGTTTGACAAAATAAGGCAAAACAAAAACAGAGGAAAAGCTCAGCAAATACCGGCGACTGCATTTCTTCATACTTGAAGAAGTTTCGCGATGAGGCTGGTAAATTGTGAGTACGATGAATTACTTCAAGCGAGTAAAATAAAAAAATATACTAATTTTTTCTTCAAATATATCCGACCAAATTGTGGCCTGTTTCCTTTCCTTATGATATAACAATTTGACAAACAGAAAAAAGGGGGAAAAAAAGGCAGCATATCCACGGAGTGAATAATGGATATATGGGGTGAAGAATCCGTCCATCCATTCGTTCTTGCTTCCGTCCATCCATGCGTGCGTCTGTATGGCCGCCCTATACGTCCATCCGCCCGTCCGTGCATGCGTCTGTTCGTGCGTCCGCACGTTCATCTGTGCGTCCGTCACTGCTTTCGTCCGTGCATCCGCTCCTGCGTCCGTCTATGTGTCCATCCGTCTGTGCAGCCATCCGTGCGTCCGTCCATGCATCTCTGTGTGTGTCCGTTCGTCCACCTATTCAACACTCCACCACCATCTCGCATCTTTTCATCATATATTCCTCATATAGAAGCACCGCCATCCAGCGGACATTACAAAGACTGAACGAAAGGAGGCACACGCACACTTTCTTACGGCTTGCGCTTCGTGTCTACTTCCCACCTTTAACCACCTCGAGTTCATGGTATATACTAGTTCTCTGTATTCATGGCTCTGCGGCCCAATTAACGCTCGCTAAACCTTTCTAAAACCTAGGAGTTTATGCCCAGCGATTAGAGAGTTGCTGTCCATCGTACCTATTCCACGCAACATGCATCCTACTTTCCACAAAAGTAGACGCAAGGTTGGAGCTAACGCTATTCAACGAAAGTTCAAGCTAGACCCGGACGCCCGCTACACTGACGCGACCAAGTATCCGCATAGAAACGCGTACGCTGTCAGCGTCGTCGATTCTCAAGGCCGAGAATTAGCGTCGGCCACGGTCAACGCACTCAATTCAGACGCCACAGAAGAATCGGCAATCGCTCTAGCAACCACAACGTGTACAGACGCCGCGGTGATTTTTACCGACTCACAAGCCGCCTGCAGGAATTTTGCTAAGGGCCGTATCTCAGCCAATGCCATCAATATTTTGAAACGGCGAAGCACTCCCCTCCCATACACTTGTGTATTATGGGTGCCAGGACACGAGTGTCTGCAGGGAAATGAAGCGGCCCACGCCGCTGCCCGCGAGCACGTCAGCCGGGCTGCCCCCTGCCCACAGGACATTCGACCCGTCGTTGAAGAGACGGAAGTTGTTCAAAACACCTACTCGTCGTTACTCCAGCATTACAGGCTGGAGCGACAAGTATACCCTCCACCACACCCAAAACGTACAAAAGAGGAAAGCGTAATACTGAGACGCCTGCAAAGCAGCACATACACACATGGGGCCCTAATGCACCGTCTCTACCCAACGAGATATAGCTCTATGTGCCCGCTTTGCAACGTACCGGACACCCTGGCGCACTTGCTTCTTGCATGCCAGTGTATTGCCAGACGTAATCTGCAACAACACACGACTGATAACGAAGCAGGACGGACGAACGAAGACCTAACCGAAACGTGGGAGGCGAAGCTCGCCTTCGAGGACCTGGAAGAGCAACAACAACTCGTCGCCAGGACCAAGAGGGTAGTAGAAACTAGAGGGTTCCTGGACTAAGAAGCCCTCCCACCTCAGGGTGACACCGGGCATTTCTCGGGGCACTGTTTCAAAATAAACGTTAACTTCTCTCTCTCTTTGCCCAGCGAGTATAACGTAGCGACACTTTTTTGTCTTCTGTGCGTTGTTGAACAATAAAAAATTCGCAGTGTGTGCGTTAACTAAAAGCCGCATTCCCCTTTCTCTCATTCCCCCCCTTAGCAGCCGTTGGCCTGTACATTGAGCACTATCTTTTATTGTTCAACAACGCCTAGAAGAAATCTCTCACCAGCACCACCATGGAGGTCAAATCGTTATACTTATTACGCACTACTACAACGGCTACGAGTGACGAACAACTGCCACTATAAGGAGCTTCGCCCCTAAAATGACAAAGACAAGCCAGTCTATGTGTCAAACCTCGATTGCCTGAATGAGATGGGCCCCTGCAAATCGGCGTAAAATTAGAATTCTGAAGTCTTCAATAACGTTGTTTGAATAACTGTTTTTAAAGTATTTTAAAAATGTTTTGTATTTATAAAGTCCGCCTTTAGGCATGGTAATTCACTGTATCAAAAATACACATGCAAATTTGTTTTGTGTAAGCGAATGGGGGTTCCTGTGGAATCCCGCGGTCGAGGTCGGATGGTCGGTCAGGCTTGAATTATGTTGCACGGAGGTGGCGTAAGATTAAAAAAATAATGATAGTGCAATATAACTTTCGTCCAGCTGCAGCTTGTAGTGTAATTTAATTGCATTTTAAAAATTCTGGGAATGCAACTAGGAATGTACCTTAATATTTTTAGAACGTAGCCTTGGGCCCCGAGAACTTGTCGCTATTTGAAACGCTACTGGAGAATTACTCGGCTGAGTGTGTTTGAGACTCAACAGTTCTCGGTCACGTGATTTAATTAGATTTAAACGTCACGTATGACGTATTACCACCAACTTAAAACTTTAACGAACAACAATGTTCTTCCTCGCGTCCCGTATGTTTTGATGTTTTGCCAGTGTCCGCGGTTGGCCCGTGTCACTGGGTCGTTCCGAAAGCTATACGTAGCGCCACTTTGCGGTTCTTATTATTTCGCCAGTAACAATATACTGCCATAGTATACTGTCGACAATGAAGTATACAGTTGACAGTGTACTGTCGACATCAAAGTGCCACTCTTTCAGTGACGTCATGCGGGACGTTTCTATTCAAGTCATGTGACACCGAGCGGTTGAGGCTCGAATGGATTTTTGCGTATGATGAAAGTTCTGCTATTAAACCCAACGTTACTAGAACATTAAACCTGACTAGTGATACCGTATACATAAAGTACAACTGACTTTGCGTTAGTACGCCCAACAAAAGTGCAGGTTAAGTTCGTTAACGGTGACGCTCTGGTTGCCAGAGACGCAGCCGCTATTGAAGTGCGTGCTTTAAAGGTTATTATTTCTTTTAATTCACTCTGTAAATAAATACTACAGAGCGACATCTGCTAACATCATCGTAAAGTATCCAGAGTCTGTGGAATATAGCCGATTCGCTGGAACCAATCGTATCGTGATATATATTACATGTCATTACATCGTTATTTCGAGCACCGGTCAGTTTCCGAACTCGCAGAGTCCTTGCGCACTTGGCAAAAGAAGATTTACAATTCGAGTAGTTCAACCTTCTATATCATTCGGCAGCGCAGTGGTTCGTGTAAAACACGAAGTGATGGTAAAGGAAAATCGGGTATTTATTTTCGCTGGCCGAGCTAAATGTGCTCGGCCAGTGATGTACAGCATTACCTGATCACCACCGCAGAAGAAGGTGTATCGTATTAACTGAAGTCGGCGCTCTAACTTTACTACTCTGCTTCCCCCGTTAAAAACTGCTTGCTCACCGAAAGCGACCAAGAACCCTTCAAGCGCAGATCGTTGTCCGCGAAAGAAAGAACGAAGCGACAAAAGGAGCATATTCGTTTCCCCACGAAACATACTCGCGATGATCTCGCCAAAATAACGCCACTCCATAACCATCTTTCCCCTCCGGCTGCACTTGTTATCCCAAGACACTGCCGCCAGAACCTCACCGCTTCCGGTAAAAAACGGCAGTTCTTTCCTTCCAAAAATACACCGCGGCCTATATATATATATTTTTCTCCCGCACCTCCTGCTCGTTCTCCCACGACCAACTGCGCCCGCCGCGCAACCCTTTCGCATCTCGCGCGTATCCAGGTCGACAGCGCAGTGCTCCTCTCTCTCTCTCTTCAGGGCAGCTGCAGTGCACGCAAAGATTATCGGGGCCCCCGTGTGCGGGGCGGTTATATATATCTACATTCGACGCGGCGCCGCTATCTATCCTCGCAGTGGCGCGCCGCACGAGCACGGAAGTCGAGAGGCGCTGCAAGCTCGCCGGCTGCCCTGCATCATCGGGCGCCGTGCTGGCCCTGTGGCCACCACCATCTAAAACAAGCAAGAAACGAGAGCAGCCATCAGGGGAGGCCTATAGTAGTAGTGGAAGCAGCAGCAGCCACTGCCAGACGTGTCCCGGAGCGGTCGCGCGTCCCGGAGGGAAAGGGTTGAGCCTAGCGCTCCACGGAGGTGGTGGAGAAGGTCTGTCCTCTTCCGCTTCCCGTCTGGGCCGGCGAGCAGCGCGTCGCGTCGGCGCCTCGCCGGCGCTTCATCTGCCGTGTGTGCCGCCGTAGTCTGCCCGCCGTGTCGGATCATCTTCTTGACCCGAGGACCAGTTCTTCGTGGACCGAAGGCCCCCTGGCAGAAACGTCCCATCTTACACTCTGCCTTCTCTCTCTTATTCCTAAGCTCCAGCGCGCAGAGCCACCGCAGCCGATCGAAGTACGCCCACAACAGCAACTCTTTCTCGCTATAGTGCATCGCCTCTTTTCTTCCTCATTTGATTCTTGCGTCGTCTTGCTCCATTAGCTATTTATTTAGAATCCCGGTCGTTTTGTAGCTGTTCTTGTTGTACGCGCCTCTTTTCACTGCAGCCCTGCTAGGCCCCTCCGCACGTACAAAACGCCGCTCTACCCGCCCAGTCGCCGCCAACCACGTCGACCCTTTTTCGTGAGCGGCCTGTCTGGGGAGCACAGCGCTTTGCACGCGTCGTGCCAGCAGACGGCCGCGGGTCGGAGATGTGTGTACCCGGTCCGGTTTCCGTCTCCTTCTTTCTCGTCTGCCTGCTTCGTTACGGGCCCTTGTCCCATCGCATTTGGGGGCCATGAATATTGTGCGAGGCCATTTCGCGGGTCAAGGGTGGGCGGGCCTGTCTGCAGTCGTTGGCCACGTGCCAGCCGAGCTTCTTTCTCGTCTGCGGGGCTAGCCGCGCGGATATAGCGCCATGCCGGGCGTCGACCGGATGGCTCTTTCCTTCACGAGTGTCGCAAAGACGTGGGCACCCCTTCATTTCCTTATGTTTACTACTTTTCTTTACACGATTTGCGCGCAGGCCACTGGGGCGGCATACATAACCGATGGTTATGTAGTACATACATAACCGCTGGTTATGGTTCAATGTAGGACTGCTGGGACCACTTAATATGTATATCGCAAATTAGGAAGTTATCCCGTATGTGTACCTCTCGCACCGTATATTTACGGATTAGAAACTAACCCCAAGGTCGCAGGATCTAATCACTACTATCTGCTTCTTTGTGACTGTTTAGCCATCCCACGTGTTTCACTATAAGCTCCGATGCTTTCAAATACCTTGCACTCTGTTTTAGATAGAAAGTTTGAGTTTCCTGTTAATAGAGTTACTTGTTATAAAGCGCCTGCTCTGCATGTATCTGTTCTTCGTCACTGTGTTACTTTTCCGTTCCTTAAGGATTAATTTCTGGGCTTCCACGTGCCAAGGTCACGATATCATTATGCGGCACACCGCAGAGGAAGACTCCAAGTTAAGTTTGTCTCTACTTGGGGTTCTTTGCCGTTCCCCTAAATCAATCACGTGGGTGTTCTTACGTTTTGGCTTCATCAAAATGTAGCCATTGTTGTCGGGAATCGAAGCCGTGTCCTCGAGCTGCGCAGCACAACACCATAGCCGCCATGCTACCACGGCGTATTACTCGTCTCATTTAATCTGACTTAGGATTGTGCTTACCTGAGCTCGTTGGTTGCACATAGCGACTCTGATCTCCGTTTAACTGCAGCATTCATGCACACAAACAAGCGTTTACTCAATCCCGAAATCGGTAGTGATATAAATGTCATTTTACGTTGTTCGGTAACTGTTGTCACCTTGTGACCCAGGAAGATGACAAATAAATTCATCCAAGGCAGTGGTTCAAGTTATTGATGACACACAGAGGAGCACACGAGTACCTCGCAGAGTCCAGAAACGTGTTGGCTCGTTTGCCGCTCTTTGTTTTTCGAAGTAAAATCCCATGGTAAGCGAAGAAAGAAAAAAAATGGCAGCATATCCACGGAGTGAATGATGGAGAGTGGGGTGAAGCATTCGTCCGTCCATGCGTCCGTCTGTGTGACCGTCCATGCGTCTGTTTGTGCGCCCGTCCCTGCGTTCTTTCGTGCATCGGCCCCTGCGTCCGTTCATGCGTCCATCCATGCATCTGTTTGTGTGTCCGTTCGTTCATCTATTCAACACTCCAAGTCCCACCATCTCGCATCTTTTTATCATATATTCCCCATAAAAAAGCACCGCCATCCAGCGGACATTCCAAGGACTAAACGAGAGGTGGCACACGCACACTTTCTTACGGCCTGCGCTTTGGGTCTACTTCCCACCTTTAACCACCTCGAGTTCATGGTATATTCTAGTTCACTGTATTCATGGCACTGCGACCAAACGCTCGCTAAACCTTTCGAAAACCAAGGAGGTTACGCCCAGCGAGTATAATGTTCAACCTTTCCCTGTAAGATAGGGCTCAATTTACATGCCAATGGCTGCTAATGAGAAATGAGAGACAGGAGAATTCGGCTTTTACTTTCTTACGGCTTCCGCTTCGTATCTACTTCTCATTTTTAACCACCTTGAGTTCATTCATGGTATATACAAGTTCATTGTATTCATGGCACTGCGGCTCAACGCTCGCCAAACCTTTCTAAAGCTAAGGAGGTTACACCCAGCGAGTATAATGTAGCATCCCTTTCTTGTCCGATAGTGCTCAATGTACATGCCAATGGCTGCTAATGGGGATCGCAGCGTGCGCGTTGACTAAAAGCCGAATGCTCATGTCTCTCATTCCCCATTAGCAGCCATTGGCATGTACATTGAGCACTATTTTTTATTGTTAAACAACGCACAGAAGAAATCTCTCACTGGCACCACCTTGGAGGTCAAGTGTTATACCTATTTCGGGTATGTGCCACTTGTGGTTACATACGAGGGACGCCCAAGCCACGCCATAAGGAGCTTCGCCCCTAAAAAATAAATCACAGCATATCCACGAGGTCAATGATGACGAGTAGGGCGAAGCGGACGGACGGATGGATGAACGCACAAGCTGACTGACGGACGCACGGACGGACGCAAGGGCGGACTGACGGCGCTTCTCCCCACTCATCATCATTCACTCCGTGGATATGCTGTGACACCGTTTTTATGACTTACAATGCAATGTAACTGGCTACTACGACGACACGGGACATACGACCCACGGCGTCAGGAGCTTCGCCCCTAAAAAAGAGCCAGTCCAGGTTGTTTCTCTACCAAGTTGAAATCGCCTGTTCGCGCTGGACAGTCACTCCTTCAACATTGATACAAGCACACTGTCTTACCGTCACCCTATTATCACTGGTGGTTGTGGAAGCAAGGCGGTATGAGACTGCGAATGGTTCGATGTCAGCGATATACCCGTATCGCTTAATTAAATATGCACAAAGCCATTTTTTTTATAGTTTCAACGAAATGTCATATTTATTCCTGCCAGTATAGGGGGAAAATATTCCGCAATAGCATGACGGGCTATTCAGTTATACTATATTCTAGGTTGCTGTCAACAGGCATACGTCCGTCATTTCAGCCTTCCTCTTCTTGTTCCTTCGTGAGATTCGACGCCGGAAATGTAGTGCTAGATGAGGTTACGGTTGGTTGGTCGACGCGACGTGCCAGGTGTCGGCACTAACGACTTGTAACATCTCAACACCATCACGTGGCGTTAGCTTCTGTGCTCGAGCCTGGCTTCGTTGTTAACCAAATGCTGCGATGTGAATCAGTGTGGGCGTCGCAGAAGCGTGTAGTCTTTTGCAGCCCGCTTAACGATTCCGTATGACAAGGCCATTAGTCTGTGTGAATTGACGGTTACGCAGCAGCCCGGCTCCCTTGGCCTGCGATCATCTGCCTAATGCGTTCGGGCAGGTGCTGGAGACTCAGCATCGTTACAGTGAGATCTCTCGAAAGCTGCCATGCCACTGCAATCTGCCGAAGCGCTATCAGAGAACTGACATATGCACGCAAGTGATGGAATAGCTAAAAAGTAGTAAGTCCTTCTCTGCCTTTTATGACATAGCCTAGAATTTCTGGAGCTGAGAAGTGAAAGGGCAGGGCATGCAAGGTTCAGCTGTCTTTGACATACAGTAGAAGTGATTTGTTCACGTATAGCAGCAGCTTTTGTCAGTTCGTAAAGTTGAAACATAGCAGAAACGGCTATTGAAAGTAGCTGTTATTTGTAAAGATCGGTCCGTTACGTTACGCAGCACGGTCCGTTACCCATTCGCCAAAGATGATTTGGAAGACAAAAAACCGTTTCCCTTTTTTCAGCCGATTGTATTCACCCTCGACTGTAACTTTCAGTTGAAGTCATTGCGTGCGGTGACATGATCAGCGACTGTGATATAAAAAACCTGCGCTAGGTTTTGTGCTGGTCACTTCATTTTTTTGTCTTTGTATACGTCGTTATCTGGATAATGTGCAGTGTATCCAGGAAAATCAAATTTGCTTTTCGTGTATGCAGGTGATGTCAAAAGGAGACGTTACCTCTGTAGTCTTCCGTGAGGGCACGTTTCAGAGTACGCGGAGAGAGGAAAATATTGTTGCGACTATATATTTACAAGTTGTTTACAGTATACGGTAATAAACTATACGTCAAGACGGTGGCTGTTGTTTTGAATTCGAAGAATTTCTTTGTGTACTGCAGGCACGTCGAGCATCTATCTATCTATCTATCTATCTATCTATCTATCTATCTATCTATTTATTCGCCTACATCTGAATGCTCTCGTAATCACCCCCTTAGCTTGGGGTTAACCAAAATTACTAGGGGAGGGCAAGATGGTTTGACGAATATGACGCGCTGGTCATAACATCAATATTGTCACAATCACGTCGGGTACGTCGTCAAACACTTTCCACCAGACAATGACACATACTCGCGGGTGGTTATGTGCTCCTGGTATGCGGGTATGTGCTACATGACACTTTATATTTACCGAGGAATGGCGAGAACACACATGAGTAATTTTAACATGTGAGCTTTAGGAAAAAACTCACATTGGCAGCGTTGGCACCAATAAATGCAAAGAATAAATGTCAGGCTTCCAGCAGGAATCGAACCCCAGTATTCGGCGTGGCAGTCAAGTATTCTACCACAGAGCCACGCCAGATCTCGGGACTCTTTTTAAAGTAGACCCTATAATGTTCGTGAAACATCTGCTGGGGTTGCAGCGCTGGTCATCCAGTTTTATAAACGTTACGTGTGTACTCCTATGACATAGCCGTGAAGTCGGGTTTACGTAAATTATATTTACGTTCCACCCATTGAAGTTCATTTATGTAGCAGTGTCTACAATCATCGCGAGCACCAGCACTTCATATCAGCTCATCGCTTCTGGTGCTGCTAATAGGGACGTTCCTTTTGGCATCGTTGCGCAAGTGCGAAGAACTGGTTATATAAACATCTGCAACTCTTCGACGTATGTCTGTGCGTGGAAGGGAGGAGGAGGGAGCAACAAAAGGGAGAAGGCAGGGAGGTTAACCAGAAAGACATCCGGTTGGCTACCCTACACTGGGGGAATAGGGAAGGGGACAAGAAAGATGAGAAAGAGGGAAGAGTGGGAAAAGAAAAAAAAGGGTGGCGGAGAGACCTGACAGTAATTTCACTGCAGTGTGTAGAACTCTACCGCACGTCAGAGGCGTTCACACAAGCCTGTCCTTCTCAGGAAACACAGCAGGGCTTTCACTGCCTTGTGGGCTGTCGAGGCATGTGGACATTGCTGCAATAGCACCAAAAATTTATACATATTGCGTGGAAAATTTATACATATTGTTACGAGGAGAAAAGGCATCGCAGATTATATTTACTAGGTACAGTATAAACACCTAACGTCAGACATACAAGGCAGAGCCAAGTGTTTCAGAAGGACCAGAGAGACCGCAGAACCGATACGTCTTCGGTTTATTGTTGACAGAACAGAAAAAAATGCACAGCGTGCCCCTGGCTACTTCTTCTTCCTCGCCTCCGAGCTCCATCTTCAATCTGTTTTCTACATCTTCCCGCCGGCCAGATTCAACCGAAGCAACCTTCGAGCGAATACAACAGTTGCATCGGCCTCTTGACTAATTTTCCTTCAGGTGTACGAAGCAAGAATGTTCTCACTAGTCCATCCTTGCCTGGGAAAATCTTTTCGACCTTGCAGAATTTCCACCGAGTTCTTTTTCGGGCTTCTTCAAGCAGAAGTACATCTCCTTCTTGTACATTTGCTGACGCTCTGTTTTTCTGCTCCTGCTTTATCAGCACAAACTCTGCCTTGTCCAATTCTTCTCCTGTCAGCGAACCTGTTTTCCTTTATTTTCGTCGGTTTCCTATATAACGCATCACCCACGCGGTAACTCGTAACGCTTTCTTGTATGATCCAAACCTGCTCACATCAATTATTTTTTCTTCACTCGTGGTGGTAGTTAAGCTTGCCACGGTCTTTTCTTCGTCTTTGTTGTCATCACTGTCCGATTCTTGCGTTATGTCATAATCAGGTCTTTGTTTTTCATTCTTGATCCACGTGGGGCCTTTCCACCATAATTCACTGTCCAGCAAACGTTTCATCTTCATCCCCCTTGTCATCAAATCCGAAGGATTTTCATCACTTTTAACATAACCCCATTGACTCTCATTGGACTTGCTCTTAATTTCTGCTGCGCGGTTGCGAACAAACAGATCTTTCGTCGTGTTTGACTTTATCCAGCAAAACACAATTTGAGAGTCAGTCCAGAATTTCATATTCCTCAGTTTCCTGATGAAATTCTCGGTTATATGACTGGCCAATCTGACTGATATTGTGGCCGCCAACAACTCCAATCTTGCTAGTGTGATCTTTTTCGATTGGAGCGACTCTACTTTTTGCAATGATTAAATTTGCTTCATTGCTTCCATCGGAGTATTCTGTTACAATGTATGCTGCTGCTCCATATGCATGCCATTGGACTCGCATCGGAGAACACGTGTAGAGTCGATGCTTTCACTTCAGCTTGTCTGTTGTCATAGCATCTGTTAACGGTGATGTCATCTAAGTGCTGAAGCTCCTCCGACCAGTCCTTCCAAGCTGATCTATGCTGGCTTGGTAACGGGTCATCCCATTTCAGTTTATCCATCCAAATTTTTTGCAGCAATATTTTTGCTCTGACTGAAAATGGTGTCAAAAAACCTAAAGGGTCATATAGCTTTGCCGTGTCCTGCAAAATCTGTCTTTTTGAGAGTTGTCTCATGTCCTTGTCATTTTGCCATGTAGTGTCGGGAAAGCTCAACACGTCGTCTACGAAATTCCATTTCAGTCCCAAAATCTTGATTTGTCCCTCTTTTCTTATCCCTCGATCCAGATCCTCTCCTTCTTCATCAAAGAGTTTTCTTAGCTCGGCGTCATTTGAAATCCATTTTCTTAAATTCATTCCCGCATAGCGAAAATATCTCGTGCTTCTTTGTATATCTTTGTCGATGTCGAGTATTCGTCGGCTCCTAGTAAAACGTCATCGACGTAAATTCCTTTCCGGAGTTGCGCCACAACTGCAGGATATTTTTCTTCGAATTTATCCAAATGTCGATGAATCGTGGCCGCTAGAAGGAAGCTACTTGGTGTAGTTCCGAAAGTAACCCTCGTCATCCTCTACGTTTTTATCTTCGGGGTTGGCATATCTTCGCTGGGTATTCTTTCCCACCACATGAATCGCAGTGCGTCTCGGTCATTTTCATGTATCTTGATCTGCAAGAATGCTTTTTCCACGTCGGCTGACACAGCGATCTTGTGATGTCGAAAGTTCATCAGCAAGCTTGTGATGTCGGGGTTTAGGTTTGGCCCCTTTTCCAAGTTGTCATTTAAGGATTCACCTGGATTCTGGCTTGACGATGCGTCAAAGACGATCCGTATTTTTGTCGTTGTTCGGTCCTTCTTGATTACTGCTTGATGCGGCATGTAGTATACAACTTTGTTCTGTATATCGGATCCAGCATCTTCTTCGACGTTTTCTGCTATTTCTTGCTCAAAGTACTCTCGAATAGCTTTGTCATAGGCTAGGAGTTCA
Source organism: Rhipicephalus microplus (assembly GCF_043290135.1). Lineage (NCBI taxonomy): Eukaryota > Metazoa > Arthropoda > Arachnida > Ixodida > Ixodidae > Rhipicephalus > Rhipicephalus microplus. The sequence continues at coordinate 77,957,770 of NC_134703.1, forward strand.
TCTTTATCCTTGCATAATTTTTTGGTCACCTGGATAAGCCTCTTCTCTGCAATGGTGGTGTTGTCGTCCAATGTCACGTTTTCCTTCCAAGGTAACCACACTTGGTATCTTCCTGCCTTGAACTCCATTGTTTGTCGGACGTAGTCTAGCACATGTTCATTGTTCATCTTTGTTGCTGGGTTCTCCTTGATGCCCATGTTTTCCAAGTCCCAGAATCTCTGCAGTTCGTCCGCAGTCGTGTCCGACTTGGCACTGACCTTGAGTACCATAACCGTCGATGATTTCATCGGTACACAATGAAGTCCTACAGGACATTGGACCGTTTATCCCAATATTGTTTCTATTGCCATTACTTTTGGATGAATCTCGCAAATGCGACCAGTGACTACAGTCCAGTAATAATCTGCTCCAATTAATATAGAAGTTTCCATATTTTTTCGTTCTTTGTCCTTCTTCTCGTTGTCATCAGCCAAACGAATTCCCATCGATCTTGCTCTTTCGTGTATTGTCAACGGTGGCGATGGTAGCACGTCACAGGATATAACTTCTATCTCCAGTGCCTCAATCGTGACTGGCTCTGATGTGGGATCCTTCCTCACGCTGACCTCGACGACTTTCATGTCTAATTCCATCTCTCCTCCTCCAAATGATCCTACAGTAATCCTTTCGAATCTTTTTACCTTGCACGCTAGTTTTCTTGCCAATCTTTTGAGGATGAATGTCCTCTGGCTCCCGTTGTACAGCAGAATCCGTGCGTAGCACCCGCTGTCTTCTCCCTCCGTCCACGAAAAGGCTGTCTGCAGTAGTATGCACTTGTGTTCATCAGACTGCTGTGCGTGCATGTTGCAGGACTTGCTGGTGTCTAACCGGTCAGGTTGCGCGCTTTTAAGCACTTGCTCAAGATCACCGCTTTGCTGCTGTGCTGACTTTCCTGCAGGTGTACGTGGTCGACACAAGGATGTCGCGTGCCTTCCCTTGCATGTTTTGCAGCGTACGTTAGCGCGGCATATCTTCGCCATGTGGTGAGGTCTGGTGCATCTGAAGCACCTTCGTTCCCGTTGCAAGGCTTCTTTCTTCTGTTGCATACTAATACTTCTTCTGCAATCTTCCGTGTAGTGTCCAGTCATCTCACAGAAGATGCATTTCTTAATCGATATGCTTTGAAGCGTAGATGTTCTAGTCCGCCTCATACTGTGCGGTGACTGGGTCACGTCGTATTTTCCTCTCTAGTTTCTTCTCTGCTGCGTATATATATGTTTAAAAACTCCATAATTTCTTTCAAACTGCTCGTGCTGTCTCTTGACGCTGAGTCTGATTCCGTAGTTGCTGGTCTGTTGTCACCTTTCTTTAACTCCTTCATCTTCATCTCAATTCTCATATCCACCGGTAGCGCAGATTTTACAACAGGAGCTATCACTGTGGCGTAACTATCCCTTTCCACTCCTAACGACTGCAGTGCTCGTGTGTTCACTTGCAACTTTTGGAAGAGTTTCTTCAACCGACCTACATCTTTAGGACTCTTCACTGCTTCCAAGTTTGCAAGCTCTTTTATGTCGGTTTCTTTCAAATTATCTTCTCGTCCGAAGGTTTCTTTCAGAAGAGTGACTGCATGCTCGTAATTTTGTTCAGAAAACTGCAAACCCTCTATAAGGGACGCAACCTCCCCGCTCAGAGACGCCAGAAGGTAATTAAATTTTTGATTCTTCGGCATGTTCACTCTGTTATGCACCGATGTCTCGAACTGATGCCAAAACCTTGACCATGCTGTTTTTTTTTTCCATCAAACTTGATCATCTCAAGACGTGGCAACTTAACAAGCTCTTGCGTCTCCGATATTTGGTCAGTACCTTGCACTGAATTCGCCTGTTCTGTGACTATTCTCGTAGTCAGTTGCGTCGCTTGTTCTAACTCGCGTAATCGCTCCTCAATTTTTGTCGTTGCAGCGACGATCTTCATCTCATAATGCAAAACTCTTTCAAATTCTGCCTCCGCGTCGTCTTCTTCAATGAACGGTTCTATCTGTTCGTTAACTTGTCTTAGCGTCTTTGACACGCTCTTCATCTGGTTCAGAAGCGTCATAAGTTGCGCTCGATCGGCGTCTTCTTCTATCTTCTTATCGACTTCGCTCTTAAGCATCGTCACATTTGCTCGAATCGTCTTCCGCTTCTTCGATAGGACCTCTTTATTCATGCCTAAAACGTGTTGAAAGAGCTCTTACCTTTTTATGTGCGTCTCCAACAGTCGTCGGTTGTGGTCCTTCTCTCGACGGTTCGTCCTTGAGCCCGACGCCGCTGCTTCGTTCTTCAACCCGTTGTTGCGAATGGGGTTGAAGTCTGTGCGTCTGTCTTCAGATCAATCCTGGTCACGGCACCATGTTTCAGAAGGACCAGAGAGACCGCAGAACCGATACGTCTTCGGTTTATTGTTGACAGAACAGAAAAAAATGCACAGCGTGCCCCTGGCTACTTCTTCTTCCCAGCCTCCGAGCTCCATCTTCAATCTGTTTTCTACACCAAGTCCACGCGGATATCAGCTAGTGTTATCCTCCTCGTTGGTGTCTTTCTCTTCATCTCCGACAGCGCTTCCTATAGCAATATATTTAGTGGCATTTCATGACGTACCGCTCAATTAAAAAAATGACAACACAGTCAGCTTCAATGCGCATGCTTTGCATAACATCTAATTCCTAGGTATATACGTGGGATCTGCCGAAGTTTTCTTCGAACACAAACATGTCCCCGTCCTCTTTTTCACCCACCACACCGTAGTCATATCTGCAACCCCACAACAATATAAAAATAAGTAGAGAGAGGAGAAGAAAGTATGCGTGCGTGATTCAAAGCGGGGCGTATTCTTGTGACATTTCCACCTGGTCATCCAGGCCAGTATATCCAAGGTAGCCTATATGACCACTTTCAAGACAATTAAGGATATGACGGCGAGACGAGAAGCGCACTACAAACACGAAGAAGACAGCACATGCGATGACAGTCCTCGAACAGTCCTCGCTTGTTCTGTCTTCTTCATCCCCAGTTAGTGCTTTACGTCATGGCCGGCACTTATATAATTTATATGACTGCGGTCTGAGTGGCCGCCGGTAGTTTCTGGAGGTGAAGTGTAGCAACGATGTAGGCCCACCGATGTGATATTGGAAAGCAGTATAACAGGGTAGGTGCTCCATCGTCTCATCTAGACTTGCTTTATTTATTGCGTTCGTCTCTCTCTTCCTGAAGGAGACGATTGAATTGGGGTGAGAAAGGGGCCCATCAGGCTCTAGCAAATTTTTCTAATGCGGGTCTTGTGGAGCAATGACATTTTCCTGCTGTAATTGCTGTTCCCATAGCGAAGTAATGTTCCCACGCCAGAAAACAAAATGACGTCGGCCTCACCCACCTCATCACTATACGAAGAAGGAGCCAGGCAGTATAACTTGATGCGTGCTAAACGTCTCTGCCTCCGAACGTGACTTAGCGATATTTGATGCCTCTATCGCCTACTTTCTTACAACTGTCTGGTATACTTCATTTAACAAAAGTAATTGTTGATGTTTTGCGGGCCAAAACCACGATATTATTGAGGCGTGCCAGAGTGCAGTGCTCCGGAACTTTCGACCTCGTGAAGTACTTTAACGTTCAGTTGAATACGGGCTTTCAGTATTTCGCCTGTATCGTAATGTAGCCGCCACAGGCGAGATTTGATATCGCTAACTCGGTATCAGCAGTCCAGCCCCATAACTATTAAACAACCGCGGGTGGTAAGGAAGTTGACCACCGTCCACCGTAACATGTTACTGTGCAGAAGAGAGAAGCCTAAATTTATTACATCACATATGGTAGACCAACTATGCTATAAAAGACTATTTTTGTGCCGCACTTGGGAGTCGAGCCACGGGAGCTTGCGTATATATACGGGCTGTGTCCTTCCAATGAAGGGTGTGCAGTGTGCAGGCGTGCAGTAAGCCGGGGCATTTCGGTATGAATCCATTAAAAAACAGCACAACAAAAGTTCTGGAAGCTTGCACCAAGACACGCAAGGCTTGAGACAGCGAAACTAGACGATTCTGAACACTGATACGGTTACTTCTACAAGTTGTTTCTAGGCCTTAGATAGGCGATGCAGGCTGTCTCTAGGTTACTTCTAGGTCGCTGCTCGGCTTTTTCAGGAGATGCCATGTAGTTTCTACGTTCATTCTCAGCGCAGAGAGGCTCGAGTCAAGTGCAGTCACTTACACAACACGGATGACGAAACTCCAGAGAGAGAATCTCATCCTAAAACCAAGCATTCGCACCTCTCATAGATGTACGGGCAACGTCTTCGTTGGCGTATTCGCCTTCTATTGTTTCGGAGTTTTTTTGAAGCCGCCGTCGCCTTTACTTCTTTATATACTATTCTGATTGATATGTGGGGTTTAACGTCCCAAAACCACTATATGATTATGAGAGACGCCGTAGTGGAGGGCTCCGGAAATTTAGACCACCTGGGGTTCTTTAACGTGCACCCAAATCTGAGCACACGGGCCTACAACATTTCCGCCTCCATCGGAAATGCAGCCGCCGCAGCCGGGATTCGAACCCGCGCCCTGCGGGTCATCAGCCGAGTACCTTAGCCACTAGACCACCGCGGCGGGGCTTTATATACTATTCTCTCGTTTTATGTACTCGGCGTCTTCGGCTGGCCATTTCGTAGGCTCATATTGAAATACTGGCAGCGCAAACTAACGGGACGCTTAACAGGTGGAGACGAGCGAGTGCAGACTGAAACTTATTCCCCGAAAATAATGTATACCAGAAAAAACACGAAGGAAAAAGAACGCGAGAGGTAAGGTTTCACTGTGGTCAAGTGTCTTACAGAAACAAGATTTCTTTATCTAAATTAAATATACATGGTGAGCTGACACAGCCATCAATATTCTCTTTTAGGAAAGAGGCTTCCGGAATCTCCCTAGTTTTTGTGTCACGATGGGGGCATAAGAGCCGTTTACGATGATGATAGTTTTCTGGTATAGGCCGCACAGTGGATACATACTCGTTGAGATTATGATAGTTTTCTTTGCGATCGGCTCCCAAGGAACGATTTCCTACACTGCTTTGCCGTTAGAACGTTAAAACGCAGACGCAAGAGCACGTGCAGGTAAACACCAGAATAAGCACTGAATTTCGACTGAGACTCAGGCCTAAATAGAAGAGAAAACACGAATATATAGATAGTAGGTGCAGTGCTCACGCAAAGAATATGCCGACCCTTGCATGCGACACCTGAACACGCCCGTAACACGCATTCTTCGTTGTTTTCCTGGACGCGGCATTCGTTTGTCGTGCAGTGTCACCGAAACCTGACTCACACTTGCTTGCGACACTTTTCCAGATGTGTGCAGCCTCAGCAAGTTTTCACGTGCCATTTGGCTCCTCTGCTATAATTATAAGCAAAATAGAACTATATAGCTGAAAGCTGGTGTACAACCACACTGAATAGCCCCGCCACGGTGGTCTAGTGGCTAAGGTACTCGGCTGCTGATCCGCAGGTCGCGGGATTTAAATCCCGGCTGCGGCAGCTGCATTTCCGATGGAGGCGGAAATGTTGTAGGCCCGTGTACTCAGATTTGGGTGCACGTTAAAGAACCCCAGGTGGTCGAAATTTCCGGAGCCCTCCACTACGGCGGCTCTCATAATCATATGGTGGTTTTGGGACGTTAAACCCCACAAATCAATCAAATCAATCAATCAATCACACTGAATAGGTTGAGTTGACTCAGCCCGACAGGGTAAGCAAGGCGCATGCAAACGCTTTCGGGTCGTCGTTTCGGGTCGTAAATCTGTTGCGCAGAAACACTTTCTCCGGAAGCTTCGCCCACCTTCGCTTCATCCCGACAGTGGGCGCCTCCCCCTATCTCAACCCAGCAGAATGCGAGTTCACGTAGATGCGGTCGAGCTGGGCTGCGTCAGCCCGCCTTCTGATTCGATCCGCCCATGTGATTTTCACGCAACCGGCATATATAGGACAGGTAGTGTCGAGGTGCTTTAGAAGATAGGCGCAGAAACGGTGCAGATAGGCGCAGGTGCGTATATCTCAGTGCGAGCTAAATCATACGAATGTATTGCTCGAGCCGAGCGAAAGCGAAGCGCGTAAAGCACGACGCAGCTCACAAACGAGCGAAAAAAAAATCCGGTCGTGAGTGACCGATTAGGCGAATGGAGGAGCCGTGCACAAAGTGATTTGGGGGTCGTGCTGCCGCCGCCTCTGATGCGTGACGCTGTCGTGCTTCGTGTTATACAGATGCTCACTCCGTCGCTAAGCGTGAACTCAGTAGCATTTCGCGATGGTCTGGAATATTCGGTATACCCTCTAGCGTGAAGTATATGACACTTATATTTTATGGGGGTTAGTCACACGTGGAAAATGTTCATTGTGTGGGTAGTTTCTAGAACCCATAGAGAACTGCTAGGGCGTCACGTAAACCGAATTTCGGTGGGCATTTGTTCGCCAATAAAGTGAGAACAGCTGAACAGCGTGTCTCTGTAACATATGCTTGCTAATAAACTATGATTTGAAATCTGATAGCCTATGTTACGATATGTCTATATAGCGCAACATGCGCTAACTGATAAACTATCACTGAAAATATTATGGGCACGGCTTTGCAGATTACATCGCTGCAATATGTGCGACATTTTTTCTGATGAACCCTACATTCGCGTTACGTGTAACGTATTCGCGATCGTAGTTAACTTTGCGGAGTATATGCGATGGTTAGGAGAACAAGTTTACAAATACAACTCCACGCGTGCAAGCTATTCGATTTTGGACGCAAAATGTGTGCCACCTCGACAAAACGCTCCTGTGCCCTCAGGGATAAGACATTTTCGAGAGACCCAGCCTGCCCCCTCCTTTCGGACGTTGGGGCCACAGCAGTAACCAGTTTACTGACTTAAGCGAATGGACTCTATGTTACACTCACTACGGGAAGTTACTTTCTGAAGATCTTGAGTGAGTGTCCAGTTTGGGCAAAACTTATGTTACATACCACTCGAAGTTTATCGAGTTTTCAAGTTGTTAGTTAAACGGAGTATGGATGTACACAATTCTCAAGTACCCTGTAATTTTTCTTGTTATATATCGAGCACCAAGTAGTGATCTTGAATATCGCTTTACATTTCCGCTTCATCGTGACATCGCTGTGGTAGGGAACCAGCACACATCGTCTCGCTTGCTTAGAGCTCGATGGAAGATAACACCACTCTTTCAAGCACTTACTCGTTGTCCAACCAGAACTCAGGTCGGGTTCCTAAAGTCTGGGGCAAGTATACAAAGGTCTAAAGTTTATTTAACCACGCCCGGCCGCCGTATAGGCGATAAATTGCCTCGCGATGCGTGAGAAAGTGTCGCCCGATGAAACTATCTTGCTAGGAAGCGCAGCCACTACTACAAAGAACACACAACACAAGCGCTTGTGTTGCGTGTTCTTTGTAACAGTGGCTGCGCTTCCTCGCAAGATGAATACCAACTGGCCCGATACAATTGTTTATTGAGCCCGATGAAACTTTCGCGTGTTCTCGAGGCAGTAAACTCGATAGACCATGCGTCAGTGTATCGCTGCTTGCTAAATGTGATGCCCCCCTCTCTTCCCCCCCCCCATTTTTTTACATGATTCACCCGTTCTAGCTTCCGCGAACCCAAGCGCGGTGGCGTCGTTAAACATTATTGCGCTCTTGTCCGCAGCACGGGTGGTCCAGATTACCATCAGTGTTTATGGCTACCGATTTCGTTTCTCCTTATTTCTTTTTCCTCACAACCGCGATCCCAAGAATCACAGAATTATTGCTCGTACTGCTTCAATGAATTTTTTCATCACTGTTCAAGCCGCGGTTCCTTCAATGTTCACAACGATGCACGGTTTACTGGACCCTGCAGTGTAATTCCGTGGCCTTTACTGACCGATTCTCACGTGTGCTGTAATGAACGAAAACACTTGATACTGTTGCTCTATGCACCCTATGTAACGTGGGAAAGCTTTCTTCGAGGAAAACTAGCTTGTCTGTCGATATGGCAGGGACTGTGAAAGCTGCATTATCTTTTGCGCTGCAGATGCAAACATTTAATTACGGCCGCTTCGCGGTGACAAATCAATATCGTCATCACGAACCAGCATGAGCTATGTTCGCCGTGTTTTTACTTTTCGTCCTTCTTTTTGTCTTCCACTTCACTCACGGAACACGCGCGCCGATTTTTCCGGCGTGGGGCGCAGATGGCGGGTGAAAGAACGATTAGTTAGAGATAGAGAGACAAAGAAAGAGAGATTTCTGATTAAAAAAAATTCTGACCAGGTGTCACTGGTCCCGTTAATTCGGGAGGCAATCGCCGGCCAATTCCAAGGGCCGAAGTATCGGCCCCCCGAACCGCACCACGAAAGCGTGGACAATTTAGAAGTGGTCCTTTTTGGTGCGCCAGCGGACGCCGGCTGTGGCCCAAAGAACAAGTCAGAGCCGAGAGTTGATAAACAAAACAAAATTATATTCTCAATAATGGCAGATCAAAAACAATACACAAGTATGCACACTCCACAATAGTTGAATACAATATGTCACCAATCAAACAACGTACTACACAGTACAATCAGCCACTCTCAAAACAACGGACACAGACAACAACTCACACTACAATGCAGTCGCATGCATTTAACAACCAAGACACTTAAGGACTAAAGAGATAGAAAACCTATTCAGTCCAAAGTCCTTGGAACAAAAGTCTGAATGATACTCTTCCGAGAATCACTCACTCAAAGTCCAGCGTTGTTGTCGTTCCGCAGCCCCCTGAAATTTCTCTTCCAGGAAACCTCGCGTCTTCACTTGGCCCCCGAAGTTTCTCTTCCAGGAAACCTCGCGTCTTCAATTGGCCACTCTCCAAGCTTCAAACTTCTTCGCCGGAAACACGTCGGCTTCCCACACACAGCTGTTGCCACGCGTCTTCGCTCGATAGCGGTAGACACACACTCTTGCCTGTAGCTCGAGTCTTCACCCCTCAGGTGGAAATCCTCTTCTTCTACTCCTTTGTCACGGAAGACAAAAGGCTTCGCCCACAAGGCGGAACACCCTACGCGCTCTGGCGCAAACCTTCTTCTTTTCCTGCTTTGTCACTAAGGACAAAACCTTCACCGACAGACGCGGCGGGATACCCTACGCACTCTGGCGTTAACTTCCTTCCTCTCCTGATCTCTCATCTCGGCTGCTCGATTAAATACCTTCTGCGCGAGATTCCAGAAGGTTCTCGTCATTTTGTCGGCGCGATACGCAGTGAAGGCTGGGGAGAGGGCGAGACGGTTCGAAGGTCGTCGAAGGTCATCACCACGCCCCTTTCCATCTAGAAAGTTCCAGTGCTTGCTCGGGCGCCGATGAGAGGAGGTTAGTCGGCGAACCCACGCTTCCGAGGGAGAGAGTCGCGCGCCCGGGGAGTCTTTGGATGTTTGTTTTCTTTCTTTTTATCGTTGACCTCGCGGCGTCACTCCGGCGTTTCGTCGCGAGAATTTGGCGGCGCGCCCTTTTTGAGCGCTCGTTCTGTGACACCAGGCGGGATGTGAACCCGCTTACCCATATATATATATATATATATATATATATATAGTGCATTATAGTATAGAATAGTATAGTACAGTGCAAGCTCCGCACTTTCTTCTAGCTCGGAACCACTAGTGCGAAGTGCCCGTAATTTATTCAAGTGTTCGTTGTCATCGCTCAACGCAACACTCGCAGCACACGTGAATGCGAGCGGTTTCCACCATCAAGAACGTCATCGTGATATCGTGTTTTGCCTCAAGGCTCTGTCAGAAGTTGTGCGAAATAAACTTAACGCCCCAAGCGCTTGATACTGAGGCGTTTCTTTATGGTCCGAAATTTGAGTGGTCGCGCGTACTGACCTAACGTGTGATCTAGAAAGCGTCATTTTTCGGATGGACTCGGAGTGCTAGTCGGCTCTTTAAGTAAAACTATATATTGGCAATTAGCGCAGAAGCATTGCCAATTAAGTTAACGCAAAAGAACGAAAGAAGCGAGGGAAGAAGAGACAAACTAGACACTTCTGTTTATAAATTGTTCACCTGTTCGAGGGTATAGAATATTTAGAACATGGAGACATTTGTCCTTCGTGATACATATGGAGGGAATGCAAGCCATAATAATTGTTGCAAACGACACACGAAATTGAGAAAGAGAACAAAAAATTATATACTCATTTCAAAGTTGTTTCGAATACTTCTGATTTCTTATATGTGGCAAGCGGTATAAACTTTTCGCTGCACACCGTCACTCGACGTTTGCTGATGACGTGCTGCCAGCGTTGGGTAAAAATCGTAGTTTACCATTATATATCCGTGCTCGTGTAGGACGGCTACTGCGACCATTGTACTACTGGTGTACGGTTAATGCATACTCTCGGCCGAAATGACTCAAGCCCTACAAAAAAACCAGGTGCGCCCTGCAATCACCGCTATGCCGCTTACCTGCCCACACCTAATGACATCTGATGCATGTCAACGTCGCGTAGAAAGCACATCATAACTGAAAAGGAAGGAACAACACTGAATTAATGGACAGAGTTGGTAAGAACCAAAACCAGAAGGATAGGCACTACGTTTCTCGCTATGTTGTTTCGGTTGGCCTCTCCTGCTTTTTATGTGCGCTAAGCTCATCAACGTACTAGTTCTTACTTGCGCGTAGCTAAACGCTCATTGTTCCTACACGCTTCCGCGAAAGCATATTTAATAGTCGCGTGTCTAGTTACAATTGACCATATAGTCAGCGTTCATACTCATCAAGGCTGTGGTGGCTTCACAATGTGGCTCGCGGAGTATCCTGTCTAATAACAGGGTACTTGTATACGAGACCCTCGCGGATGACCGGTATACATTGCGACGGCTAATGAGACAGTTGTTGCTGAACAGTGTAAGCCTACTATACGCGACTAAGCGAACAAAGAGGCGTAGCATCTGAAGATAGCAGGTAGTAGAGAAAGGTTTCAAAGGTTTGACGACCCCTTGCAATGGAGGGGGAGCAGTAACAGTTACAAATTCCTGCTTTCGACGCCCTTTCTTGTTCTTTCGCTCGTCGTCCTCACATTGTGTGACGCCCTTCTGACCGCCAGGTAGATAGCTTGTGGGGAACACTGGGCATCGTTGGCCAGCGTGCACATGAATGGCAGACGTGGAAGCTCTTAGTGGTGCCTTTGTGTCTTCCTGTGCGCCTTCTCGCAAGCGTGGCCGAGGGTCCTTTGTTTCGTGGCTGGTCATCGCTACACAGTGTCTGAATGGTGAGTAGAGGGAGTATACGGAGGGAGTAATGAGCCGTGAGTCCTGCTATTGCTGCTTTGGTCCCCGTCGCCCTGAAGCTTCATTGTCCCGGATCTGTTAACAGGGAGCAACGAGAATCGTTTCTGTGACGCTTACTATTTTGCAAATGCAGCATTATGGCCATGCTATCGTATTGCTGGCGAAACGAGCTCGTTCCACCCGTAACAGCAGCGTGTTTACCGTGCTATTCGGTGACGGTTGTACACACCGAACGTATGTTAAAAAAGTCTTCTATATCGTTGCTGCCATGGACCGATGCCACAACCTGATATAGTGCATATAGGAGAAAATAGGACTGCGTTATGCGGACTTCGTCTTTGCCTCTTTAAAATAAGCGGCCAGATAGCTGGAGTATTTCGTTCGTGTGTACGCTATCCTGATGCTTTCTTACGTTTATATGAATACGTGGTTGCTTATTTTTGTCTGAACTGACGTATACTGGTTAAGGAAGAAGGAGAGACAAAGAGCTTGTTGCCTGATATAGGTTGAAGTTAACACGCACCTTTTTATACCCAGTTAGCGTAACAGTTTGCTGCATAGGGTCACGTTATCTCACTGGTTGACGTACAGCGTCCGACATTCCTGGGCTCTTTTTGCATTGGCACGCTTGTGCACACTTTTTCACTGCCGTACGCTCACACCTGTGCTAACAGTGGTTCGCAAAAAGAATAAAGCGTATGTAGGAACCGAATCACTTAACGCGCCAGTGACCGAATTCCAAGACTCCGCCATGGACTTATAGGTACAAAAAAAGAGTGGGAATGTGAATTAGGGCCCCAGTTTTTGCGTTTCTCTATTAACTCACTGCAGGTAAAACGTGCCAAATTGTGAAAAGAAAACCAACGCCGTATGTACACGGAGGGACTTTAAAGTTAGTTTTAATAGCAGGCAGTAGTGCTCTGTATTTCATAGTATATATATACCGTAGGCGTGCCAAGCTGCCAAGCTGTAGGTGGCTGTTGCCCCCTTTCGCTCTTCCGACTGTATTCCTGTAAGTTAATGATAGCCAAAGAGACAAGCGAGAAAAAAAAATAACTCGCCCTTAGGCGAGATAGTCAAGGGGTATTTGTTATCCAGGCCACTCAGAAAAGTCTCAAACAGCCTCAAGAACTTGTATTAAATAGGTCTCACAGGTGTTCATATATGCTCATTGTGCCGCATGAAATCAAGAGATACTCGATGTGACTGAGAAGAATGGTAACATTCTCGCTGATGAGCGTTGTACATCTTGCATGTGAAGGGATAATGATGACGATGGTGCGGCTTCAGAACAATAACCTAAAACCGCCGTTACTAGACGAAGAGATAGATATTTGTAAGTTCTTAATCGATTCACTTTGTGTATGTCTCAGTAGCACAAAGCTGTAGGGTCAGTACTATAACCAAAGGATGAGAACAAAAAAAAAATACTATGCAGATACCTACTCTTGTGTAAACCTGTGTAGCGTGTTACAGCTCCCCCCCCCCCTCCCTCATCTACCTCCCTTTGCACTGTGAAGGGCTCGACGATAGTTATAGCGCGAGTACAGAACAACGACAAAGAGACAAGAAGGTCGTCGTTCTGTTCTTGCGCTATAACTATCGTCATGTCATATAAACTGGCCCAAACTGCCTCACTTCTAAGAGAAGGGCTCCTAAAACTTTTTTCGGTGCTTTTCAACAATATATAATACTTTCTGACACATTTCTTGATATTTTGTTAGTGTGGCTTGTTGTTCAACTTATTTTTGCTACCTGACACTCGTGAATGCTCGTAATCCGCTGTGAGAGTGTCCGCTGTGATGGTGTCCGAATACGAGTGACACACCGGAAGAAGTGCTCAAGGGACATGAACAGACCAGCGTACACATTACGACCGCAAAGTGCACAAGACAGGTGTACATATTTTCACTAATCTGAGAATGCATTTGAATATGCCCTGACAAATTTCTGGCTTTAAGATATTTTTTTACGTTATTCCAGATTTTAGCGGAATCCGAGAAGATGCCGCTTGTATCTCGTATGCCTGGTAAATCTCGTAGTGATATACAACCCCTCATGTAATACACAAACAGGGGCTTTCAAAGGTAAACACGGGATGATGATAATGATGATTTTTGGTTGTAGTACCAATTAAAAAAATCACAGCATATGCGCGGAGTGCATGAGGATGAGTGGGGTGAAGCATCCTTTAGTCCGTTTGCGCTGCCGCCCGCCCGTCCGTTCGTTTTTGCTTCCGAGCATCCGTGCGTCCATCTGTGTGACCGTCCGTCCGTTTGTGCGTCCATCCGCCCGTGCGTGCATTCGTCCCTGCATCCGTTCATCCATGCGTCCGTCCATCCGTTCGTGCGTCCGTCTGTCCGTGCAGCTGTCTGTCTCTCCGTCCGTGCGTCTGTCCACTGTCCATCATCTAGTGAACACTCAAAGTATGGCCATCTCGCATCTTTTCATCATGTATTCATTATATAGAAGTACCCCCATCCAGCGGACATTCTAAGGACTAAACGAGAGGTGGCACGGCCGGACCAGAGGAGTGGCCTGCGCTTCGTGTCTAATTCACACCTTTCACCGCCTATAACCCATAGAACGGCGGCCCAACACTCACTAAACCTTGCTAAAACCAAAAATGTTACGCCCAGCGAGTTCAACGTGACAACGAGCTAGTGCTCAAAGTGCGTCCTTGATACTAGTTTTTTTTTAGTAACCATCATATTCAAGGCAAGTTTTATTGCAGAATAAGTCATCGATACCCGTTTCTGTAGGTTATTTAATCAGAAACAACTATCTTCTTATTTAGATTTACGTGCGTGGGTTTCCTCCTCAATTTAAATGAGTGCGCGCGTGCCGCTCCTCTATATATTGACTGACAATCCTCTAGTCCGGCTGTGGAGATGGCTACGTAATACTACAACGCGCTACTACTACTACTACTACTACTACTACTACTACTACTACTACTACTACTACTACTACTACTACTACTACGTAACTCGCGGACGCATGACCCATGGCTTAAGGAACTTTGCCTTTAAATCTTTGGAAAGTTAAATGACAAAAGCTCTTTTCTCCTGTTGTCTAGCCTCCATAACTTTCTTATGTACTCTTGAACCTTCTGCACGAACTGTACAATAATCACGTGCACATATACACCGATGGCTCAACCACAGCATCTGGTTCTGGCGGTGCGGTGGTGATTCCAGCTAGAGGAATCACTCTGCGAATCAAGCTGTCACACGCCACTATACGTCTACGGCGGCAGAACTTGCGGCTTTGCGTGGCGCCCTAGAGTAAATCAAATCTCAGAGACCGAGTAAATGGGCTGTGTTTTCCGACTCGAAACCGGCCCTACAGAGCATGCTGTCAGTCCTTCGACGAGATTGCCATGAACAGTTAACTTACGAAGTTGTCAAGCTTCTTCACCACGTCACAGAAACAGGTTACGAGGTCAAGTTTCAGTGACTTCCTGGCCATTGTGGGATCAGTGGCAATGATTCTGCAGACAACGGGGCTCGCACATCGCACCAAGAAGAGTACATCCTTCCGATTCCTTTGTCAAGGACTGACGCTGCAAAGCAACTTCGTCACTTGGCACGTAGTCTGTGTCTGTAGGAGTGGAACACCCCAAGCATAACACATACGAGACTCTACCAAATAAACCCTCGACTGGAACTTCGACCTGCATCCGGTCTTCGTCGACGTGAAGCTTCGCTTCTTTGTCGCCTTTGGTTGGGGATTGCCTTCACAAAAGCGTATAGAACCCTCATCGAATTGACCGACAATGCGGAATGCGACGTCTGCTGCGCCAAAGAAGACATGGACCATCTGATATGCCATTGCCCTCGATTTGCCTCCGAAAGACAGAAGCTTTCGGACGCATTGCGACAATTGTACGATCGGCCACTTTCTATGCAGATGCTATTGGAACACCGTCCTCGCCTTTCGTCGGCTCAGAAAGTAGTCAAAGCTGTCTTGTGCTTTTTGAGAACTACAGGCCTACGTGACAACCTTTAACTTTTGTGTAGTCCCGTCGCTGGATACGCGCCAGCCGATTGACTGACAATCCTTTTTTTTCTCTCTCTTTCTCTTCTCTTTCCCCCCCCCTCTCTCATCTTTATGCCCCATTCCCATTCCCCCAGCGTAGGGTAGCAAACCGGGCATGTGCCTGGTTAACCTCCCTGCCTTCTCTCTTGTTGTTCATCCTCTCCCCTCCCCGCCACAACCAAACCTGACGAATAAATATGAACTAGCCTGCGTTGACACTTTTGTTCGATAATAAGGGTGCAGGTTAGCTTCTACAATCCCCCCCCCCCTCCCCTTCGTCTCTGAAGAATAAGTGGCGCCGTTTTCTTGTCACTAGCTATTCTTTATACTCTTGCGAAACCAATGTCTACCGAAGTTCTTTGTTCTTTTTCTTGTTTAATTCGTTTTTCAAAGTTCGGCAACCTGACATCGCCTTACATACCGGCTGCTCGAGATTCATGCCGAGACGGGTTGCAGCGTAGAAATGCCGGTACACGAAGCGGCGTTTCCCTGTACGCGGCGCACCTGACGTATGGAAGCGTTGAGTCGGGGGCGCTCCGCATGGGGCCTAGGCGTCATAATAGCCGACCGAGACGGGCGACCGCTCCCACGATTAGGCAGTGCGCTGCGTCCGAATGGGGGCCGCTATACACGGGAGGAAGTGGCGTCGCGCTGGGCACACAACGCAATCCACGCATGAAGCAGCGAACAAAGCGAGCGCTGGCGTGTGCCGCGCGAGGGCCGGGCGTCCGGTCACTTGTTTCCTCGCAGTTCCGGTACGTGACCAGGTGGCGATTAATCCGGCAGCGCGAAGCCATCGGGCGGACTAGGTGCAGACCACCTGCAGACCGCGTTGTCCAGGTAAACCGAGTATGCCCTGTGCTATCTCGTCGTACAATGTTAAACGCGGTCGACGTCCGAGCCTCGTTGTCGAAAGGAAGCGTTTCCGGGCAGTTTACTTGCTTCGGGCAGCGCGGAAACTGCAGTCAAGCAGTATTACCCGCCGTGGTAGCCTGTGGTGGCTTTGAAGCTTGAGGACACGGCTTGAGTTTATGACCTCGGTGGTCACGGTTATCTCTCTCTCTCTCTTTCTTTCTCTCTCCCCTCTCTCTCTCTCTCTCTCTCTCTCTCTCTATATATATATATATATATATATATATATATATATATATATATATATATATATATATATATATATATATATATATATATATATATATATATATATATATATATATATATAAGAAATCATGTGACGTAAGAAGGCAGGGATGGTTAGTAGAAGCAGAGAAGGAAGAAGTCAGAATGGAATAAACATGGCGTATGAGCCAGGCCACGTCTCCCAGTCATCATAGCGTCATATATGTATGTATATATATATATATATATATATATATATATATATATATATATATATATATATATATATATATAATGATTGATATGTGGGGTTTAACGTCCCAAAACCACCATTTGATTATGAGAGACGCCGTAGTGGAGGGCTCCGGAAATTTTGACCACCTGGGGTTCTTTAACGTGCACCCAAATCTGAGTACACGGGCCTACAACATTTCCGCCTCCATCGGAAATGCAGCCGCCACAGCCGGGATTCGAACCCGCGACCTGCGGGTCAGCAGCCGAGTACTATATATATATATATATATATATATATATATATATATATATATATATATATATATATATATATATATATATATATATATATATATATATATATATATATATATATATATATATATATATATATATATATATATATAGAGAGAGAGAGAGAGAGAGAGAGAGAGAGAGAGAGAGAGAGAGTGAGAGAGAGAGAGAGAAAGAAAGAGAGAGATAAACGTGACCACCGAGGTCATAAACTCAAGCCGTATATATATATATATATATATATATATATATATATATATATATATATATATATATATATATATATATATATATATATATATATATATATATATATATATATATATATATATATATATATATAGCTACAGATGATTTGCAAAGGTCACAATATTTTGTTGTCCTAAAAGCAATGTCACTGCAGCTCCCTCACTGGTTAACGTTGAGGGGCTCACCTGCTGTTTCATACCCACTTAATACGGGGTCAGTAGTCATGAGCAAAAACCTGCATGCGTTTCTACATCTTCGCAGTTATAAAGCGTAGGTATATCCCCAGTAAAGATTAGTGAGCGTGAATGACAAAGCTACCTGTTAAAACTATGGTAGTGCATGTTTTCGATAGTAGACAGGACATATTTAAAACTAACAGTTCGAGCGTGAAACGTACGCCGGTAAATATGACAAACACAACGCGCTGTTCTGTTATTAAGTTCGAAGCACTTCAAAAGGCGAAGATGTATGCTCTCGTAGCTTCTCTTACGCTGTCGTCATCGCTTGACTTAACCTAGGCAAAACTGCATATGACATAGCCAGCTGTAGCGTACTGAGCGCGCTTTCCCATCAAAGAGAAGTATTCTTCCTCGTGTTCTTAGAGTGTCTTGACGATGACGTCAAGTCCCGACAGCACAAACCACGTATCCAAAAAATTAAAGAGGAAGCAAGCGAGAAGTATGAGAAGAGAGATAAAGAAAGAAATAAAATAGGCAGAAAAGTGAAAACAAAGAAAAACATAAAAAACACATAAAAAGAGGAAAATACGACAAGAAAAAAAAAAGAGGGGAGGAAAGAAAGAGAAACAAAGAATGCGGTCTAGCCCCACACTTCCATCATGCAGGCCTGGCGCCACTAGGGCGAGGCTGCTCTAATATTTCTCTATTGTTGTTTTTGATAACCATATTTCGCATATTTGCTTTGATAACCACAGATAGATAGATAAAAAAAAACTTAACTGAGGTCCCGCAGGAATCTGTCCCCCTTTTGTAGCCACAGGTCGGCGAAAACAAATCGGACCTCGCCTAAAATCACCGAGGAAATACATTTTGCTCTGGAGACTCACTCGAACGCGAACTCGCTAAAATTTTCCTCATTTGGACTGACTCGGGCTAAAGCTCACCGGAATATTACTCACCCGGACACACTCGGACTCACGGTCTGATTTGTGCCTGAGTGAGTCCAACTATGGTGATTGCCGAGATACACTCAGATTGTTTGAAGCCGCGCACGTTGTCCGGCTACGTAAACAGTCAACATCTTACTCTTTCCACAGCGTCGATGGTATCGGTGGGAGGACGCTTCCTCGAGGAAGAAACAACGCGGTTGACGACGCGAACGAGGGAAATAAGAAAGAAAGAAGAATGAAAGAAAAGGAGCAGTAGGAAAAAGAGCGGATCTGCGTTGACGCTAATGGCCACTTTCGGTCAGCCCGCCGAGCGTAAAACCACGACCGTCGTGGCCACCCTCGGACCCCCAACTGAAGCGCGCACCGCTGACGAGCCACCAGACCGGCCGCTGTCATCGAGGCCGAGAAAGACAAGGCGAGCGGGGAGTGAGTTCGTGATTACAGCCCGCGTGCTTGCCTCGCCCCTCAACTGCTAGCACGTCAGCTCTTCGCCGGCCGGAATCACTCTTGACAAGATTTGTTGTTGTTCCGTCGTTGGCCTCTTCTTTTCGTTCCCCGTTCCTTCGTAACTTCCACTTCGACTGCGCGTTCTGTTCTTGCTTTAGAAGTGTACGCTTTACACTCAATCTGCAGCCTTGTTTCGTATATTTTTGCGTACGCCAGTTGGGGACGGGGTGGGGAAGGGAGCTCATTTTATACTAAAGACAAAAGGGTGTGCGCGGGCCAGTCTAGACTTTCCCCGTCTCCTTTCTCCCGGGACGGAGCAGGCGATGGCGAAGTCGAGGGAGCCGACTGCGTTTCAGCAACACGGAACCGAGCTTTCTTTCGGTCGTTCGTTGAGCAGAGCGTTAAGGAAAGTAGTCACGGCGGCGGGTAGCTCCACAGCAGCGGCAAGCAGCATTTCCCTTCACTTACTTCTCCACTCCTCCTGCTCTTTCTTGGAGGGACGGCGCGAAATGAGTGGAGAATTATTTCTCAGTCTTCTATCGTGGATGGACTCTCTCCCGGATTTTTTCGAGAATCTTGGTCTTCTCTTTTTTTACACTCTTCCATACATATAGCTGATTCAAGTTAGAGATCTCGAAGCACTGGTTTGTCTGCGGCTCTGCTGTTATAAGTGTGTGCGTGTGGTCGCACCTCGTTGCTGTATGAATCTTGCTATAGCCGCCCTCTTTGGAAATGCCCGAAGGCGTTAGCTTTGCGCAGTAAAAACCATCTCGCAGGAGAAGAGCGGTGCGGAGGCGGCTCCCTTCTATTAGGAGTCATTCCTCGAATTCGCGGCCCACTTACGTATTTATTTATGTCTCAATGGACGAACGGATCTCGGATGTGCACACACTCGTGTGTCCCATACAAAGGAACCTTCCCCGTTCCTCCTAACCGTAGTTCGTAGCGTAGCCTAGCGTTCCCTCGCTTCCGCTGGCGCCTCGTCTCATCGTCGCGACAGTGCCAACCGGTTTTCGAGAAGAGAGGAACAAGTCGAAAAAATAATAAAGTGTGTAGGGAACTTCAGCTGACCAAAAAAAGGCTGAAAGGCATGGTTGGGGACGCCAGTGCCGCTTGTGATGAGGCACGATGGGTTTCCTTTTTGCTCATCGAAAACGAAACCGAATTTTATTATTCTTTTTTCGAGTGAAGGAGAGAAAAATTTTGAAGTTTTTCAACTCCCTCTTTCCGTTTTATTCTTTTTGTTTCTTTGCTCGTTGCCTCGCCGTCTTCGTTCTTTTTTTTCAGAAAAAAAACACGAATAAAAAAAGACAGACATTTTGTTCGGTGTTTCACGTTCTTCGTTACCCCGGCTTCTTATGATGTCTCTCGTACAAGTGCCGTTATTTGTTGTCTCTTCATAACGGACACCAGGGATAAAGAGGAAACAAGAAAAAAAGACAAGTGGCAAATACAAGTTTCCACAAGATAAACCGTGTTAAACAGAGAGAAAAAAACACACAGAGCAAAGGCGAAAGAAAAAGAGAAAGCGAAGTGTAGCACTGCTTAACGCTTCAAGCCGGCGGCTATTGGGGAAGTATAGGGAAATAGGCGCTGCACTCTGTGTAGGAAGTTGAACGGCGCGCAGGACGGAACTCGGCGGCTTCACCTCATGGCTTCACGGCCCCGCGACCCCTCTGGCACCCCGCTCGCCGCTGTCCACGCGTTTCTATGGTCTTGCGGGGTGGTGCGGCGGTGGGGTGGTGGCTAGTGTAAAGTAAAAATCACCGATCCAAAACCTCTAAACCAGGCTTTAAAGTCTCTTTCGGTAATATTAAAGAAAGGGAACGCTGAAGGTGAGAGAAACGGCGGTGATCGAAGTCCCCCTCAGTTCCCCCCTCTCTCTTTCCGACCCCCCCCATTCCGCTTTCGTGGCTGTTCCAGCGTCCGTTCCCTTCCTGTTCAGAGAGTGAGAGAACATGCGAACGTTAAAATGTCAAAACGCCATTGAAAGTGTGAAAAAGAGAAGCCGATTCTGATTTTATTTGCTTGCTGCCTTTGTTCACTTGATTCGTTGAATCTGTATCTGTGTCCTCGCGCACGTCTTCACTCGCCCTGTCTGGATGCCCCCGCTTTTGCAAAAAGAGCAGCGGCAACACGGCTTATTATTGTTGTTATTACTTTGCTTGATTTTGTTATCGCTTCTTTCTCTCTTTTTCTGAGCATTTTTTGAGTTTTCTATAAACGCGCACGCGGTTGTAAAAAATAGGGGTGGACTTGCGTGGTGCGTGACTCAGATCCGTGAAAGAAATGAAAGTACAAAAAAAAACTAGTCTTGTGTCTTTCTTCTCTTTTACTTTTTAAACTTTTTTGTTTGTCTTGTTTAAAAACTAAAATCGGCGTAATACGGGGCCCTCGTTTTTGAGCCGGCACACACCGTCATCCCGCAGTGTGCTGCAATGAAGTTGTAAAAGTGACGCTCTGTAGCAACTCTGGGGGCAAGTGCAGTCTCTACATAGTGGTATATGTGTTTGTGTAGTAGTGTAAAAAGGTGGACCTCGGGGTGGGGGGTTGGAGTCTGGGGGTCTATGGTGCCAACAAGATCGGACTTCTTTCTTTTGAGAGGCTTTAGAATCGAGCGCGGCGTTCGAAGCCCAGTTCGTCACTTTCGCACTTTTATTTCTTCGAAATGATGAAGAGGTGATGGTCGAGCGGGCCTGGCACGAAGCAGTGGAAAAATAGAAAGGAAGATGTAGAGGAAGCTGCATCGAGTCCAGTGAAGCCTGAACTTAAAGTTGCTCTCGCACGAGACTTTTTTTTTTATTCTCGTCATTCTTAACGCCACGTCCGCTAGCGCACCCTTATTTCGTAACTTCGGCAAACATTGCACGAGAAGTGCCCTTCTTTTTTTTTTCCTTTCCTGCCGACAAAATAAAAATAAAAACTTAGCCCCTTAACACACGCTCGCACGTTTTTCTACGCTCGTAGGTTTCCCGTTGAAGTATACAGTGAGGGCTTTCTTCGGAACGTACTCGCAACACTTTTCTTCAAAGGAGGCTCGCAGCCTTATAGAGGTGTGTCACTCGCTATGGTGCAAGACTTTGAAGCGGTCGAGTGGAGACGCGGCGTCAATAGGTGCCTTGATCCTGCATGTTCTCTATTTATACGTCTTGGTTCTACGAAACGCGGGAATGCTTATCGCTGAATTGCACGAGAGCCAGATTCGGAAGAAGCTTTATACGTGCCAGTTATAGGGGTGTATTCGAGACAGAGCTGTGTCCACTGGTCTTGCACGAAAGACTGAAGGTGTATCTAAAAGGGACAGTTTCTGGGGCTCTAAAAGCTTAGCGTCACAAGAATCGTGAATGTTTTTTGCCCCCCACTTGTGGCTAAATCGACTTATCGCAACATCCCTCCGCAGGTAACTGCAGAAGACTACCTACGTTTGCACATTTGAAGGTGACATTTAAGCGTCGCGAACGTGCGATGTCCGCAAGCGGGATGCCGCACACTTCTTATCATACGAGAGTACTTGTTTGAAAGGATCACACTCGCAAATGGTCGCTGGCTGCCATGGTTGGTTAATGAAAAGATTTATGCTAAAAATCCAGCTAGTATAGCAGAAGAAAAGGGGAGGGATTTACAAAAAGGTCACACTTTCGCTGCAAAAGCAAAGCAAAGAATGTGGCGAGGAGCCACACGAAAAACCAAAAGCAGCACGATAGTTGCAGCGCGCCGCTCAAGCGCAAATGACGCACGATAAGAACTCATACAAGACGACCGGGAACTAGCAACGGTCACAGCTCAGCACTTACAACGAAGGATGCTCGAAAAGGATGCACAGGTAAACATACACAGGAAAGGCACATATTAAAAATTGTCACAGTTTTTCTCTCTTCGTTTTTGAGCAGCTGCGCTACAACCGAACTCTGATTCGGTGTCCGAGATTTCTCACGATGAAGCCTAACTCACATTGTCCGGCAGACGTCGGAGTATGACGAGGGTATGCACAAAAGGCGCTTGTCCCCCCCCCCTCGCCTCCCCCAAGCCACACCAGCACTTGACGCACACCCAAGCAAGGAGGAGTGTTGGTGTGGCCTTGGAGGGGAGGAGGGTGTGCACTGAGGGGCGTGGAGAGGCGATTGGTGTTGTGATGTTGTGACTTGGGGAATGGGTGTAAAAGAGGCACATACCTCTCTTCCCCAACCCAAGCCACACCAGCACTTGCCCACCACCCAAGCTACACCAGTGTTCCTCCCGAACTCCCTCACCGTGATGCAACACTAGCTTGTAACCCTCTCCCCTCCTGCCGACGACCATTTAAGGTATGTTATGTCATCTTCTAAGACGACTCAAAGGTGAAATCTATTTTGTTCTCTTTCCAATTTTTAATGAGTTGATTGCATTAATTCTTTACACGCTGCTAATAAAGCGAGCTCCTGGATGCATAAAGACATCATGTCTCCATCCGCGTTACTTTTTCTCCTTTTATTGTTTTGTGCTTAATATTCGTGGTGCTGACACCACCATTGCGAAAAAAATACAGATGACTGAACGATCTAACCGAATAAATTCAGCCGCTTGTGAACAGGACTGTTTAGAACCCTCACAAAGCCGCCGTGATCATGTATGCATTCGAGCGTTTGGTACTCGTGGTCGACACACTATACAGTCGTAGCAGTCACTGTACGGCGCCTTAAGCGCTCACTACTTGTTGAAACTTGTGTGTCTGAACAGCAACCAGCAAACTCACAGCGAAAAAAAATATTAACTTGTAAGGTAAGCTTTGCCGCAAGTACACCCTTTATGCGAAGAAGCTCGTTTTGACGAATACAAGTTGGTGAGTAGTTTGCTAACTGATGCTGCTTTGTGCAGCAATCCACAAGATGCACCATTCCCTATCACCTGCAATAGTTAATATGAAGAGAACTGGAAACATTTATAGCATTATACCAGTACTAAACACGTCTGATCTTTTGATTCAAGAATAGGATCTCGGTAAAGAGGAACAAAATGTAATGGGTGGCGGCGCGCGCTCACACACACACACACACACACACACACACACACACACACACACACACACTCTCTCTCTCTCGATCGGACATGACAACCGGAATCTTAAGCTTCAGGCAATGTGTTCAGTGCTGTAGACGCGCCGCTGCCTCGTTGCTCTGAGGGGTGCATAAGTAACGAGGCGCTGCGCGAACTTGAATTCGGAGGCAGCCAGTGGCTGAGCCGAGGCACCCGCGCTGCTCTGCGTGCCTCTTGAAATGCGAGCTGCGTTCTAAAGCGGGATCTCTTTCCGCCTGATTTGCTGCGAGCGCCACTGTACTGTCGTGGCCGTTGCCTCAGGCTGTTCACGCCATGAACACAGTTTAGGTTTCTTTTCCTTTCCGCACGCTGTGCCGTGCTGCACAAGAGCTGTCCGGCGGTAACAGGCCGTGCGCGACCGTCACGCACCACTGTGCGGACTCGGCCGATATATTGAAACAAGAATACACAACACGGCAATCACAAGGCCGAGGTGTGCAATGCAAGAAGACCGGACCCTGCGCAAGAGCTACCAGCGTCGTTTCAGTGTCGCCCTAAAGAAGCTGCGTGGGAAAAATATATGTCCGAAAGCTCGCGTTATGCCGCTATCTTATAAGCTATGCGAAGGCAATGACCCGTGTCGGCCCTTTTTGCTCAGTCGTTACAGGCACGAAATTCGAATCCGCGTGGCATTCATGGCGGCCACGGCCGTCTTCGCTTGAGGGCTTCAATGCTGAACGCCCTTCGTAATTTTTCACTCAGAAAGCGTGGACGGCACGCACGAATGCGTGATTGCCGCCAAGTTTTTTTTGTTACTTTGCCTCGCTTAGTACCTTCCTGCAGTTTTAGCCACTTGCGACGACAAGTTTTGAGGTCGTGTGGTTGTTTGAATGTCGGGACATTTTGCACTTGTGATCGAGGGCAGAATGAAAATAAAGAAATAAAGGGCGAAAAATTGGCATACTTGGCGGTAGGATTTACTACCGGAAGGAGAAAGAAAGAAAGAAAGAAAGAAATGAAGGAAGAAAGAAAGGAAGAAAGAAAGAAAAAGAAAGAAAGAAAGAAAGAAATGAAGGAAGAAAGAAAGGAAGAAAGAAAGAAAAAGAAAGAAAGAAAGAAATGAAGGAAGAAAGAAAGGAAGAAAGAAAGAAAAAGAAAGAAAGAAAGAAAGAAATGAAGGAAGAAAGAAAGGAAGAAAGAAAGAAAAAGAAAGAAAGAAAGAAAGAAAGAAAGAAAGAAAAAAAGAAAGAAAGACTGCACACAAAAGTACGAATGGACGGATAACAAAAACAGCTAGGCGGATTAACGACAGGAACACAACAAAATCGGATTTGCAATCTATGAAAGACTAACTTGCTGGTTTAGATACCAATCGGGATGCACCAATTACGTACCATGAAATTACAAAACACTTTTCTCTGGAACGCCGCATTTTTCCACCGCCACATCCGAAACTTAACCGACCGCAGGCATTAACCCTACGCCTATTACAGACACACACGTACCCAAACCTTGTCACGCTTCACGTTTATTATCCCCATGCATACCCCAGCGACACTCGCACACATGCTCTGGGACTGTAGAACAACTTCTCCCGACTCTACCTCAAGCAAGTGGGAGAGGTACCTCAGGAGCTCACTTCTCGCCGACCAGCAATGGGCCGTCCAGCAGGCCCACGAAGCGGCCGCCAGGTACTCCCTGTCGGTCCCTACGTGGGAGACGCCCGCTACGCGCTAAGCGCGTCCTGCAGGACTGAAATAAAGTTTTTTTCATTCCAATGACTAACTTCAATCTAATTGCCTAGGAATATCTGCAGGCATTCGCGCTTTTCGTTACACCCCAACGAGATGTAAAATAAATAAGCCAAATCACGTGATTCCAAGGCAAAAAGGTGGATCAGTTAGAGGAGAAGCTCGCCCGCTCAGACGCAGAGGTGCTTGGCACTTTTGGGTCATGGCCGGCAAGCAGGCGTAGTCACTGAAGCCCATGGCCTGGAGCTCGACCCATGATGTTGCATGTGCACCTTCGTCTTTTACCCTCTGAAAGAAGTCTCTTCTTCTTCTTCTTCTTCTTCTTCTTCTTCTTCTTCTTCTTCTTCTTCTTCTTCTTCTTCTTCTTCTTCTTCTTCTTCTTCTTCTTCTTCTTCTTCTTCTTCTTCTTCTTCTTCTTCTTCTTCTTCTTCTTCTTCTTCTTCTTCTTCTTCTTCTTCTTCTTCTTCTTCTTCTTCTTCTTCTTCTTCTTCTTCTTTCTTTTTCTTCTTCTTTTTCTTCCAATGGTGTTGAAAGATAATTGATAGAAACAGAACTCGAAGGTGAAGATAGAGAGCACATAAACATTTTTCCGACAATTGTTACGTTGCCTAATGCGAATTCTAAGCACAGCGGTTTTAGGTGTTTCCGTTTTCCAACAAGTTCAGGCAAATGCTGCTGTTTCGGCAGTGTGCACGTCTGGGATCTGGTGTTCGTGGCGTTCAGCCTCTGGTCGGGCAGTCCATTTAGCAGTAGTGGCAGACGACGCACATCCACGAGTTGCGTTGCGCATTGTTAAGAAAGAAACTGGCTGATACTGATTTGCATATAAGTACACCGTTTTCATCAAGAAGAGAACACCGTGAGTGGCGCGGTAAATTTTGCGGAGCCCATTTCACTCCAACTGCGCGAAAGGCAGCGTGTGGGTGCATTCCACAGAAGACGCTAGACTGCAGGCTACTATAAAGCCTAGATTTTCTCGATGCCCGCTCCTTCGCTCACAGTGAAGACGTCTGCGGCGGCCGCCATTATCACTCCCGCTGCATACAGGTCTCGTTCTGGCGCGTACTAGCCCACTAGCTTAACGCGAATGATTGTAGCCCTGACGAACTAAACATCTTGACTAAATATGCTGAAG
The DNA here is from genome assembly GCF_043290135.1 of Rhipicephalus microplus. NCBI lineage: Eukaryota > Metazoa > Arthropoda > Arachnida > Ixodida > Ixodidae > Rhipicephalus > Rhipicephalus microplus. Next base: position 77,984,496 of record NC_134703.1, read on the forward strand.
AATGCTGGCACATGAGCTCTACAGCTTGGCCAAGACGTTGCAGGCGCTTCAATGGCGGATGGAGCAGTACAAACGGTGGCACCACCTTGAGCGGGGGCGCGCGCATCGAGGCACCTTATAAGAAAGTCCTCTACTACACGTCGCAGGTGGCCGCTGCAGAACCTGCCGTCTCGCCCTGTCGTTCCCTCCTGGAGCCTTCCTCGCTATCACAGTTTTTCATCCTCCGCTACACTCTGTGTTCGCTCTTTCATCGCAGGAATGTACGCCTGATAGCTTCGGCATAAAAAATGCCAGCATATTAACGGACTGAATGATGGATAGTAGGGCGAAGCATCCGTTCGTCCATTCGTTCTTGCATCTGTCCATCCATGCGTGCGTCTGTGTGGCCGCCCGTGCGTCCATCCGCCCGTCCGTGCGCGCGTCTGTTCGTGCGTCCGCACGTTCATCTGTGCGTCCGTCCCTGCTTTCGTCCATGCATCCGCTCCTGCGTCCGTCCATGCATCTATCTGTGTGTCTGTTCGTCCACATACCTATTCAACACTCCGAGTAGCACCATCTCGCATCTTTTCATCATATAATCCTCATATAGAAGCACCGCCATCCAGCAGACATTCCAAGGACTGAACGAGAGGAGGCACACGCACACTTTCTTGGGGCTTGAGCTTCGTGTCAACTTCCCACCTTTAACCACCTCGAGTTCATGGTATATACTAGTTCACTGTATTCATGGCACTGCGGTCCAACGCTCGCTAAACCTTTCTAAAACCTAAGAGGTTACGCCCAGCGAGTATAACGTAGCAACCCTTTCTTGTCTTCTGTGCGTTGTTGAACAATAAAAAATTCGCAGCGTGCGCGTTAACTAAAAGCCGAATTCTCCTGTCTGTCATTCCCCCTTAACAGCCATTAGCATGTACATTGAGCACTTTCTTTTATTGTTCAACAACGCACAGAAGAAATCTCTCGCCGGCACCACCTTGGAGGTCAAAATGTTATACTTGTTACACACTACTACAACGGCTACGAGGGACAAACGGGTGCCGCTATAAGGATCTTCGCCCCTAACATGCAACAACGCAAACGTGTAATGCAGAATGCAGTGCGTACGCCACTGACCTCTATAAGTTCAGCAACTAAGTAGCAACGTTTCCGTTATTTTATTATTGAAACGGTTCCCCTCGACAGGCTCTGCTATCTATTCAGGTGGTCGGTTTAAGGTAAAGTGACCCCAACACGAGATACAGTTATGACTCGGCACTCGTTTTGCACGTTCTTTCTTCATTAACGTCACTCAGGCACGTATTAGCCGAAATGCTTCTGTCCGAGGCGCGCCGAAAATGAATGTGACCCAAGCCGAGCAGTGCATCCGTTCGACCTTGACCGCGTCACGGCTTAGTGCGACGGAGGCGCGACACGCTCACTTGTCCCGCTCCCATTGTGAGCTCGGACTTTCGCGGGCGCGCGCTTAATTGGCCGCGGCGGGGCCCCTTCGTCGAGCTTCGCTTGTTCTCCGCCATTGAAAACCCGAGAAGCGTAAACAGCTTAGGTTCGGCTAATTAGGGGAGCTATTCCCGCTCGTCGCCCTCTTGTCCTCTTCTTACTCGTTTTGTTTTCTTGTGTCGTGGGGGAGTTTAGGGGTGGAATGCACCCTGTTTACGTCGCGGTCGGTGAAGAAACCCGCTGGCAGATAAATAGGAATGTGTGGAATGTTGACACAACCTTAAGGTATCGAATAATTTATATTGGTTTTTTTTCCTTGGCATGCAGTGTCAGAGATCCTCTCCCCCGGCCACTATTGGTGTCGGAAAACACGTACGAAATACTTTAACGCGATCAGGATAAAAAGCCGTTTCGCAGAGATTCCGGTGTTGATGTAGGTGCAGGCGTCGGCGTCGTTAGCTGTTAGCGAGAAATCGAGAAAATTCTAATGAAATAAACAAAACAATAAATGTATTCTGTGGAAGTGAGGCCGAAAGCGAGGCCGCATGCGTGTGAAGCAAGTGTTCCACCACACAGTCAAGCTTTTTGTAGTAGCAGTAGTAGTAGTAGTAGTAGTAGTAGTAGTAGTAGTAGTAGTAGGAGTAGTAGTAGTAGTTGTTGTTGTCGTTGTTGTTGTTGTTGTTGTCGTTGTCGTTGTCGTCGTCGTCGTCGTCGTCGTCGTTGTTGTTGTTGTTGTTGTTGTTGATGATGATGATGATGATGATGTAGCCGTTGCAATGAATCATCATAAAGAAAAGGGAGTAAAACAGAACAGTTTAGTTTGGCTTAGATGAAATTTAAAATACCTTCAGCTTAGACAAATAACCAAAAATATCAATCCAGACAGGCGGTTCTGCTTGTGTTCTAAAAACATCGCTTATGTAGCAGACACTCAGTATGGAGTTATTGTTTTGATGATTTCGTTTTAACGTCACCGTGCGTCACTAACAAACGCACTTTCCGCAACTTGTGGAGGCCCAGAATCATGATGATGTCATGTGGTTGGGTTGAGTCAATTTTATATGTCGAACGGTTGTTGCTGCACCAGGTACTAGGCTCTACGGTTCGGATAACATCTACCGAGATCATCGGCAACAACCTTGGTCCGCTGTGTGGCCCACTCCTTGTCTTTGGAGGCTTCGCTTAGCAGAGTGGCTTGCAATCGCTCAGCAGGGCGCCCTAGCTTCAGAGGGTACTTCAGTTAGCGTTGTTTTTTCTCGCTTTTCATCTTCGTTTCGTACGAATTCCCAAACTACTTGCGCCATATTTTCCCGTTCATGCTCACACAACGGACAGCCAGGTGACGGGTTACCGGGTTAACCTTCTACTAATAAGTATCCATTCCCGATTGGTGTTATAGATAAGTGCTTTTTCGGGGTTCTTTGAAGGACATCCAAAAAGAAAATCGCATCCCGACGTTCGAAACATGCACGCTCAATGGTTTCAGGCTTATTCCAGAACTTTTTGTCATACGTGACTTGAAAAAATGTTTAGCAGCAAGCTATGTATTGACTAGTGCGGTATTTTTGTTTTCTATGTCACGTGTAGACGTCAACGAAATTCATAGTATGTTTGCCGCATTCATTATTTGGGGTTCAACAGATTGAGTTTTCTTAAAATAGCGGTGTTAAGAATATATACAATGCTTCAGAGGCACCGTGGTACCCTTCTTTATGATTCTAGACAGTATTTTTATTGCAGCAACAATAGAAAAATTAAAAAAAATGTATGTCAGTGCTTCTTCAAGCCGCGTACACATCGATGCGACAGAATGCGATGGTAGCACACCACCTTTCCCAGTTCGTCAGTAATGTCATGCTATGCCGCTTAAATGAAGCGCTTCAGCGCTCTGAAGAAGCCCTTGCATTCCGTCTCAGAAGCTTCTATGTGGTATCAGAGCGCATTGCACCCGTTTATACGAATTCGATGCGCTAGGAAGTCGATTAGACGCGATGCGCCAGTGTAGCATTACTCCAAACGTGCTTTTATATAAGGTGTCTGCGAGAAGGTAATTTTTAAACGTAGGTCACCGTACAAAAGTGGTATTAGAGTTGTCAAGGGACTTGTGAAGGCAGATAATACCTTGACAAAAATGCAGAACTAAATGTACAGACAGTTTAGAAAAATATAGGGGCTATATCTTTAGTATAAGTCTGAGAGGGAACGTTACGTTTGCTGAATTTTGGACAATTTTGCATGGACTGTTTATTGGACAATAAAACGCAAATGTACGACTTGGTACAAACACAAACACAGCGTTATTGTGGCGCAGTGTTATTCCATAAAAACGCACAGCACATCTATTTAACCTTATTAAAACTATATACTCGCACAGCTTAAAATCGTGAAAGTATTTTTTTTTCTAAATTTGTTTTCGAGATATCTGTGTATTCCTTTTTCTAATCGGGTTGTGTGCCGGTGCTGTAAATTTATAACCATGCATCGCAAGCATGTCTAACGTTTCACTCACAATTAATTTATACCTAGCAAGTCTTGAAGGTTCTTCCAGTTGACTGACCCAATAGACAAGGCTTTTATCTCGGCAAGAGCAATCGAATTTCATTGGAGGCGACATGCTGAAAGCCCTTGTACTGTTCGATGTCGGTACACGTTAAACAACATCGGGTAAATGAACTTAGCCGGAGCCCTCGACTACGGAACAACATCAGGTAAATGAACTTACCTTCGACTACGGCATCTCGCACACCCTCAGTAGCTGTGGGATGCTAAGTCCAACAAATAGCCTCCGCGTGACCTCATGGACGCATCTTTACTAATACTGCACGATGACAATACGATATACGACATGGAAGGAATGCTTATGCGTGTGAATAACGAAAAAACCTGCATGTGATGGGTGAATAACATTAACGAAGCATTTCAAACATCGCGTCTTCTTATGCCCGGCAGTTTTAGTGCCGTCAGTGCAGGCCATTCATGAACCGTTTGATAAGACGAACCAGCATCCAATTAAACTGAAAAACTCACAAGGGTGCCTTATACACCCGACAAAGACAACTAGATTGTGAAAGTCCTCATCTTCGTTTCCATATCAGTCGACGTATTGATCGCCCGCGGCCTTCTTCCAATGCTTTCTGCAGCTAACTTGGCATTGAATTGCCTCCAAGATCGGGTGCATTGCAAGCTTGTCGCACGCCACCTGGTTATTCACTGCCCCCGCCAGCAGACCGCCTTAGACTAAGCGACGTTGTCACGTGATGACATCATAGTATGATACGTTATGTGCCGTCACAGTCACGTCCAGATGAACTGTGGCATCGTAATTACGGCATAACGTTAACGTAATCACGGGGTCATCATTTTTCGCATAACTGATGTTGATGACGATGGCCACCTTTTGCGATAGTGACGTGTCTATGGCTTTCTCCTCAATAATAAAACTAGCTGGTGCATCGAAATGAGGGCACACAGTGCACTTACGCTGATTTCCTTTTTGAATGGTTTTTGAAATATTCACCGGTAATCACCGGTAATCACTGATAATCAAGCAGAACAAAAAGTATAAAAAAACTTGAAGCGTATACGATATGCCAGTACTTCTCAAGTGGGGTCATTTTGGAGGGGTTAGCGATATTCATTCTCTGAAGAAAAAAAAAAGGACGCTTTTTAGAGGCAGACTATGTCCCGTGACAACAGTGCCTGTTGATTTTTGATATGTTTTATTGAATAGCATTTCTGTTTTACGGCCGAGCTCAATTGTGGTTATCCTTTCTTTTGTGATGGCTGGGCAGAGTGTGTTGTAGTTTCCTGCGACATATTTTCGCAAGCATACTCTAGGCTTGCAAACTTGAAGAACTACACAGCTAACAACAGCTTGAATGTGGCTGCAGACCACACAATTTATTGACAGGAAGACGAGATCAAACTGGCGTGGCACTTCATTTTGGTCATTCTTTGCCAGGGAGAAATAAAGGGCGCACATTTCATGATGCATGCTGTGTTAATTCACAAACCCAGCTTTTTTTTTTCACTGCGAGTGTTCTCGAATACCCTATATTAGTCTGCAAGAAACATTGCAGGGTGCAAGAATGAACATTGTGGGAATTATCAGGAGGGCCCTGCACGTTTGCCATTATAAAAGATGTGTTTTATGAATATATACTGCCGTACAGATACCACCGGTGAATGAAGGCCACATGAGTAGACTTATGTTACTGGCACTGTTGGCCATGTAGAAAATCTATGGCCCGGTCTCTATGTATACAAGTTGCATGGTATACGTTGTCTTATAGACCCCCAGCTGTCTAGCAGAACTCACACGGTCTCCTGTGCAATCACCAAAGATGGATCGGTAGAGAAAAGAAACTTCTTCTCTTTCTCCTTATTTCTTGATCTCAGTCGACTATATCAGTTGTGCTCTAAAAATGGGGGGGGGTAATGGAGTGTGATTATGAAAACAAGAAGAAATGATGCGTATATAGAGTAACCCTGTAACACAGTGCGCAACTGGTACCTTTTACAATGTAAAGCCACTTGTGATCGGGAGCTTGTCGGTTAAGAAAATAAAGTACTTACCTTTAAAACATTATTATGAAATTAGACAGGCAATTACCCAGAGAAGTAATTAGCAGGGCTACTGAACTGAGATGCAAGAAATTAACTTTCACTTTTGTCGCTTCAGTTAAGTGCCCAAAATTTTCGCTGCTGTACACCATTATAATTGTCCTACTGCGTGCTGCCTGCGACGCAGCCAAAATATGCGGCAAAGCCCGCTGTTCGAAGGCTGAGGGCGGAGTAGTTTTGCAGGAAAGCTTCATGTACACTTGCAAACCTATATTCGCACGTCATCAGCACAATATTGAGACACTTTATTGCAGAATATCTCGTAAATCGGGTTTCAAAAGCTGTCAACTGCCTAAAAAAACCATAGACATAACGAAATATATGTGTGGGTTTCATGCTCTGGGGAAATTTGCACAAGCCAAGCTTTTCTTGGTGTTTTCAAACAATGGCTAGTCTGTGACTATATATATATTTGCATCTTCAGAGGACCAGGTCGATTAAATTGGACATGCCTCTGTCAGAGAACGTGTTGATAAACGTAAACTCACAGAGCGTGATTCTGCCAACGCTGCCAACGATGACGAGGAAACTAGAAATATAACATGCATGCTATAAGCTACGTTTCATTAGATTACGTGTAGCTACAAACTGGGTCGGAGGCGTTTTGCTTTCCCCAATGCTAGGCTCAACACAGCCTAGGGAACCACTTTTCGACTCCTACAGACGGGTACATATCTTTGCCCGTGAACTTATCGCAGGATATCGTAGGGCTTCACTCGCTAGCTCACATGCTCTGGCCTTGGCCCGCGAATGTGGGAGTGGATTTGTGTGACGGCGGAGCTTACGCCGCCCGGACCTAGGTGGGCAACTACTGGCTGTCCAAAAGGCCAGGGCCATCGCGGTTGATGTTCACCGATGAGGGTGGAGCCGCCCACTAGTTGAGGGGGTCAGCAGTTATTAGCCGATAGAAGGCTTCTTCACCATTAGGCAATCGAGAAACAACACAGCATAGCCTATCAGTGGACACAAAGTAATTGCGGTATATATGGCAATGACCGCACTGATGAAGCGGCTAGATCTGCAAATGATGGTACGCAATACACAGCCATACCATATTCAACAACCGACGCAGCTACCATGCTTCGTTCACTGGCACGTGACCTCACATTGGCACAATAGAACACGGTGGAATTCACAAACGCTCGTCTACATAACTTGGATCTAGATCTCAAGCTTCATCTTCCGTCGGGAATATTTCGAGCTAAGGACACACTTCTGTGCCGTGTGTGGCATGGCGTGACCTTCAGGAACGCATACGCCTCTATTATTATAATGGCTAGCACCTCCACGTGCAATATTCAGCTGCGGAGAAACAATCGCCAATCTTCTGTGCGAGTGTACACGTTTGAACGTGCCAAGACAAGAACTTACCGAAGCTCTGGATAGATTAGGTGATCGTACTTTCTCGGAACAAATGATTCTGGGCCATTGGCGGAGTCCATCCTCAGCCCAAAAGGCTTTAAAAGTATCGTTACGTTTTCTTTTCCTTTTTGCGGACAACTGGCTTTAGAGACAGACTTTAGAGTCGTACTCTCCTTAATTTTGTTTTTCCTCTTTCGCAATTGTTTCTCTTCTCTCTACTTTCTATTATATTTTATTCCCCTGACCTCCATCTCCAGCGCAGGGTAGTCAGCTCGTCTAAGAACTGGCTAACCTCCCTGTTCTTCTGCCTATTTCTTTCCTCCTCCTCCTCAGGACTTTGTTTAAGTAGTTCCCCTGGGTGTTTCTATAAAGTTATTTGTACGTATGTAAATACACACACGGCGATGGCGTAGTGGTTAGAGCATCCGCCTCGCATGCAAGAGGTCCGTGGTTCAAATCCCGGTACCGCGCAGTTCCCAACCGGATTAAAAAAAAAAATCCGCGTGTTGATGGAACTGCAGTAAGAGGCCTGGGGTGCGGCCTCACCGGCAAACACCGCCGAGAACGCACTCCCTCACCAGAGAAGGATTGGCCACCCTGGTGCAGTATCTGACCACTACCTCCCACATGCTTACGTCAAATAACTCACGGCCCTCAGTCCCCAGCAGCTGCGAAGCAACTGACCACGGCGGCGGTCAGATCTGCAACGCAGCAGAGGGTGCTAAGAATCTCTGGATCCGGACAGGCCGCCATTGGAACCTGAACTTGGCAACGTTTAACGCTAGAACCTTATCCAGTGAGGGAAGTCTAGCTGTAATATTCCAGGAGCTAGAGGGTGTTAAATGGGATATAATAGGGCTCAGTGAGGTTAGGAGGACAGATGAGGCCTATACGGTGCTACAGAATGGGCACGTCCTTTGCTACAGGGGCTTGGCAGACAGAAGAGAACTGGGAGTGGGGTTCATAATTCACAGAAACATAGCTGGCAACATAGAGGAATACTATAGCATTAATGAAAGGGTGGTAGCTATTGTAATTAAACTGAATAAAAGATACAAGATGAAGGTAGTACAGGCTTACGCGCCTACATCCAGCCATGATGACGCTTCAGTTGAAAGCTTCTATGAAGACGTGGAATCGGCAATGAGTAAGGTAAAAACACAGTATACTATAGTGATGGGCGACTTTAATGCAAAGATAGGGAAGAAGCAGGCTGGAGACCAGGCAGTAGGAGATTATGGCATCGATACTAGAAACGCCAGAGGAGAGCTACTAGTAGAATTCGCAGAACGCAATAATTTACGGATTTTGAATACCTTCTACTGAAAACGAGAAAACCGCAAGTGGAAATGGAGGAGCCCTAATGGCGAAAATAAGAACGAAATAGACTTTATAATGAGTGCACACCCTGGAATCGTACAGGATGTGGAAGTGATAGGCAAGATACGATGCAGTGACCATAGAATGGTGCGGTCTCGAATTCGCCTAGACTTGAAGAAGGAACGACAGAAACTGATACGCAAGAAGCCAATCAATCAGCTAGCACTGAGAGGGAAAGTACAGGAATTCAGAGTGTCGCTGCACAACAGGTACTCGGCTCTTAGTGAGGAAACCAACCTTATCGTAGATAATATGAATGATAATCTGACGAGTATAATTACGGAGTGTGCAGTGGAAGTTGGAGGCAGGGTAGTTAGACAGGACACTGGCAAGCTTTCCCAGGAAACGAAGGACCTAATTAAGAAGCGTCAAATCATGAAAGTGTCAAGTACAACAGACAAAATAGAACTGGCAGAGCTTTCGAAGTTGATTAATAGACGTAAGGTATGCGATTCAAGAAGGTATAACATGGAGAGAATTGAACACGCTCTGAAAAACGGAGGAAGTGTCAAAGCATTGAAGAGGAAACTTGGGATAGGCAAAAGTCGGATGTATGCACTAAGGGACAAAGAAGGCAAAATAACTACCAATATGGATAGGATAGTTAAAATAGCGGAGGAGTTTTACAGAGATCTGTACAGTAGTCGAGACAACCACGACCTTAATACTATAAGAACTAGCAGTAACCCAGATTACACCCCACCAGTAATGATAGAAGAAGTCAGAAAAGCTTTGGAGAGCATGCAAAGGGGCAAAGCTGCTGGTGAGGATCAGGTAACATCAGATATGCTGAAAGATGGAGGACAGATTGTGTTAGAAAAACTAGCCACCCTGTTTACGAGGTGTCTCCTGACGGGAAGAGTACCAGAATCTTGGAAGAACGCTAACATCATCTTAATACATAAGAAAGGAGATGACAAGGACTTGAAGAATTACAGGCCGATCAGCTTGCTCTCTGTAGTATACAAGCTATTTACAAAGGTAATTGCTAACAGAGTAAAGAAAACATTAGAATTCAATCAACCAAAGGAACAAGCAGGATTTCGAACAGGCTACTCAACAATTGACCACATTCATACTATCAATCAGGTAATAGAGAAATGCTCAGAGTATAACCAACCACTATACATAGCCTTCATAGATTACGAGAAGGCGTTTGATTCAGTAGAAATATCAGCCGTCATGCAAACACTGCGGAATCAGGGCGTAGATGAAGTATATATAAACATTCTGGAAGAAATCTACAGGGGATCAACTGCTACCATAGTGCTTCATAAAGAAAGCAACAGAATACCAATCAAGAAGGGTGTAAGGCAAGGGGACACAATTTCCCCAATGCTATTTACCGCATGCTTACAGGAGGTTTTCAGAAGCCTAGAATGGGAACAGTTAGGGATAAGAGTCAATGGAGAATACCTTAGTAACCTGCGCTTCGCCGATGACATTGCATTGCTGAGTAACTCGGGGGACGAATTGCAGCTCATGATTACGGAGTTAAACAAGGAGAGCAGAAAGGTGGGTCTTAAAATTAATCTGCAGAAAACGAAAGTAATGTACAACAACCTCGGCAAGGAGCAGCGCTTCGAGATAGGTAATAGTGCACTTGAAGTTGTAAAAGACTATGTCTACTTAGGGCAGGTAATAACCGCAGAGCCGAACCACGAGATTGAAATAACTAGAAGAATGAGAATGGGGTGGAGCACATTCGGCAAGCACTCTCAAATTATGACAGGTAGATTGCCACTATCCCTCAAGAGGAAGGTATATAACAGCTGTATCTTGCCGGTACTTAGCTACGGAGCCGAAACCTGGAGACTTACAAACAGGGTTCAGCTTAAATTGAGGACGACGCAGCGAGCAATAGAAAGAAAAATGGTAGGTGTAACCTTAAGAGACAAGAAGAGAGCAGAGTGGATTAGGGAACAAACGGGGGTTAAGGATATCATAGCTGAAATCAAGAAGAAGAAATGGACATAGGCAGGGCATGTAGCGCGTAGACAGGATAACCGCTGGTCATTAAGGGTAACTGACTGGATTCCCAGAGAAGGGAAGCAGGTTAGGGGGAGACAGAAGGTTAGGTGGGCAGATGAGATTAAGAAGTTTGCGGGTATAAATTGGCAGCAGCAAGCACAGGACCGGGTTAACTGGCGGAACTTGGTAGAGGCCTTTGTCCTGCAGTGGACGTAGTCAGGCTGATGATGATGATGATGATAAAAACACACACGCGCGCGCGCGCGCGCGTGAATGTGTGTGTGTGTGTGTGTGTGTGTGTGTGTGTGTGTGTGTGTGTGTGTGTGTGTGTGTGTGTGTGTGTGTGTGTGTGTGTGTGTGTGTGTGTGTGTGTGTGTGTGTGTGTGTGTGTGTGTGGACGGGCAATCGCGTGGGCGGGCGGATGGATGGATGCGTGGAACACTACGAAAAAAATTGGTTTGCGAGAAAAAAGAAAATATTATTTGGAATTAAACTGCTAAGTACCACGAATGTATACAAGCGTCACGTTCATCGACGATTATTCAAATAATATTTGGAAATTAAATTCTTAATAAGTTACCTCATGATGCATATCTTGCTCTTGCTCTTGGTTAATCGTAGTTGGAGACCTCAGAAGGTATATAGACGTGCAGGGGAAATTATGGGCGGCCCACATTATGAAATATACGGGCAACTAAACTGGCGATATTAAGGCTTTGTTGTCGTCCCAGTCACTTCTTTTAACGCACTATCTTCAGCGCGTTGACGTACAAGTGTATTCAGAGCGGACATTTCTTTCGTATGGCGCTTTGGGTACTGCTATCTCCGAACTGGTGTGCTCATGGGAATTCATCAAATGTTGATATGCCTCACTCGCTCTGATTCGTCAATGACAATAACAATTTCAGAACAAAGTCTCGAAGTTTGAGGACTACAGCGAGCGACCTTGATATGATGGCATGACCTTTATTAATGTGCTGGGACCGATCCAGGTGTTCTTCAAAAAAGACACCTAAGAACTTGTAGGAAGAAGCACATTCAATCACAACATTTTCAATATGTAAGCTGAAGTTCGGAATCACCGGGTTTGTTGCGAGCTTTATTTACCATAACCTCTGTTTTACTAACAATCATCATCATGATCAGCAGCAGTAGCAATTGCCTGGCTACGCCCACTGCCGGGCAAAGGCCTCTCTTATGATACACCAAACAACCCGGTCTTGTGCTTTCTGCTGCCACTTTATACCTACGAACGTTTTAATCCAATTGGCCCATCTAACTTTCTGTTTAACATTCGTGCGTTTGCCTTCTTTGGGAATCCAATCAGTTACCCTTATAGACCAGCGGTTATCCTGCCCACGTGCTACGTTCCCGACCCATGTCCATTTCTTCTTCTTGGTTTCAACTATGATATCCTCAAGTTGCTTTCTTCTGTTTTCTTAAGGTCACACTTCATAATTTTCCTTTTCATCGCTCTCTGCGTCGTCCTCAATTTAAGCTGAACCTTCTTTGAAATACTCCAGGTTTTTGCACCGTATGTAAGTACCTGAATGATGCAGCTGTTATATACCCTCCTCTTGAGGGATAGTGGCAGAATATCAGTCATGGTTTGAGAATGCTTGCTGATTGTGATCTACCCCATTCTTATTTTTCTAGTTTTTTCACTCTATTAGTTCGGCTTCATGGTTGCTACTGGTCCTAAGTAGACATATTCCTTTACAACTTTCAGCGCTCTCCGCCTATCGCAAAGTGCTGTTTTCTGCCGAGACTGTTGCACATTACTTTAGTTTTGTGCGTTATAATGTTCAGACCTACTCTTCTGCTTTCCGTGTCCAGCTCAGTAATCGTGAGCTGTAATTCGTCCCATGAGTTATTTACTCATCAAATCAATGTCATCAGCGAATCGCAGGTTGCTAAGATACTCTCCAATAACTCTTTTCCCTAACTCTTCCCAAGCTACGGCCCTGAAAATCTCCTCTAAACACGCGGTGAATAGCACTGGAGAAATCGTGTCTCCCTGCCGTACACCCTTATTTATTGGGATTCGGTCAATTTGTTTATGGAGAACTATAGTGGCTGTGTATCCTCTGTATATTTCTTCCGGTATGTTTATGTAGTGCTCGTTGGTGCCTCAATTCCGTAGTGCCTACATTAGTGCTGATGTATCGACTGTGTCAAACGCATTCTCGTAATCTATGAAAGCTATGTGTAGGGTTGGTTGTATTTCTCCATTACATGATTGATAATACGAATAAGGTGTATTGTGGAGTAGCCTGTACGGAATCCTCCTTGATGCTTTGGTTGATTGAACTCTAATGTCGCCTTTGTTCTATTAGCTATTAATTTTATGAATAGTTTGTAAAGATTTTTGGTTGATTGAACTCTAATGTCGCCTTTATTCTATTAGATATTAATTTTTTGAATTGTTTGTAAAGACTTACTTACTGTTTATTCGTGGGAGAAATAATCCAACGTCCGTCTTCTTTCAAAATTTTTCGTTCGTTGAAGGACTAATAAAAATACGTTCATTTAGGCATTCATCTGATTTCATGTCTAAGTCCTTCAATTCAGCCTCGTAAAAAGAAATCATGCTAAATTTTATATTCATTTCATACGTTACGTGCAATGTACTACGTTATATTATTCACAAGCTTCCACATATAATGGATGTTCTAGACAGTATGGTAATATCCCTGTATTACACGTATTGCCACCGAACATAATCACGATGAAACGCTTCGAAATTTCAAATCGTGCAGAGCGCGTCTAACGAAAAGTCTGCAGCTTGGTGCGCTGCTGCCATCTCTCCACAGTGGCGAGAACGAGCCACGAGAGTCGTGTTTCCGTTAGGCGTTTCGCCGCTTTCTGTTTACTCTCGTTCACTTTATTTTACCTACATTCGCTTCTACGATTAGTCTGTATCCTATATTGAGGTGTCCGCACTTTTTTAACAGCGCTGTTCACACACATTTTCGAACAACGATCGCTATTTAAAGTTTCTTGATCACTGTTCGCAGGAGGTGTCTTCCAACAAATTAAAAAGCGTACTGGCTGAAATGGCGCTCGATTCAATGCTAGCCTTAGGAGGTTAATTTTATGTGGTGATCAGTAGAGAGCGACAAAGAGAGAAAAGGAGAGAAACAGAGGTGCGTTAAAAAGCGCGCAAATTTTCTTTCATATTGGCGCCAAACCGGCACTGGACGGGCGGCCGGCAGATGGCGGTAGCGTTCGCGGTACCCTGCTGAATCGAGTAGAGGAAAGGGAGAAACAACTCAAACGCGTGAATTTGTCGTTTATTCCTTTACCACCAGTGACGACATGCTCGTTGTCGATCAGTGTTCTTTTGAGGTTGCGAAAAATAGTTTAATTTTTTGAGTTTGTGTGTTCTCCGAAGAAATGACTTTGCATTTGCTCGGCGCCCCGTGCCACCAAGGTAACATGTAACTCCCCTTTGAATCCGCTCGAAGCAAAGTAACGAATTTTCGGCGTGCTCATATGAGTGCGCAAGACATGCCGACATTTCGACGAAGCCGATATGTAAAGCCGGTCCCTTGTTCAGGAACTCGCTGCTCACATTGATCGTTATAATTCGGTTTGTGGTTCAGATAGGTTGATTCGGAATCACTAATTCAGTCGCAGCTGTTTCACTAATGTGCCTTTCGAAGATTAGGCAAACAGAAGCCTGAGTGTGTTTTTTTTTACGTTATTCGCTTTCCGCAATGTAACGTATGTTAATTTCTGCGCTGTTGCGTAAGGGCCACTACTTTTGTTTGGATCGATACAGCTATACGTGCCGGTGACTATCGGACACTCCCTACGTGAGTCTTTAGCCCTAGATCAGCAAAAACATCTCTTCAAAGGTGACCTTCTATGTTAAACGATCGTTTCGTATCGTGTTCTCGTGACATGCATCCACAAATATATCCTGAAATTCATCCTCAAGCGAGAAATTGCGAAAGCAACCGCAACAAAAAAAAAATGTTGAAGTTCGCTTAACTTCGGGCACGTGTCAAATTTCAGAGCTGTAACGACGCAACTCAAAGTCACATGTTTTTCTCGCACCAGAGCAACTAAATTGGCCTAATGTGCATTTTGCGAAATAAGTGACCTGTTCTTAGGCGTATACTCCGGATTATATAGCTGGTGTGCATGCTCCGTATTATATCTATAGCTGCGCTACGTTGCGATATTTGTGTTTGTCGCACCGAGTGAACGTACTTCGTAACACTTTTCACGAGGAGCCAATTTTATAATGTAGACAATGTTTAAATATCTGCTTTCTAAGAAAAAAAAAACAATCCACTATGAACGAAGTCGCCGCTGGATGCACCATCCAGAACAATCAGGCGTATTAATTGAGTCTGAATTCCATATATGAAAAAGACGTTGCATCATGCAACATTCCTAATTGTAACACAGTGTGGGACGTCACAGGTTGCAATATATTTCATATTTGGCAGCACAAAAGCGTTTTGCATGTGCGGAAACTTCTTTGAACTTGTTCGTGCGTATGTGGTTGGAGGTAAGTTATGCACACTTTTTTTTGTAAGCACGGAGTTCCAACGTATGGCTCTCTATCTATTTTTATGTCTTAAGTCTTCGTATGGCAACATATGTTCTTTTCGCTTTGGCACTGGTGAATTTCGCTCGCGGCTGATCGCCTTCGCGATCATGGAAAGAATGTATGGATATATGGAAAGGATATATGGAAAGAACCTTCGCGGCTGATCGCGTTCAGTCAATTTTCGGACTAACAGAGACCAAGCATGAATAGCCGGGCACCGTGCATTCCCTGTGCACCCGTTTTCTACGCCTGCTGCTCCTACGTGGAGCTATACAAATGCTAATTCGTAAAGGATCGCGCATTATTGTGAAAAGTACTTCTTAATATTTCTGTTCAGCTTAGTCTAAACAATATAAAAAAGCCACCCATCAATGCAGTGATTTTGTAGCTTAGAACTTGAAAATAGTTACGGCAGCATCATAAAAATTCGAGTGTACAGAGGTGAGCACTCCATGGTTTGAGAATGTGTGAAAAAATGAGCGTTCTGAGAACCTCTGGTGCAAAAAAAAATGCATTAATCTGAAGTCAGTATTTCTAGGCAAGTAATTATTGTGCAGATTAAACGGTAGTAGCGTGGCATCTGCTCTTGTGAGTGACTGGGCTGAATCACGTTGTCGATTTCGTTATCAAAACATGACAACGCGATATGTGCTGTCACGGACCCTATGTTTACGCAGCGCTGTACAACACCACCGAACAAATGACAATGATGATTTCTGACACATTGTAATATCTTGTTCTGATTACCAGTAATTCACCTAATCACCACAGCTTGGTAATCGTTCACGACTGTGCTGTTCATTTCTCTAAAAATGTGATGCAATTGCTCAGTATATATTTAAAGGAACTCTGAGATATTGCTGAGGTTTTGTCAGAAGGTGGTGTTGCATAAATTGCGTCGCAACGTTTTCACGGCTATTCAACTCGCGTGTGGGTTATTGGTATAATGAGAAACTCAACAAATTTTAGAAACTGACATTAGCACTCTTGAAAATAAGGGGATTTTGTAGGCTCTTGCAATATGTTTTCCTCGGTAGTGACCAAGTGTTGTAATAATGCATTCTATTTCTGGTGCGTTGCTCCAATGCTAAATAACGCAACTAATATTTGTGGTGCGGTTTTACACTTTGATTTGCCTAATACGTAAACTTAATTTCTAGTAAAATCTAGTCAAGTTTGAAATATGGCTGCCGGTTCAATGACACATCTGTTGGTTGGGAATAAGGAATAAATGTATTTTCTCATCACTTATAACATCCTTGTTTCTTGTTCTGGCACATTTCTGATCTGGCACCAATATTGTCAGTGGTTAATTACGAGCTTACACGCTTCTTAATTATCTGTTTTAGGGATGGTCTTCATATTAACACTTTCTTGTCGACCTGTTGAGTTCGTTATAATTTTATTGAGTTTGTTATAATTTTATTCCAACGCCGTAGTTATTCAGTGCATTGCAGAAACTTACGGGGAAATACCATGGTTTGCTGGGTTTATCGCGCGATTTCGCTAACCATATTTGTTATCTAACGTAAGAGCTCTCTTCAAACCAATAAACAACAAAGTGCCACTTATCAAGTGCAACGACGTTTTTTTTTTGTTCATGCTTGTAGAATAAATGTTACGCATATTCTCTAAGTGGAAGTCAGTTGGGAAATCATTTAGCAGGTATTCAGATGCAGAAAATTAAACAAATTCTCAGGTAAGCGAGGATTGAGAACACTTCAAAATATATTGTTTCTGTAAATTCAGCCGCTGTTGCCATTTTCGAGCCGAGGAAGAAATGTGTTTGCTACAGCGCAGGCACCAGCGCTATACAGCTAGGGCTCTAGCTTGTCTCATAATATGCCTGATCACCCCACGTTTGTTCTGTGACACATTTTGATACTTAATGTCGTCATTTTTGTTGTTGGTTGGTTCTGCCAATGAACACGTTCCTGACGTAATGTTTGTCCAAACGGCCTCATGAAATGTGAAGCCCACGGGGCGACTTTTTTTACTCTTCCATAGAAGTATAGAGAGTACTATAAGTCTTTAATGAATATTTCAAAACACACACATGTGTTATTAATCCATGCCTATTTTCTCTTGGAAGCACAGCCTACCAAACACAGAGCATGTATATTGAAATTAAACATTACCTTTTTTCTTAGATGGACAGGCTTTCTGGCATCTCTACTAACAAGTGCTTGTGAATCAGGCTACTGTTCTCGCATCTCGCATAACAGAGCACCTAGGGCTCTAAATTGTACAAATTCCTAGGGCGTAAGCCTTAGATGACTCATAAAACGGGAAAATTGATTGCTAGCGGATCCACATAAGTGATATGAAAAATTAACATCTGATGAAGTCATATTAACGTCGCAGATAAACAAAATTTGTGTTGTCACTCTGTGTCATTACAATGTCCCAAACGTGGCGTTACATGATCGCTTCATCACATGACATTGTCGCTCTATAAAATGGGAGCCGACCATGGAGGCAACGCCAAGCCAGTTGAGGGAAGTTTTCGAAAAAAGTTGGGGGAGGATAAGTACATTGGCTGAGAAAAAAATCACAGCATTTCGACGGAATGAAGTATGATGAGTCGGGTGAAGCACGCGTCCGTTCATCTGTTCGTGCGTCTGTCCGTGCGTGCATCCGTCCGTCTTATTGGACTTACTTTTATATATGCAACGCCATCTAAGAAATGAGACAAGAAACGATGATGAGACAGCGCCATCTATTATACTGTTCGGAAGATACTGCCGGCTGCGCCGGACGCAGGACAAGATTAGACTAAGAGGAGCTTCGCCCCTTAAGAACGAAGAAGATAGCTCTCGCCTTAGTGTAGCCTTATGTGCACGAATAAGGTACCTTGTGAATTTCGTTTCTAAGCGCTCATTCGACGGGTAGTCTGTGTTTGTCAGGTGAAATAGTATTCAAGAATACCACTATAAACACTGCCCCTTTCTTTTGAAGCCAGCTGCTTAGGGGTCACTCGCAGTGACGTAGCCTAGGAGGAGAGGGGGGAGGGAGTTTACTCCCCTCCCGCCAATTATCAATTTTTTTTTCGTCGCTGCGCGCTGACGTTATTCAGAAACTAAGTGGTGCAGTATCATTCCTGTGTGCTTTTACAGTGAACAATGTCTGCATACGGAAAAACTTGTTAGGGTATTGGTCAAGACTTTGGCACTCTGTGAGATTTTGGGCAGGAATCTCGGATATTGCTGTCCTTTTCAGCAGGCTCCTCAAGGGAAAGAAGTACGGTGTCTTGATGTGCCCTCAGAGGTATACCTTGTCGCCCACATGTCGCAGTGTCTATGATGGACATTGGACTTTTTCTGTTCAATTTCGTTTGCGCTTGCGCTGATGACTACATCTTTTCAGCGATTGACGCTCCATTGAGTGCTTTCAGAACATTCGTCCCGTATGGAGCAGTGGTCTTGTAGTAGTCACACTCGTTGTGGCTTCTAGAATTTGAGCGCGTTCTTTTAACGTGTGAGCTGAGAGGAGACCAAGGCACCAAGAACTTGGTGAGTCCCTTTGCCTGTACTTCGTTTTCGAAAAAGCAAACATATCTTGCGGAGAGTTCCCTACCAGCTTGAAAGCATTTCTTGCCACTGACGTTGGAACTTCACTTTGCGATTACTTACTGAGGGAAAGCTTTGTTTATGTCCTGGTTTCTAAGACATCATTAGCAAACGTCGTCTAGTCTCGTCGTCTTGCGACTGCTGGCGTCTTGGCCCTTTACACATAAATTTCACTGTCGTTGCCAGGAATCGTGGTTTCCAAGACTGCATCATGCTACGATTGGTTTTCAGTTCTTTCAGCACACGCGTCGTATTCAGGCAGCGCAGCACTACAGCCGGGAACCATTTCTACGGCTGGTGTAGCTTTTTCGCCAGTTGTCGAGTGTGTACTCCATGGGTGCAGCGTCGGACCGTGCTGAACTGCAGCTGCTGGAACCGTTTCTTCGGCTGGTGTAGCTTTTTCGCCAGTTGTCGAGTGGGCACTAGGAGCAGCGTCGCCTTTCGAGAAATAATCATCAAGCGTTACCTTACACCGTTTCGGCGCGGCCATTGAGTCTTATAGAAGGGCGCTGATAGACACAGAACACGAGCTACCCAGCAACACGGGTAGGCAACGTATTTCAAGGGGATTACCGGTGTAAGTGCTGCAAACACTAATGCACGTACTAGTTAGAGCAGTGTATACATGGCATGTCTATGCTGCGCGGTGAAATATTTTGTACAGATCTGAATAGTTTGACGTAAAAAGAAATGATGGCTGCACGCTTGCACCTGACGGAAGACACCTTGCCGCAACGCTATCGTTTCGGGGAGCAGAGCGACAAAAGCTACAAAAAAAAGGGAACAGAGTTTTTGCGGGTAGGTAACAACCCTTATGACCAGTGGTTATCTACTCACGAGCTACGTGCCCAGCCTATGCCCATTTTTTCTTCTTGATTGATATCCTTAGCCCTGGTTTGTTGCCTGACCCACTCAGCTCTCTTTTTATATGTTAAGGTTACACCTATTATTTTCCTTTATATCGCTCGTGGCGCCGTCCTCAATTTAAACTGAACCCACTTAGTAAGCCTCCAGGTTTCTGCTCCGTAGGTAAGTACCGGCAAGGTGCAGCTGTTATATACCTTCGTCTTGAGGGCTAGTGGGAGATTACCATTTATGATTATAGAATGCTTGCCGATTGTGATCGACCTCTTCTCTATTCTTCTAGTTATTTCACTCTCATGGTTCGGCTCCGCGGTTACTACTTGTCCTAAGTAGACATGATTCCTTTACAACATCTAGAGTCTCTCCAACCAACGCAAACTGTTGTTTTCGGCCAAAACTGTTGTCATAACGTGTAATCACATGTATTCTGTCTATTAACATGTATATGAATAGGTGCGACATTGCTTATTTATTTATTTGTGGTACCCTCAGGATACATTTTTTTTGCGGTGTAGATAGGGGCGAAAATTGAATTTAAGAGCAGAATAAATACTGGATTAACTGTAACAAACTGCAGTGCAGGAAACAACTACAAGTTTATTGACCAGATATTGAAAACTGATCACTCAATGAGCACACTACAAGCAGGCAATGTAAGCCATTAAGCATGTAATTGTATCTATTGGTTCATTAGTTTAGGTTCGTTGGTTTACTCTTAAGACTGCTGGGGTTAGTGATGGTTCCGAGTGATGCAAATAAATTATTCCAATCTAGTGACGTCCAGCAGGAACACTCGAAATGATCATGCTGGCTAGACAGAAACAAGCGTACTTCTATACAGTCACACGAGCCTGCACTTCGCAGATATTTTGCCCGCTGTGGTGTTGTTCGCGTATCGGGCTTCTCCGAATGTTGCACGCAACGTGTGAAGCTTGTAGTGGTTTTCCGGCAAGATGCAGGAAGGCAACCGGTTTGTATGAGTTTTTGCGGGAATTAATGCGCATTGTGGACTCTCCTGGCACCTCTGTGGTAGCGACACCAATCGCCAGGTAATAATAGCATTGCAATCATTCGACCGCACCCATAGTAGCAGTAGAAACTGTATTGCACTGGAGGGAATCAGGGCGAAGGTGGGTGGGTGACCTCGTCTATAGGGCCCCACTAGTCTTTGCGGCTCGCTGAGCCTCATCGAGTAAATCAACTTGGCTCAATCGATTCTTGCTCACAAGCCAGCCAGACCTGCCACTGCCTCTCAATTGGGTTTCTTCATAATAAGGGTGAATTAAATTTGGGTAGCCTGAGTAAACGCTATGTGGCTGAGAAATCGCTGCTCCCAACACGACAGATATGTGTCCGTGTACTGGGCATTTTCCCCAAGATCAATACACTGGGGTACGTGTTAGTTTATAACCTATGCCAGTCCCTATATATCCAGCCGTATATGAAGTTCAGGGTTTGATGGGCTGAGTTTTCACTTTTATTTTCTTTGTGTCTCCAGGATGCCGGGAGGTGTGACTGGAGGGGCGACTAATTTTCTTTGTGTCTCTTTGTGACTTTCTTTCCTTTGTGTCTCCAGGATGCCGCGTTGGGTGACTAATCCTGCGAGCTATGCCGTCTGCCCTTTCATCACCCTCTGGCCTAGCGGGTGCTGGACGACAAATGACAGCGTGAAATTGTTCAAGGTAGGTACGGATTTCCATAATACGCTAGAGGAAAATTTGGTGACTACGGGGGCTCCAGCGCTTGGCGCTTCAGATGGTGCGGGAATGATGGGTAGTAGGTGGATTTCTCTCAAATTCATTCATCCAGCTCTCTTTCGCGCCGTGTGGACTGCAGCCGCTTTTTTTTTCGCTACACGAAGTATATACTGCAAACGTTCGGCAGTTACGTTTCGACCACTTTGACCTTTTTATAGGCTCGTCAATCTAAATGGGCTGCCCAGAGTTCATTACTATTCATCATTTTATCCGAGACAGAGGCCTAAACGCATTAAGTATAGCCGGAAGTGTGTTGGAAACTGCTAGCACGAAGATCAGGCAAATCCGTGTACTATATCAATATTCGCAGGGCGGCTCACAGCGCCCGAATCCCCTCTAGTAAATATTGTAGGAAACTCATCGTCCACACGTTATACTATATATCTCTCGTAACCCTAAAGCTTAACGAAATTACAGCGCTTCAGGTGTTCTCAGATATAGCCCACATTGAATCGTTAATAAATTGAAGTAGACTGCATTGGTATTGCATCATCCGTAGGCTTAATTCGTGTATCTCATTCTCTTTTTTATGCACTGAAATACAGACATTTACGAAAGTCTACGTAGAAAAGAGTTTCGTCATTATAACGGTGTGCCTAAAACGAACCGGCTTTTCTCATTTGTCTAAAACGCTCTGTCCGTCGTCTGCATGCATACTTCTGGTCACGTTCCGTGGTCTTCCTTTTTGGCGCTTCAGCGAAAGAATACCGGGGCTTCGTTCTCACCGCAGTGGTGACAGCACCGCATATGTAGCGCCACACTAGTAGTCACGTGAGTTGTCGCTAAGCACGTCACGGAGATGGGGGTGGGACAGACAAATGGGCAGCCGCTGACGTCCGTATTTAGGCCATGGCAGAATTAATGCTCCGCATCAGGCGCTTCTGCGTTAGTACAAGTACAACGGAAGTTCGCAAAAGTAATATCACTAGAAAGCACGCCATTTTTTTTTTGCCCGTTTACCCGGATTTTTTTTGCAGACTTTAAGGCGAACGTCACGTGCTCCTTTGTTCTTTTTTGAGCTACGTTATGGCGATTTGTCCGCACAAGTCAGAATGCTAATTTGATATGCTCGAACGTCATGAGAGTGGAAAGCGCTAATGAAAGATTAGTTACCTAATGTTGCTCACGTGCTGCCATTGTGGATCACGTTTAATTATCGATAACGTGTCGTTACTGATAATCAGCATGAGAAACATTTCCCGAGCTCTGTTCCTTTCTCTCTGTCTGGTATATCCCGAGTTTCTTACACATACGCCCTTAGCAATCTGAAATGAATAAGAAGAAATAGCAGATAAGGAAAGGCAGGGATGTTAGTCTGTTTAGGACAACTGGTTTACTACCCTATATATGGGAAGAGGATGGGAGAGAGCGAAGGATGGAGTGGATAAAACTCATAACAGAGCACGCATGCATTCAGATACAGTCCTTCAGTCTTGCATGGTCCGTGACTTTGCTGTCAAAAACGTTTGTCCAAGCCTTTTTCTTTTAAAAGTATCAGAGGGGCCTTCGTTGCCTTCACCTGCGATGTTTTCTGTCGACGGCACATATTAATGGCTTCAACACAAATTTGTCTATTATAAAGGTGCGCCAGAGCACACTTTACGAAAATGCCATATGGGGACAGGTGTAAAAGATCCCATATATCCCATATATGGCTACATCGGGAGTGGGGATTATCAGTTCAAACATGAGTGCTCCCCATATGCACGTCATATATGGTGTGATATGCTCATATATGTAAGAGGTCCTATATGGAAGGGACCTATATGTAAGAAGGATTTCAACACACATTGTCTATTGTCAAGGTGAACTATAGCGGACTCCTATACGCCAGGGACTGCGTCTGAACATTATAGCACCGAACGTATAGCACCGAACGCTACAGCCCATAGAATGGGCTGTAGTGTCTGTTCGAAAACCATGGTCTCGTATCAGAAATGTTTTGAAAGAAAACAATTCCTCGGTACTGAATTAGTTTAAGAGGGAAGATCTACACAGCAATAAATTCACGTTATGGTACGAATACGACTATAGTCTTATGCATCTTAGCAGGTGGATGCCAGATAACCGTAGTGATGGCGTCTGAAACGCAAAAATTATTGTTTAGTATAGAGATAATGTACATAGATTCGATGCCGCTTCAATACTTTAGAAAGAAGATGATAGATGATGTCGTCGTTTCGTTCTCGCGCTATAACTATCGTCATGCCATACCAACTAGCCCAAGCTGCCACACTTCTTAGAAAGAAGACGGAGAAATCTAGTGACTTTATTATAATTGCGAGACAAAGTATAATTGGAAGACTATATTTATCTACATGTGGGAATCACTAAGTTTTCCGATTAAGAAAGACGATAATAAGGCGCAGTGCAGCTACAGGTGGCACACTTGAAGTTTATAGCATATTGTACTCAGCGACACAAAGCTGCATTACAAAAGAAATATCTGCCTTGACCAAGGAAACTTTATTGCATTAAATGTTTAACTCTCAAAAACAAGTGAACCTGTAGATCTCGTTTCTGCTGTATGGAACAAGTAGTATACTTAAAGCTACTACTTTGTGTCTAATACTTCATAATTACAAACAAAGCAGGGTTGCAAAAATGTTGAAAGCTTTCGCGTCGGTAGTCCTTTGCTTCTAGAATGATCTCTCATCGTGATGCAGTAGCTGTCGTTTTATAATATAGGATTTTGTCCGTTGTAGCACTTGTAAGACTATAAAATTATAGGTGACTGAATGTTTATTATAGTCAAAACTCTAGCTAAACAATTCATGTTTTACTAAGTTCTCTGGACTGAGGAGGCCACCCACCTTAGCACTGAAGTACAAAGAGCCTGATACAAATAAAGTTCATTTCATTCGTTAATTCATTCCCTAGCTCAATCTAACGAATTTTGAATCTCCAGTCGATACTCACAGAGCTCACCAACCCAAATTGACGAACTTGCTTGGTCGCCAAACACAATTTAACAGAATTTTCCCCGCAATTTTCGCATAGGAAATAAGTTATTTCTTTCTAACTATGCAGAGACTTGTTTTCTTCGACCGTGCGTTCTAGCGCCCTCTAATCACGTCGCTATAGCTTCAGTTTGACGAGGCTGCATGCCATGCATATATATATATATATATATATATATATATATATATATATATATATATATATATATATATATATATATATATATATATATATATATATATATATATATATATATATATATATATATATATATATATATATATATATATATAGTGGAGTTTCGACTGTACTGCATGCTTCGGTAAACATCACTTGACATTTTTCGAATTATTTACAATACTGTTGTCCCATGCGGATAATACACCTACGTTTACCAGTCACCAAAGAAAAAAATATTGTCCCAGGTTACGAAAATATCTTTTACGGTATAATTCGCCTATTCAATATGTTACAGATCTACATATAAAATCATATTCTTAATCTAGTTTCAGACGTCCTTTTATTCAGACATGGTGACACGTATGAGCTCACCAAGCGTAAGCAAATATTTAGGTTGAAGTATGGCTGACTGCGAGAATTGTGACAATAAAGTGCCGTATATCTATAATGGCCTATAGAAGCTCTGCAGCTGATTTAGGCTGCAGAGGCACCCGCGCAAAAGGACAGTTAAACTAATCGTCAGTACTATTTTATAAATCTCATATCATATAAGCGTGTGATTTTGAGTGTGTGGTCGTATGCAGTGAGCAAGATTTTTCAGTGCATCCTAAACGGAGTTTGCCCCAATCCTCGAAACGGCGAGAAAAATTACAGCGGCTAAATAGACATGCATGCACACAGCGATTTGCTCACACAATCTTCGTACTACTTCTATGCTCCTCTTTTTTTATGCAGGAAAGAAAAATGATGAAAGAATGAAACGCCGTGTCGCTATCAGCATTCTGTAGTCGCAAAACACTCGCAAGCGCGGGCGCTCATATGCAGAAGGAGCGGCTGATAACGCTTCGAGCCGTTTGCATGTGAGCGGCGCGATAGCGGCGACAGTTGCAATTTCGAGCGTGCCTCTCCTGATATGCATATCTCTCGTGGCGAGCAACGGACGACGTTAGCGAGCGTGTGCTCTCACGGAGGGCCCGTTCTGTTCTTTGTGACGGGGCAATAAGAATGGCGTCGCATGATGTGAAAGCGTGCACGCGGCATCGACCAAAGTCGTTTCGTTCACTGAATACGCAGTCAAAATGGACGCGTATACAGTCGTTTCCACGGTCACTGGCTTATACTGGGAATGTGTTACATTACATAGGATTAATAATTTGTGGAGTGTTGCGTGACAGATCCACGATGGGGTTGAGGCGCGCCATGTTGTCGGGCGTAGCGTTAGAATGATCTACATGCTTGAGAACGATATTTATATACTTTCTGCATTGCCCGATTCATATTGATGACTATGTGGCCTTTATACAGACTTTTGCTTTTGTCTATCAACTAAGGGCGGGCAAGTAGACCTGTAGGTCATTAAATGTTCCACTTGTTTTACTTATTTTTAAAATCAGTTCATACAAACAGTCTACTCTTCATTGTATCTGGGTAATTGTCTGTTTTATTTGGTGTGCTCCTTGTACATAACGCTATGATGGCGAAAATTAGAGCGTTTTTATTTTTAGTTTATTTGCCCAAAAGTAGCCTTTTATAGAGCCTTAAGTTCTCTATTTATCTTGGTCCATTTCTTGTTTAATATAATTATCTAACTAACAACTGTCATTACCGTGTAGATTGGTTTTAATTTGTCGCTGGGCTTTATATATGATGTCAGCCGACAAAAATCTTTAAATTCTGATTCATTTCAAGCAGGGCGCAGTCCCTAGGCGGGAAATAAGGGGCACTGCCGCTGAACTGGTCTCGATTGGCAGAACCCAGATATGTGTCGCCTGTAGGCTGTACCGTGATTGAAAGAAATCAAAGCTTCAGTGAGCGTTGCTACTTGGCTCACCATTTACACTCGTTATACATTTATTAACCGATTCTCTTAAGCTGTTTTCTCTCAGGGTCACTATAAAAGTTTCATCATTATACACGAGCGAAACTTGACCTTAACACATTTGCTGCATCGCAGCTAAACGCTGTATGTACCAGCACTAAAACGAGTGATCCCATGGTGACGTTGTGGCACACACGCTCGTTTCCTGCTTGGATCAAGTTCGGTGACGAATTGCCTCGATCATTACCTTTCAGGAAAAATTGAATCTAAGCAATCTATATATTTGATTTAGTTTGGGCAGTGGCAGTCTCACGTCGACGTTTGTGTGCCTCAGTGGGCTAAGTTAATGAGAACTAACAGACGATCAAGCTAAGGAAAGTATAGGGGATAATATTTGTATACAGTGACCGTGATAAAAATGTGAAGGATTTAAAGTCGACGGAAAGGTAACTTGCCTCCATGGAAGGGACCTAACCTGCAACATTCGAACGACGCTCCCGATGATCAACCAATTCAGCTACCGCGATGACCATTCTTTTGTCCACTTTGTGGGATTTGTATGTGAATTTAAGTCTGAGAGTGTTAGTCAGGGCCGCAACTTCGTCATGACTGCGAGCGTGGAACAGTCTTTTCCTGCCTGCTGACTTCACATAGCGCGCTACATTTTTACTACACCAATAGTCGACCGTATAATACCTGATACTTCAAGGCCTGCCGAAATCAGGCCCTTTTTATTGGCAATTCTTAAGAAATTTCTAAAAATAAAATTTTAAGGTTTCGTTTTTTTTGTTAGACGCCAAATTACTGAGAACTACCCACAATCAAGGCAAGAAAACTATGGGAGGTGTAATTTGCAGTAATTATGATATTGATGTGAATAAATTAAACGTCGAAATAATGTTGCGAGTTTAGTGTTTCGTCGTCAGGCCGCGACAAATCTCGGAGGCCACTTTGGAAGAAGCACGCCGTTGAGATATGCTCCGTTTGCGTGCCGCATTAATCGCACCTCTTCCCAAAATACGGCCGGCTGCTTCAGAAAAATTATTCGGTTAATATTTATCAGCTATCCTAACAGTCAATTAGTGCCCCGCCGCGGTGGTCTAGTGGCTAAGGTACTCGGCTGCTGACTCGCAGGCCACGGGATCAAATCCCGGCTGCGGCGGCTGCATTTTCGATGGAGCATAATATAAGTATCCAATACAGCATAATATAAGTATTTTCTTGAGCTGGAAAACAGGTATTGATAATATGGCTGTCAGAAAACGCACTGATTCATGTACTTCCCGCGTGAACCCTTGCAAATAGGGAGGCGATGAAAATGAGTAGATACCACTGAATTTGGTAAAACATCCGCGAAATTCAATGGCAAGAATCTTCGAACCAGTGGATGAGCACAGGCACAAAAATGGGGAAAATGTCACATCATTTGTCTAATAAAGTGTTGTAACAACCTAAGACCACTTGCGCAAACCCATCATTGTCTCGCCTCTTTGGTTTTATAGGTCAATGACCAAAGAAAAATATCGAATATGGGGTTAAATTTGGTATATAAACCATCGAAAAAAATTATTTGCTGTACGTGAAATATTATTTTTGCCTGAAACAGGTTGCGTGCTTTAGCTCTGCCAAATATAGAGAGATTATGTGGAATAAACAATTGGGCATAGGGCTTTTGGGTTGGCGTTCTTTACAATAATGTACACTTGATAGATATTAATCTAAAAGAACGCCTAGGTATTTTGGTCGAAGACAAGACCATTCTATACCTTGAAGTGGGGTTAGTTTATTAGTGCATGGGCCAAACCTCAGTTCCAAGCTTTTAGCAAAGTTCACTTGCACGCCGCTGAAAATTTCGATTGTTAACACCACCATTTTTATACTAGAAAGATCTGTATAAAAAAGAAAACCGCTCGGTTATCCGCATACGCCAATTTCCATTTCATTTTCATTAACACTGGAACCGAGGACGTTAAAAGATCTAATTACACTTAAGCACAGTGGTTTCAAGTAAAGAGCAAAAAGCATTGGCGACAACGGACAGCCTTGTTTCACAGATAACTTAAGGAACACGGGCTTTGACAGATGGTCATTAACAATCAGTCGGGTAGAACATTTATAGTAGCATAGTTTTACACATTTAAATATAGTAGAGTCAACATTGGCATGTCACAGAAGAGAGAACAGGAAGAAATGACGAGGCCTTTGCTTGGTCTACTTGTAGTATCGCCAGTTGTTCATATGAGTGTGAACTATGTTCTAATACTGTGCGAACAATAGCGAACAATATGTATGCTAGACTGTATTGAGCGACTTTTTAGACCGCAGGTCTGAAGGCAATTGATAAGTGTTGACATTACGAATTGAAGTCTGTTTGAAAGCACCTTTGCAAAAATTTTGTAGTGAACGTTGCACAATGCGACTGCTCTGTATAGCCGTCAATGTGACGAAGTTTGTCTCTATCTGAGCATTTGGGAATTAAAACAGTGTGGCTGTTAGTAAAAGATCTAGGGAGCGTCTCCAGAATAAACCTATGTGGGAAAATGTCGAGCAGTACAGGGTGCAATAAGGATTTGAATGTTTTGTAAAACACACCCGATATTCCATCAGGTCCTGGCATTTTTGACTTGGTGGTAACTGTTCAATGGAAAGATCAATTTCTTGTATAGTAGTTGGCTCACTAATGAATTCACATTCCTCGCCAGTTGGAGGAGTCACAAACGACAAGAACTGTGAAGTTTCAAATTCTGACTTAATTTTACTGGGATTATTGACCAATATTATATCTGAATAAAGATCTCACATAAGCTTGATTAAAGCGCTGCCATATTCATCGAGTAAGGCTTGATGCGTGGGCTCTTTTCAATGCAGTTTACGAGTATTGCGTGATCGAACACGGGCACCTCTGTAACGTAAAGCGTCATGAAATACCTTTTTGGTATTATCGATTTCGCTATAGTATTACAACCAGGCTCCTCACGCTCAAAGTTATATAGGTTTCGAAGTTTTTGCTTTACATCTTTTGTTCTAATTTTCTGCATTTAGATCAAATTTCTGTAAAGTGATCAAATGATCAAATTTTCTATAAACAGATAGACTTTCTATAGTTATTGCCTAACCATCTTGTTTGAAAAATTTTCAAGATGCAAACAAAGGCATGTCAGCCGACAAACAGTTTCGAAGTGCTATTCGGACGCGAGCAGTACACCCCTGGTTCCTCACAATTGAGGAGTTGAGTTTGCAGAGCGCCCACTGTGGTTTGAAGTGAGATCGAATGTCGCCACCTATATGCCCCGCAACAATGCAGTGATCTGAAATGTAAAAAGCTCTGTTTCGCATTATACGTCCTAGGAAATCAGAGGTGCTGAAACGTAAATGCGATGAAGTCGCGTATGTGTATACAGTCCTTGTTAATGTGTAATATGAAGACAGGCTAGTGTTCCTATATCTAGTGTTCCTATATCAACTAGTCCCGCATTTTGGACTATAAGCGAGAGCACTTAAGCACTTTTGTCATTGCGGCTAATCCCGGATGATCGGATGGACACAGTTGAAATCTCCCATGAGCACAATATTATACGGTCAGGATCTAGCAAGGTAACTAAACTTTCAAAGAACTTAGTACGCCGTGGTGCATCACTAAATGTATACACGTTGATTACACGCAACGGCAAACCATACAATATGAATGCACATTATATCAGCCGCCATCCTTCATCAACCCTATATGCTATAGAAGAATACGGTAAACTCTTCTTGATAAGGAGGCAGCCCGCCGGAAAGCCCTTAGCGTGTGACACAAATACACCAAATACAGAGAGGTATGGCCGCGAGGCACTCTCTACATAGCCACTTCACCCTCAATCTTCGTTTCTTGAACGGCGACGAAATCTTCATGTCGGCTAAAGAGCAACCGGCGGAGCTGCACCTGCTTGTGCTTGGATCGTATACAGTCGACATACGTTGACCGTTGCAAACGTGACTTTCTGGGGCGGCAGTCTAAATTTTGTCCAGAGCTGCATACACCAGTCTGGTGGAGAAGGGGCGTATGAAAGCGCCCCGTCACCTGTACCCGGCCTCCTTGGTCTTGAGCGTCTGCATTTTCTTGCAGGCTGTGATGGCTTGCGACAGCGTGACTGACGAGGACAGGCGGTCGAGTCGCTTTCCTCGCTCGTCTCGGCATTTGGAGATGCTGGGTCTTTACTTATGAAAGCGTCGGTGGATCCTCGCACATCGTTAATTGTCATCTTCGTATCTGGTGCTTCATTATCAGCACTGCTTTCAAGGCTTTCTTTCCGATTGTCTGCCGACCCAGATGCAGGGACCACCTGCTTTTCACCGCTGTCTGTCATACCGTCTCCTTTTGATGCTTGTTCGAATGTCTCCGCCATAGCGCAGTCATTACTCCCGTCTTTGTCAACAGCCGAGGGTTCAGAAAATACAGCATGTGGGGGGTTGCCAGTTGACTCAAGGACTTCCGTAGCATCCATAATGTGCTCATACAAAGCGTTGTCAGGTGGTCGCATGCGATGGCGTAGTTTGTTGGCATACGTCGCCACACGTTCATTAACCGTGTGTCCAAACCGTCGATAATCTTCACAGCACCATGTCCAGCACTGACGACGAATATGTCCTATTCTGTTGCAGTGCAGGCATAACGGTGGACGGCCAGGAATCAGCACGCGTGGCTTGGTAGGCTGCAAACGGAGAGTGTATAGATGTGGGATGTCCGACACACGGACTCCGTCAGCGAGTGTCAAAACGACATCACGACTAAGGGTACGCATTGGTTCGATATCCGACACTCTCCAAGTTTCCGTGGTAACAGACTTTATCCTACCGAATGACGGCTGGGCTTCATGCACATAAACATCTTCTAAACGTCCAGGTAGTCACTATAACTTGATTTTAACTTCCGTTGGCACAGGATCTATCACAACACGCCTTCGGCCTCGAACCGAAAATTCACCGCATGTTACGAGCTTCATTTTCGTAAATGATGTCCTGCAAGTCACCATCCAAACATTGGACATTTGAAATGGTCCAGCCGAGGTTACACCTGTAAGGTCTATATTACGTAGGGCATCTCGAAGAGAGAGAGAGAGAGATAAATAGAGAGGAAAGGCAGGGAGGTTAAGCAAGCTTGGCTCGGTTGGCTACCCTACACTTGGGGTGGGGGAAAAGGGGAATAATAGAACGAAAAGAGACAGAAAAGAAGAGGAGTAAGAAAGAGAAGCATAAATAGTCAGCTCGAAACTACACAGCACGGCCTCGCACAGTTCTTTCACAAGCGGTCGTGAAGTTTGGTGTTCCTTAAAAAGTACAAGAGGGCTTTCGTGGCTTTGCGCGTATGGGAAGCCGTCGGCCAAGGTCCCAGGA
This sequence comes from Rhipicephalus microplus, assembly GCF_043290135.1. Taxonomy (NCBI): domain Eukaryota; kingdom Metazoa; phylum Arthropoda; class Arachnida; order Ixodida; family Ixodidae; genus Rhipicephalus; species Rhipicephalus microplus. Next base: position 78,016,359 of record NC_134703.1, read on the forward strand.
TCTTCTCTTCTGTAAGCGGCCGTGAATCCAGCTGACAGAGCTTGGCTTCCATAATACGTCGTTCGGTCTGGTATGCTGGGCAATGACATAGAATGTGCTCATGCGTTTCCTCGCAGGCGCAGATGTTGCATGCCGAAGTGCTCGCCATTCCAAGGAGACGAGAGTACGAATTCGTAAATGCATCTCGAAAGTACTGCGCTTGGTATGGAGGACCAGCAAGGTCTGCATGCAGAAAAACGGAGTCGGTGACGAGTTTAGCAATGGGAAAACGGGGAGTTTAGCAGAAACCTGAGCAGCACCTCGGCTTGAAGCTGAGTGATTTTCTGTAGCGAAGAACACCAAAAAAGCAGCCGTTTGTTTGTTTGTTTGCTTGTTTGTCTGTTTTCTTGAAAATGTGGCTCATACCCACACTGGGAGATTGGCCAAAAAAGGTTAGCGTGCTTTTTCTATGATCATTAAAACTGTGTTTATGAATGAATTTATATTAAAATAGAAATAATGCAGGAAAAACCATACAGAGAGAGAGAGAGAAAGGAAGAAAGAGAAAAACAATTTCCGAACGGTGTCTTCGTCTTTCTCCCACATCGACGCGTCTGCTTGTAAATGCAGTAAAACTAACTTCCTCTGCTTGGAAATGCAATGAAGGTAACTTGCATGCTTTACAAACACACGCGTCCTATATAGAAGAGTGACTTGTTGGGTGAGTTGGTTCATTCTTGTATAGCTTTTATAGCGCGAAATAAAGACGAGAGGCGGACAAGCGCGGACATCCCACGTACACGTCCTGCATACATGCTGAAGTCACAATACGACATGGAATATCGCAGCCATATTACGTGTTACAGGCGTACATTGTATACCATCGGGCGTCAGAACATATGATTATCATGATGACTTGATGGTCTAAAGCCGGTCACCCACTACAAAAGACACACACGTTACTGTGCGTATTCCCTCAAGGCGACGTAGTGGGTGCGTGGCAAGTTTGAAAAGATTTTAGGCACTATAAGTGTTTGAAGTGCGCCCTATAGGGACAGGATATCGCTGTCGCGTTCAACTCTTGAAGGCGAAGCTTATAGGTCCCCTAATTATTCTGCGTCCACTTGTTCTTGTGATGCTGCAGAGCCTCAGACATGGCAGCGTTCCGATATCAACTCTATTCCACTCGTCAACTGCAGTAATTATTCTCGTTTATATACGGTCCGTTCTGTCATAAATTGTTTTTGCTGTAATGGAACTAACTTCAAGAAGTCGTGCTATCAGTCGTGCTATCGTGCGGAACACGTACGCAGCCAAATGCGCCAGCGCAAACTCAATACCTCCCACATAACAGCGACGCAGATACACGCTCGTTCTGTGTATACAGTTGGAAATAAAAAAAGATAAAGAAAATTTGCGTGCTCTAACTGCCCCGGTTCGCGGCACCCAAGGTCAGCATCTCCGTTTGCGCCAAGTTCGCGCGTGTGTTTAAACTTCACGTTACATTTGTTAGGCTGTATAAGGTCGTGCATATACGCTATAGAAGCAGTACTGCGGTTAAGCGTTGCTACACAGTTGCAACAGGCGGGCAGGAAGTGGCGGGGTACAGCTCTGGAGGCAGTTCCTCCAAGGTCTTATATACATAATCCAGCTTTGCTGTTAGTTTGCTGTTAGTCTCTTTTGGGGGTTGTGATTTGGCTTAGTCAGCGCCTTGCTATTACACAAAACCCGTTCGCCCACTGGTTACGTGTGCTCCTAGCGTATGAGATATAAAGCGAGATAGAAATCAGGCCACTGCCTTGTCGGATGTGCCTTCCATCTCTCTGTGGACCGGCGGTGAAACCACTTCCTACGCACGTCTGAAGGCCTGTGCGTCTCGCTCGTCTCTCCCGGAGATGACGGCTTATTTCCGTCCCGAAGCAGCAGAGCGCGGCAGCGGAGTGATTTTCCCTTCGCTCCACGACTGGCTCGGCCGCTCGCTGGTAGTTCAATCGATCAACTCCCTCATAAGCGGTGTACATCGCGCTTTCAGGCTTCGCGCTCAACAAAGGGGCGATACGTTCCAAATGTGTCTCGCCATCGCTAGCTTGAGAAACTCTCTATAGCTGAGCCAGTGCGAGGTTTTTTTCGTCGGACCGTTTTCTTCGTTTCTGCTCTCCCCGCTGTTCCGTTTCTTTTTTTTTTTTTGTTCCTTTCTCGTCCTCCTAGCAAGCACTCTCTCCTTCTCTCCATTTTTTTTTTTGAAACGTACCCTCGACCTCACACAGCCGGCGCAGCACGTACTCGCACTGCTCGCCTCTCCTTTTTGCCATTGTCAGCCCCTCCTCCCTCCTGTACCTTTGCAGGGTGCGCTCCGCCTCCTCTGGCGTCCGGCAACCAATCAGGCTATCTCGCGCCTGCTTGGGTTTAGATGGGGGAGAACTCTCTCATCGCAGAACGCTTTCGCATCCCCCCTCACGTTTCTTAACCTCATGAACTAAACCCCCCTTTCACAACCAACCCCCCCCCCCCCCAAAGCTCTACACTACAAGCACGGCATGTCGCCCTCTGGGGGGCAACCCTCGTGGTCCATTGCTTGCTTGGCTTGCGGTATATATAACAAGGTGGCGAGGTCCCATTTGGCTGGCTTTCTGGCGGCACGGTTTTTCGAATTAGCATGGCCCACATTTCTGAAACGCACGCACCTCCGAATTCTCTTTTGCTAGTGGTCGTTTGGTGATCCGCCTATGTGTCACCTTCAACAAGTATCTGCCCCTTTTAAGTTTGCTTTTCTTGTCGTTAGAAGCTAATCGAAGTCATGTATACCCAGGGCATTCGTCCGTTGGACCTTATTTTTATTATATATGTATTGTTGCGTCCTACGAACCTCGTAACAATACTTTTTTTTTTTGTAAAACGCGCGATGTACCATCACGCAATGCGCTGTCTCCATTTCAGCGCCCCTGCGACACCAACAATGTACAGAACACGAAAAGAAACAGAGAAAGCACGATAAAAAAAAGTAGAATCCTTATATATATGGAGAGAGGGAAATGTGGTACGCTGGCGAGACAGCCGGCATGCTCAACAACTGAGGAGACCTTGACGTGTCCTGCTCTTTTTTTTTGTTCTTTTTTTCACTCTCTCTAATCCCGCAATCGTCGCTCTGCGCGTTCAAAGGCTATTTTTTGCCGCATAGGTATAGTAAGAAAGCCGCGCTTTGCGAAACGGCGAGCGTGCCTCGAGACACGTTTCATGCTCCAGGCGCCCGAAGCTTGACCCTGGTGCCAGGGAATGCGGCGTCATCGACTCCCCTTAGCCGGCGCTATGGACGAGAGGACACTATGCGTGCTTGTGCCTTACAGCCGCAGCCTCATTAGCCTTATTTCAATGGCGCACATCACACAGGCTCCTCATCGTACGTCACTGGCTTCTCTTCGATGATCGCCCACATTACATATACAGAACACGGCACGGGATTCAGGGCGAAGCTCGGCTTGGAAGGTTGCTGCACAAACAGCATTTCTGAATCCACACGCATGAACTGCTTCGTCATTAGCTTTGAATACGAGGCAAGAATGACTTAAGGGAGCACCACTTTTCTGTTGTGTTGTTGCTGACTCGTTGCGAAAATGATTATGGGTATGTTCCCTCGGCACCTCTATTTCGACGAATTCTGCAGCGCAGGAGAGGAAAAAAAAATGAAAAGAAATGATTTCTCAAAAAGAAAAATGAAGAAAAAAACCCGTATAACAAACTTAAACAAACAAGGAACAAGCATGCCGAAGGACACTTCGCTTGCAGTACGTTGTTCCCTTTGCAATACGCCGTTCACCCGCACATATTTCTCGGCAAGTTGTACACTCTGAGTCAGGTCCCTTTTAAAGCGCTAGATATAGCCAGGAAACCGGAGAGTTTTCGGCTGGTTTCCTGGGTATAGCAGGTATTTAACCAGAACGTGATTAAGGGTGTATCCAATCTATACGGACTTCATATGTATATACGGACTTCATGACTTCATATGTATACCGACACCTGGCTGCTCATAATCGGCGATTATCTCAATAAGAGTGATCTTATTGTCGTATACAACCTAAGTCTTCCCAAGAAGTTCTCCTTGAGCTAAATATTTAAAATAACGAATTTCGAATCGTGTTCAATTCGGCACTCAAACTGAGTGTTGCATAGCTACGTATTCTAAGCGCCCATTGTTTTTCGGATGATCAGGGCCGATTAAAATATTTCGAAGAAACGAGACGTTAGAACAGCGAGTGGTAATTGTTTCTTGTTTTAATCGTAAAATTATCAAGATATGTGCAGCTCAAGCTTTTTTGCGAGAGTATTGATGACAGAATGATCACAGAATTAAGGCGTTTTTGCTTAACATTAGTCCGGCCTAAGCGAAAATGTCTTCGATCCTCAGGAGATTCATCATAATGTCCATTTGTGCAAGATTTTTTTTTTGTCTCAGTGTTTTACTAAAAAGCTGGTGACAAAGTACTATCTTGAACAATGGAGTCAGCTCTATTTCCCCCTAGAGTCGCTAATATATTTCTAAACCTCTGTTCGGTTGTACACGTAGTTGCTTAATTTAGGGACGGCTTACTAGTCTCCCATAGTTGAGTACCAAGCTCTCGAAATCGTTAAACATTTTCTTCTAAACACCTCAGTTTATACAATGGTGTAATTCTTGTCAGCTGAGAGTAACCGAAATTTTGCTTTGCAAAACTTTACGCATATTTGCTTAAAAGACGAGTTTTAGAACTATATATGTTGAAAATGGTTGCTTATTCACCGCATTATGTTCGAATTGTGTTCCATTCGTATTGAATTTCGTTCCCAGGTTCACGATTTGCACATTTCTAAGAATTGTTACGACAAAACGACGTCGCATTGTTGGTGAAACTTCGCAGCTTTCCTTTTTTTTTTCTTAGCTTCCGGCAGCTTTCCTTTTTTTCTTAGTTTCAGGCACTACCATAGTTTTAGGTTGATAGGGAAAAAAAAGAAGGCAGGTACAGGGATCGTGGTCTATCGTTTCGGCGCTGCCACAATGGCTGCAAGCAGCGATGTATTTCCTTGTAGAATCGCACGGCAAAAGATTTGGTGAAAGAGACATCAAGCCACAGTCGGCGAAGCATCGTTCTGTCGATTCGAGAGAGCCTCGGAGGCCGATGTACAGACGAGATGGGTCCAGTCTGAACAACCACGTGCACTGTAAAGTTGGTGAGTTCCACAAGGAGTTCATGTCATCATTAGCAATCTCTGGAATTTACATTGCAGCATCTGTTCATGAAAACGGGACGGATTCTTGAACATCGTCTTCATGTGCAGACCAAGCATCTGCGTCGGCATGTTCGTTTGCCAACATGCCGCAGGGACTTCGAAACCAGGGAAACGTGATGACACGTCATTGCACGAAGAGTTGATGCATCAGTGTCCCTAGTGTTCAATACTATTGCTATTCGTGAGGTATCTTGTGTAAGACGAATATCAGACGTTGTATAGGGCGGTGGTGGGGTGCATGAAGATGCTTCAATTCTAGTTGATCATAAAGTACGCTAAACAGAGCAGCATGTTCTGCAACTGTCGGTGTCACCTAGTGAGATAGACTTCATGGTTTTTGTTCTAGCAGGAAAGACCACCGTCCCCGGAGACCCACCCGCAGTGGCTGAGGCATCACTGTAAAGAAGGCTATGCTAGCTGTACGTCTTAAGTATACGACAAAAGAAGAGAAAGCTGCTTGAGCGCTGGAGACGAGAGTCGGACTATTGACTTTATACACCGGGAACTGTGAATCGAACTTGTGGATGAGTCATACACCATGGGGTAGTTGGAACTCGGGTAGAAGTTTTATATCCTGTTGGTAGGCATGCACGGTATAGGGCAGGGCTTTTTGATAGAAGGAGGCATGATGTCGGTCTTCTGGCAATCTTGTTAACTGGTGGGCATGAGTGCAAACAAAATGCTTGACGTGTGTTCTGAGGGCTTCCATTGCAATATGCGTCTTGGCTGCATGGGTAGTCGTTCGCAAACTTTATTGTTTCAGCTATTGAGGGACGTCATGGTAGCTCGACAAACTCTAACAGCCATAGCCTGAACGCTTTCAAGTGTGCGGCAAATAATCTTATTTCTGCAGGTATGGGTCAACACAAGCAAGCTGTCTTGCAAATAGCCGAAAAAAAAAGTGTCTTGCACAGTTGCGTCATTGCATGTCCCTCCAAGTTTTTCTATTAAAGTGCTTAAAGCAATTACGTATATCCGTCAGGCATTTCTTTAGGAGGCCAAGTGAGAAATCCGCCAGAGGGCCCTATCCATGATTACGCCTAAAAAATTTGTGCGTCCTGATAGATGTAACTTGGCCGTCGATAGATATAGCGTATACGTAGTCTCATTGGCTTTCGGCTTAGAGTAAGCAATGTACATTTCGGTGGTGAGATCTTGAGACCTTGTTCACTCAGGTACACTTATATCAAAGACGTAGCTTTCGGAAGCCTTGCGCGTAACTGAGGCATATATATACGTATATGTGTATATAAGGGAAAGAAGTGGATACCTAAGGGCTCGTTTTTTCGTGTTCTGACACAATAATAATAATAGGATCTAACAGGCAAGAATGCCAACAAATGTATAGGGGAAGTTATTATAACCAATGTAATGTAAATAAGAAAGAAGAATGGGTGAAAAAATAACTTGCCGTGAGCAGGAATCGAACCTACGTCCTTCGAATAACGCGTTCGATGCTCTAACCAATGAGTTATCACGGTGGCTATCCTCCACGGCCACATTATTGGGTTTATATGTGAATTTAAACGTGGGAGTGTCAGTCAGCGCCCTCAGTAGCCACGGCGGCGAGTGTGAAACACCCTTTTATGAGCCTGTGTGGCGTCACGTAGCACGTGAACTTATTACGAGCGGGCAGCTGACCAATAGTCCCTCGTATGCAACCTAACGGCACCACGTCTGCCAGTACGATACCCCTTATTCATTAATGACAGAAATCTAGAAGCTATTTCGGTGCTTAGCTTTTAAATGTGAGTCAGGCATTTAGCGTCCCGTGTTGCGAACGTCGTGTGAAGGAGCGTGTTCGTTAAACCATACAATAGTCAGCTACATTTAGTTCTATATACTCGAACGCGTGGGACAGTTGCGTCTCGACCAGCTTCAATGCCGTCGTGACTCTCGATAGCAACGCACGTGTGCGCACAATCCTAACGCACTTGTTTTGTCACCCGCTGGGCTTCTGTAGCGTCCAGTTAAGCGGTGAAATTGGCTCATCGAACTCTCTGTTTGGTTTACACATCCACTAAAAAAATGTTTGAATCGCTTCACTCGTCTTATATGTAATCTATAAACATACGAATAGAATGGTTTACGACAAAATTGATTTTCTGCTGATCTAACGCGCTACCCTCTTAATTTAATATATAACCGTGCAAGTCGTGAGAATTTACGCACTCACGCAAGTGTTTTACAACATGACACCAATCTGCGCGTTCAACTGTTTTTTTTTTCTTTTTCTTCTGGTTGAACTGGAACCATTGGGGTTTTTTTTGTTTCCTTTTTTTATTATCGTGCTTGTGCTCTGTGCTCACGCGAGTGTTTTCCCCAACATTTGATGCGCCTCTTCGGCTCATCCTCTTCTTATTCGTTGATTTATCTCCCCGGCCTTCCCGGCGGCTTTTCCTGATGGTTGCGGATCATCCCAGCGGTTTCAGACGCACGCTATGTGCTGCGATGCGAATGCTTTTCACTGCCCTTCTCTTACCTCTTTCACTGCCCTTCTCTTACCTGTCTCTTTAATTCCCATTCCCCCCTTCCCTGCGCATAACTGTGGAGGTGCCCTCGATTGAGAGAGGCATGAAGTAACGGGACTGCGCTTTTTTCTTCCGTTTCCTCTTTCAAAATCCCTTCTTAACAAGAAAGAATTTTATACCGGAGTACATCAAGTCTTCCATGACGTATTTCCGCCCCGCCCTCTTGGCACGTTTCTAATACGAGAAGGGAAATTTGGCACAGCGTTAACACTCCGCGAGGTGGCGACCTTATAGCCCAAGCTTCAGCCTCGCCCAAAACATTCATCCATATAACAGATAGCTCTGCGACGTGCGCCTCCTTATCCTGGCTTCAACACTGCGTTCCCCGGTGACACTCGCCCTTAGAAAAATACCGATATAGCCACACCAGACGCGTGTTGCGTTGTGGTCGTGGTGTTCAATAGCTTTTTAACAGACCCCGGAATGGTTTACTAGCTAAATTTCTGCGTCTAGTCAGCGACCCTCCTCTGGCTGTCGCACCGTGGTGGTCTCTCGATTACGCTGTCACTATTACGAACTACAGTTACTACAAAGGTTTGTTTATTCATTGATTACAGATGAGAATTGTCAGGGTGGAGATGCGCCACAAAGCATTAACGAGGGTGCATCCGCGTTAAACGGAGCTTTAACTGCCGTACACCGGTAGACGTTGCAGAAGTTTTAGGGGGGAAAAAGGAATTTTATTGTTCACCACGTTACATACAAATTCGGTTCCACAAACACATACAAATTCGGCTTCACAAAATTGCGGCACTTGACATTTGTGTTCACAATGTATCACATGTTGGCACTCTTCTGTTCTGGCACCCAACACAACAAAAGGTGGGTTTTTTAGGTAGTTTTTAGGCCTTGAATCGGCGAACACGCCAAGACAACCCGGTTGTTGACGATTTTAATGAAGGCACAGGACCATCGTTTCAAGAACTTTTCCTCTCCTGGTGAAAAGAATTCCGATTCCAAATGATCTGTTACAAAATTATTCAACCGCACCAGCAAAGACCATTGATTTTTACGGGCCTTGCTTGATACACAGCCAAACCCCTGTTTTCCCACAACACGTACATACCAGCGGTCAGCACTAGACGTGCCAGCGCGCCGTTTGGACATCTCTTTCTTTTGACAAATCTTTCTACACCAAACGGGTGGTATGCCCTGTCCACGAGGGACCAAAAGGTCTTGGCCACTCGACAGGTTAACAAAGCGTGTTCGTTGTCCTCGTACATGCCGCAATGCACGCACTGCTCGGACCGAACGTAGTGCCACTTGTACATACGTAGTGACACTTGTACGCCGTGGGCAGGACGGACCACCCGTAACGCCCCACCACATCCTGCAGATGCTGCCCGGCAGCCAAGTGGGCGTCAGCAACACCCACGGAAAACCTGGGTTTTTGACCTCGCAGCCCGAGTTTACAAGCAGCTCTTGAGTGAGCTCCGTGTTACGCACCTCCAGGATGGGGTTGTCTAGATTTAGCGCGCCTATATGCTTGTAAATTCCTACTACATGCCTGTAGAAGGGGCGTAGGGTTGATTGCCTTATAGGCCCCGCGGGTTGCGTCTGCAGGAACAAACGTCCCTGCACTCCCAAGAAATACGTTGCCAGTTTCCTGGCGGGGTGTTCCTCCTGAAGTTGCAGGACCTTGAGGGTCGTCTTCAAAGCATACGTGTCCGCGAGGGCGACCACCGAAGGGATGTTCCATCCGCCCTTCTCGTGAAATAATCCCAACTGCTCGTATTTAACGAGCGCCGTCTTGACATTCCAGAAAAACCTAATTATTTGGGACTTGACCTTCCGCGCAATTTGGTACGGCATGACTACCGAGTTTGTCAAAAACCACAGGCGCCCAGTAAAATGCCCATGAGTAGATATCGACGTACGTAGTACGGAAAGTTAAATTCAAGTGCCTTGGTTATTTCCTGTTTAAGTGTCTTCACCTCCTCCTACCAACTTTGGTTGGTTACGCCAGTGGCCCTGTAATTTATTCCTAGGATAGTTACATTGTCTACGACAGAGATTCCGTGTAGACACGTTACCGGGTATGCATGGAGACATAAAGACTTGCATTTATGCAAATTAAGTTTCGCTCCGGAGAGCTCTGCATAAGTTGTGAAAAGGATGAAAGCTCCTTAAAGCGGGACCCGTTCGTTCCTCATAGTCGTATTAGTAGTCCTAGTGTGTAACCAGTCTTACATTTTGACCTCCAAGGTGGTGTTGGTGAGAAATTTCTTCTCTGCGTTGTTGAACAATAAAATATAGTGCTCAATGTACATGCCAGTGGCTGTTAAGGGGGAATGAGAGACAGGAGAATTCGGCTTTTAGTAAACGCGCATGCTGCGAACTTTTTATTGTTCAACAACGCACAGAAGACAAGAAAGGGTTGCTACGTTATACTCGCTGGCCGTAACCTCCTTGGCTTTAGAAATGTTTAGCGAGCTTTGGGCCGCAGTGTCATGAATACAGTGAACTAGTATATACCATGAACTCCAGGTGGTCAAAGGTGGGAAGTAGACACGAAGCGCAAGCCGTAAGAAAGTGTGCGTGTGCCTCCTCTCGTTCAGTCCTTGGAATGTCCGCTGGATGGTGGTGCTTCTATATGAGAAATATATGATGAAAAGATGTGAGATGGTGGTACTTGGAGTCTTCAGTAGGTGGACGAACGTATACACAGACAGATGCATGGACGGACGCACGGGTGGCTGCACGGACGGATGGACGGACGCAGGAGTGGATGCATGGATGAAAGCAGGGACGGACGCAATGATGAACGTGCGGACGCACTAACAAACGCGCGCACGGATGGACTCACGGGCGGCCACACAGACGCATGCATGGATGGACGGAAGCAAGAATGAATGGACGTACGGATGCTTCGCCCCACTATCCATGATTCACTCCGTGGGTATGGTGCCATTTTTTTTTTGTATTAGTGTACTGTAAGATTTCGTGTTATACTGATTCCTGCGAAGGGAGGATCAACCATGTTTTTTTTGTCATTTCATCGCAACGACACGCGGCTGTCGTGGCTGGGAATCGAACCCGTGCCCTTGAACCTAGAATCGTGGCTTTTTACACGCTGGTATGCGTGTGTGAGGCAAACAATTGGTTCACGTTACTGCAGTAACAAATTTGGTAAGAAAACGGTTATAAATTGAGAAGAAACTCATGAGATATAAGCAAATTATAGGTGTATCTAAAAGGGAACAAGCGGGTTTTAAAGGACATGTCGAACTCAAGAAGATGAAATAGACATGGGCAAGGCATGCATATTGCGCAGGCAGGATAACCGCTTGTCATTAAGGGTACGTAACTGACTGAATTCTCAGAGAAGGCAAAGGCACGAAGGGGAGACAGAACGTTAAGTGGCAAAAGAGGTTTTCCAGCATTCCGGGCAGCAGCAAGCAGAGAAGCGGGTTGATTGGCGGTACATGGATTCTACATCATAGAAAGCGCAATCAGGCCGATGATGATGATGATGATGGTGATGATGATGATGATATATGGAGAAGCGCCCTTAAGTTATAATAATGCAGTTTGCTTGCCATTACATGTTTATTCCTTAACACCAAAAGGGAGAAAAGGAGATTCTACTTTAAACAGCGAAGTTGTTTATGCTAATCCTAATCTTTCTGACTATGCTGTGAAAACAAAAATGGGCCTGAATCTACAAGTTACACTGTAAATGTCGTCGAAAGACGATAGTCTTGCGTCTGGAGAGAGTGAACAAAACGTTTATTTGATGTTCTGCGCAAGAAAATTGGTGAATGGTATTCTGCAGGCGCTGCGTTAGAGTGCCTCGAGCGTGTGGCGGAGGCGAACGAGCGCATCTAGGCACGTTAGACACAAGTGCCATCTGGCAGTTATCTTCGAAAGCGAAGGCATGCAGCCCGCGGAGAAAGATGTGTGCCAGTCTCGGAGGTGATAAGACAGACAGACAGACAGACAGACAGACAGACAGACAGACAGACAGACAGACAGACAGACAGACAGACAGACAGACAGACAGACAGACAGACAGACAGACAGACAGACAGACAGACAGACAGACAGACAGACAGACAGACAGACAGACAGACAGACAGACAGACAGACAGACAGACAGACAGACAGACAGACAGACAGACAGACAGACAGATAGATAGATAGATAGATAGATAGATAGATAGATAGATAGATAGATAGATAGATAGATAGATAGATAGATAGATAGATAGATAGATAGATAGATAGATAGATAGATAGATAGATAGATAGATAGATAGATAGATAGATAGATAGATAGATAGATAGATAGATAGACAGACAGACAGACAGACAGACAGACAGACAGACAGACAGACAGACAGACAGACAGACAGACAGACAGACAGACAGACAGACAGACAGACAGACAGACAGACAGACCAAACTTTTCCCGTCATAGGTCCTCAAGAAAGACTATCGTCTTTAAAACTATCATCGTCGTGAAATGGTATGTGCCGTAAGTCTCCGCTGGTGCACTAAATATGAAAAGGGCTAGAAGTATAGCGTAACAAATCATAAAAGGGTGTGCTCCCCATAAATTGACTAAATTCCACTGCTGACCCATATAGCTCGCTAAAGATTGAAGAAGGTGACAGTCTGCAGTAACTTAAAGACCGTGTTGCCCGGTTCTTCCCTTATCCCCCTTTGTGGGCGAGTGTCGGAAATGTGAGAGGAACACCATCATAATCGTAATCTTACTTGGCCACGTAAAGATGAAGACACGGTGAATCTGGCGGATTCAGGGTCTGAACATGGTGCTGCTATATGCTGGTCGGTCGTGACTTGGTTAGTGGTAGGTTGGCAGGTGCGAGGTGCGCTTAATGTGCGTTCATAATCTTCCCCGTGTATTTAGCTTTGCGTAGCCGAGCACAAGCTTTGTGCTTTTTTTTATTCTATTTGCTCTCAATCTGGCATGGAGGATTCTACGCATCAGCGAAATGCGAAGTTGGCAAATATTTGATGTCAGGCAAGCGTGCAGTGGTCGCGAGATGGGCCGCTCGAGACGCTGACCAACGATAGAAAGAATCTGTCCATCCTTCCGTCACAATAATAGGTATAAGTGAACCGTGTCTTCAATAGAGTGGTTAACTGTTTAGTACTTCAAAGAATGAGAGCTTGTTCAATCACTATTGGTGTTTTTGCAAATATAGCACTGTTGTATACGTAGACGCTCTACGTTATTCCTGGTGTCACATCTCCGTACCGACTATACGTCAATAATCTTGACTCAAACTTTTGTGGTAGCCGAAGTAGGCACACAGCATGGGTGAATCTCGCGCCAAGGTGACATTAACGAGCACGTAATTAACTCTGGTAGTCGATGTGTACTGATTCGAAGCGTCGTCATAATCAGACAGGCGCTGCATCTGATCATATACAATGTTAGGGAACTCTTCTATATAGCTACAATAACAATTTGCGCAGTCTCTCCTTTAGGCGTAGTCTAAGTTATGTGTATAAAAGTTTTATTACAGGCGCGGCCTTCCTTTACAAAACGCTGATTTCGGGGGGCATCGGCAAGGCGCTTTCAGCAGAAAAGCTTTTCTGGGGCTTGACCTGACGACAGATGAGTGTCCTCGTCGTATGTCATGCTGCGGTTCCCAGATACACCAGTGGATGACGCAGTTGACTCGGTCGCGGTGAGGTCCCTGGATATTTGTTGAAAAGTGTCGCCCTTCCTTTAAACCAGCGGCCGCGCCACGCGCCCTGCTCTCCCGCCTGTCGGGCCGTCAGACAGAAAAGGTCATGGACATCGCACGTGTTATCAGCGTGACATTGCATTATTGAGAGGAAAGTGGCGAGTTACAGCGCTCGCACGGTCAAAGTTCAGGAGATGATATGGCCTGTTGAGAGAGGAGGCTTGGGCTAATGACTGAGGATATAGAGGAGCAAAGCGTCGTACTCTAGGATAGTGTCGCTACTTTTCATATTAAGGGGTTTTAGGTCGTGGGCGAAGTGTTAGCCACACAGCGAAGCGTCAGGTAAAGGTGGATCGAGCGTCAAGAAGGCCTAAAGTCGTGCCGCACAAAAAGAGTTCCCAGATACGCCCATAGATGGCGCATTTGCTTCGCTTGCGGAGGAAGTGGTGTTCTCAAATCGAAATGGACATTACATTGATACCCACACAAAATCATGAAATATCGCAAAAAATCTAATTCACCAGGGTAACAGAGGTGCACCGTAGCTTGGCTCTTCCCGCAGATTTCACAATGAGTAGAACTGGGAAAAGTTGGGTAACATTCGATACCATTGATTGACGCCGACGATCAATTTTCGCGTTTAATGAAACATCGAAGGGTATGTTTTCAGATATATAATCGACTCGCTACCGTATTATGGTAGTCATTACGAAGTGTTTGTTTTAAGACTTTTTTCGCTCTTTCTATTTCCTGTTATCGAGCACTAAAAGACACACTCGAAAAGTGATATCATACTACCAGGGGGTCAATAATTTTGACGGATTTGCATTCGCCGCAATGTTTTATCCACAGAGGCTGTGTATGTACTTTAAGCAACGATTGTGGTCTTGAAAAATGGCAATGAAAAGTTGGAAGTGGCTTTGCCGCCCAAGTAGCAATGGGGTGGCTAGGTCGCTCCTTGAGGGTCTAGAGAAACGGCAAAGGGGTTTCCTTCGACCATGGCACGCACATTTCATAAAAACAAGAAAGGATAAGGTGGAGTTTTCAGTTGTCACTTACTAACAAGTATCCCACTGCAGTGGGCATGCGTGCGAGATAATCTCCGAAATTCGAAATTATTTGATCCCGTTTATTGTTCCATTAGTTTGTGTATATTCGGTTACACGATGATACACCGGTGTTTTAGCACTCATCTGTGAAATGTGCACATGTTGTTTTCACTTGTTTTCTTCGTTTTGCTCGTTTCTGTACGAGATAGATGTGCAATAGTACTTCCCTTTGTGAAATCTGCAACTTGTTCGGCGTGCCTTTGCTGCTCTCCCATAGTGGAGTAAATATTGCCGCATATTTAGTCATCTTAAGCATTACTATCAGCCTTACCTGGATTCACGTTTATACCCATGTCTACTCACAGATATTCCGAAACAGTGTCGTTCCTACATTATTGCAAAATCGATAGATCAGAGGCGTGAATTACTCAAGGGGGTGCCTTGACCTCTCTCCCAACAACTCTTCCAGCGAAGTTATTTGTGAATCGATACTATGCTCTCATCTATTCCAATGACCCTACTGGTTCGTGAGAACTCAGAACTAGTTTTCGAAGATACTATGATATTGGGGTTAAAGAGCACTCACACCGAGGTCGAAGAAGGTATTTCGAGGCTAGCGGACTCATGAGTCGACTAACTTGGACTCACTCAGACTGATATCGAGTCGTGAGTCTGAGAGTGTCCAGGTGAGTAATGAATTGGTGAGTTTGAGTCCAACATAGTTTAGTGGAATAATCATATGGTGGTTTTGGAGCGTTAAACACCACATATCAATCATAGTCTAGTGGAAGAAAATTTTCGTGAGTGTGAGTCCGAGAGACTGGCTCAGGAATTTTTTTGTGAGTCTGAGTTCGAGTTTGTTCAAAGCTCTAAATATATTTGACGAATGAGTCTGAGTGAGTTTCACAAGTTCTGCCGACCTATGGCTTATACAGAGGCGAGGTCGAACTAAAGAGTACACGTCGTCTTCTGATGCTTAACAGCTATAGGTGGGGATAGCCTCCCACAGCGGCATACAGTTGCTCTGAATCACTATTGCTTTGAAACAAAACAACGGGCCTACACGGAAGCTCATGATGCTCGAGTCATTTGTCATGTTTGTGTTTTTTTCTTCAAAACTTGCTATTTGTTTTATATTCTTACTCGATACAGCTGTCCCACAGCGAAGTGCTCTATATATCTCCCCTCCCTCTTTTTTTTGTGGTAAATATAAATTTCTATGTTTTAGCAGGAACAGTTGATAGCATACTGTTTTTTCCCGGTGTGCCGCATGACACGCGCTAAGTCGATAGCAGTAGCAGTAGCACAGTTGCATTAGCACTAGTTCGGTAAAGTAAAAAAAAAGAAGAGTGGTTGCAGAGTCGATATAGAAGCCGGTTGTGTGTGCGCAGCCACGAATGCGGGCTTGACTGCAAGGTTGAATAAAACGGATAAGAGAGGCACTCGTGACGTGGGGTCTGTAAGTAAATAAATGATTCAACATAAAACATTCCGACGGCGGGACTAGCTCTATAGTCCGTCGAAAGCTTAGCTGGTGTTCAATAAAGTTGTTTCCATCCATTAGATGGTGTTGGAAACACGCGATAGCAAATACGTCGACAGGAAAAACGTATAAACACCATAATACGTAACTTAAGTGATTACGGGCTTCTTGAAACTGCTTCATCTCGAAGTTGCCTTGTACTTGTTGAAACCATTCATGCAATGCACATTTTGCTGGAGTCTGCGCACTTCTAAGAATTTACATGTAAATTACAAAGAGACATGGCCTGTGCACGCACTAATGTGAGCATAGCGCGTTGCCAATCTAGATTGCCCACTATGCAGGCATAGTAACATCAACAGAACTAACTGCCATATCAAATTACCCGTGGTATTAAGCCCACTGATCAAGTTTCGAGTAGACAAGTAGACGTGGCTGCTGTGGATAGTTTGTGCGCAGTTTCGAAACACCCCTGAACGACATGAATGTACCGCCGTTTCGTCACAAGCTTTTCGTGGAAACTAGCCATGCTTTCGTCTATTCCAGCCGCTTAACCGTTTCTACGAACTGGTCAGCCGGCTGTGTGTCACACATCGAGTCGCTTTCGCAAGTCACAAAACGTTCAGTCTTAGTTCTAGTTAGGTGGGCGCTAACTTCACCAACAACCGTGCCTGCATACTCGCATGCATTTTTTTTTTCTTAGAAGCGACGCTCATTGGGTTGGCAAGTCGTTTTCTCTTGAAGTGATCAACGGTTCGATGGAAGCCTGCCTGAAAAGTCGGGTTGAAACATGCGTGGCAACAGGAAGACGTGTAAAAATAAAAGCAAGACGTTTTGAAGGTTATAGTGTAAAGGGTAACTTGATAAACGGTACCGTTTCGAAAAAACATCACATCGGCACGAGGCATGCCATGACTATGGTGCGCCGGAAATTTCAACGGTCTGGAGTTCTATAACGTACACCGATGTGCAGTGTGCGGGCCTTCAGCATTTCGTCAACATCTAAATGCAATCATACTCGAACCCGCGACCTTTTAGTCGGAAGCCGAGCACTGCAACCACTGTAGCGTTGGGCCACTAGACGAAAAGGTCACATACAGACACCCATATGTACGCAAGTATTAGGTATGAGGTTATACATAACTTATACATCCCGCTTGAGGAAAACGGAATCCAGTTTATCTAATCTCTGTCTTCATCGTCGTATTGCCATGCTATGTTTATTCCACAATTATTTTTTGCAGTGATCTCTGTCATCCACCTTACATCGTTCACCTCACGCGCATACCTCAACGCCGCAGACTTGAACTGCAAGTGCCACGACCACGTGCTCGAACCCTCACATTTTCTTTTTCATGTTTCCCCCGAGCGGCAACAGATCGGAATGGCCTTTCCCACACCATCGCAGCCATTACTAATCCATCAAACTTCTTGGACAATGTAACAAACTTTCTTACCGAGGGAATTAACCTGCATGATTGTATACTGTATACTCACCCCTTTTGTAATACCCCCTTGAGGGGTGTTTAAGGAAATAAAGTGATGTGATGTGATATACTGTATTAAAAAGGACAAATTTCTGTAAATAAATGCAGTATAGCTCAGTAATTCCAACTGCCATATGTATTTGTAACGGGTGGGAAATCTCCTGATAACTGGAACACGTCGGTATGCACAAAGATTAGTTTGAACAAGGAGCCTATTGCTTTCGTCGCTTTCACAGCAGTTGGCCCAGAATGATCACTATGTGTATCAAAACCAAGCCGGAGCCAAACTCAATCGACTACAGATAAAAAAAAAACACGAAATGACAGCATTCATCAGCAGATGACAAAGTGGCCACTGCGCTGGAGCTATTGGGCAAGCTGCGAACGACGCTATTCGAGACAGAAATAAGAAACGCAAACAAGTGCAGATCACTATATAGTTAGTGTTAATTCGGCATTCTTTAAATCTGTCATGTATAAACGTGTTTAGGAGCAAAGAACTTTATTGATTTTTACAATGAAGTTAACTGCTCACATGAATCAACGTCCTTGCTTGTTTCTGGCGTATCGCTGACTGATCTGTAAATTCGTTCAGCTGTTAATTGTTACAGTTCAATGAGCATAATCAACAAGATCGCCTGCCGGGAACGTGTATAGTGGCGCCTAATTCCTGCTAACGAGTCCAGATGTGGCTTCATTCGGTTCTGTCTGCGCAGTGTGGCATGCATGATGTCCGTTCATTGCAGCGGCCTCCCGCTTATTCTAACAGTCCCCCATCGAATTCGAATTGAACAGCTTTTGCTCTGCAAAGAACGCAGGCACGTGATCGTAAAGGTAGATACGATTTCTCGATAGCATGACAAGCACAGATTTGCATAAATGAAGCATTTAAGACACTTTGTAAGCGTTAATGACCTGCTGTGTCAACATCTTGGCGAACATTTTTTTAGATGTGATGGTATTTCATTTGTGTGAAAATTTTAGTTCTCCGAACTTTTCTGTGATGTAGACTCTCATTTGCATAGAATAACTGGTGCTATAGTGCGTGAGTGTTTGTCGTCGTGTCTATTTTTGTTTTTGTTTTTGTTCCCTAATTTGCGATAACTCTTGTGCAAGAGCAGAAGAGCAGGTGGTGCCGTATCTTGGCACCAACTTTTCCATGTCTACATCTAATTAAGCATATATTACAGGAAACACTGCAATTACACATTTAATGAAACTTTAATACGCTGTAAAATATTTCAAAGCAAAACTAAAGAAAAAAAACAATTTTTACCGTATTAGCAAATTGGCCTCTCGCAATACCGAATATACCAGGCTTGCCGCGAGAAGACGAAGAAAAAGAAACGGCGGGTGGCGACGCGACCTTGAAGTTCCCGTCGCAGTCGACGTGACGTCAGAGATATTGACGGCGTCTACAAACGCCAACGTAGGTCTTAATCACTAAAAGTTAAGTAAGTTTTCTTCTGAGGAAGCCATAAACTATAGCATACCAATTTCGTTGAACCAATCATAGTCAAAGTACGAAAAAAAAAACCTTTTATGCGACGTCCCCATCACAGATTTTGGCGGTAAATTGAAATTGGCATTGGTTTTCTCATTCGCGATGTTGAGTGTAATAATTGTAGAGTTTCCCGACCTTACTTTATTGTTCTAAGATAATTTCTCCTTTCACATCAGCGTCCCTTTGAAAGCTATACGATTTTTTGTTGTTGTTGTTGTTGTTAGCGTTAACACAATAGCCCATAAAAGGGCGTGGTGCTGCAGGCATTTCGTGCGTCTGATTTAAAAGAAAGGTGAACGGGCCGAAACGGAAATTAAATAAAACAAAAGAAACAGAAGATGAGAGGAAAGGGATCGAAAGGAAGCGGACGTCGCGGTTGCCTCGCATGCGGTCATCCGTCTGGCGCAGCGACGTTTTCCTGTCGGGATTTTGAAACGCTGACACTGACGACACGTCACGGCTAGTTAGACAGGCTTTTTTTTTTGTTTCTCTCCTGTCGGTTCTGTGAAGGTATACGGCCGCCTATATCACGTTGCAAGCTGGCGGCTGGTTTGGCTTGGTTCGTTCTGTTTTACGGCTCTTGCCAAGGAAACTTGTTCGGGGTGATGATGAAATACGCGCTGCAGGACAGCTTGCCATATTGTTTTTTCTCATAACACCTTGCTATAGGTCGAGTTTCAAAACAATGTAACTTTCAATATATCCCCATCTTTTTCCTGTAAATTGAACGACTGTTGATGGGGCTTGCGCCACATCCTTGGTGGCTTGCATGATGTGCATGCTTACGCTGCGTGGAACTTGTGTGCCTTTATCTACAGTGTTCTCACTCGGTCTAGTTGAATAATAGTATTTTTTTTCAATAATTAACAGTCAAAAAGTGGACGAGGTAGAGCCCTGCGTCAGAGAGCCCCTCGGACAATGCCCCATTTTCGAAAGGCGCACAACAACAGCAGTCGTTCGGTGGTGGTTTAAGGCTTGCTGTATCTATTCCGTGAAGCATCTCAACTTGCTGCAGTAAGCTAAATGAGTTTACGCGTATGTAGAATCTGCCGCTGAAGATAGCAGCCGCTGAGTTGACGCTTACGACAACAGCTGTTGACCCGGCGTAAACAACGTGCTTTAAATATAGAAAGGTCCAGCTCAGGCTCGTTGACCGAGGATGCTATCGCAACCTCGCACCTCATCTACATACAGTGGACGGTCTGTAGCACTTCGCACCATCGTTTTATCTCACGGATACTTTCACAGCGAAAGATGTTACGAGATTACAACTCGAATCACGCGCAGTTGTCCGCCGCCGCCACCGGTGCCCGTAACCACATCGTGCGAAATTAGAAAAATAAAAACCCTAGCACCAATGGCACAATCGGGCTTGAACCCGGGTCCCCTAGGTGCCAGCCCAGTATTCTACTACTGAGCTTCGCCGGTGCTTGTGACTTGTTGCCAAGCTTGCCTTAGGCAGGCTTGATGTCGGGAAAACAATTGCGTTACTACTACTGAATGATTGATTGATTATTTGATTGATTGATTGATTGATTGATATGTGGGATATAACGTACCAAAACCACTATATGATTATGAGAGACGCCGTAGTGAAGGGCTCCGAAAATTTTGAACACCTGGGGTTCTTTAACGTGCACCCGAATCCGAGCACACTGGACTACAACATTTCCGCCTCCATCGGAAATGCAGCCGTCGAAGCCGAGACTCGATCCCGCGACATGCGGGTCAGCAGCCGAGTTCTTTAGCCACTACACCACCGCGGCGGGGAGCGTTACTACGACTGATAAAGCGTCTTAAAACAGCGAAAGAGCAACCAGTTGTCGCACAATGCGAATAGCGTACCGAGTGGGCCGTCCAACGTTCCAACCCATCACAAAAGCTTGTAGTTGTTTCCCTATTAACTCTGGAGCATACCTACTTCTGCCATAATTTCTCATCGTCGTCAGCCACTGCATCAACAATTGGCACAAAATTCTTTGCAAGTGTTCAGTGGATACCACGCTTCTCAGAAAAATGACGAAAAATAGCATTGCGAACGCCAGCCCACCAGCCCCAAAAATTTTCTTTATTAATGCCCTAGTGGGTATCAAGCAAGTGTGCCTGCAGTAGTTAACCAATGAGTGTTTTGAAAAGGCTCCGAAAGGCCAATATTTTACCTTTGTCCGTGACTGTGCTGCGCCTTACGCGCAGGCCTGGCGTTTTTTATCCCACCAAATTCCAAATTGTCCTTGCATCGCATACAGAAACTTCCGTAGTTATTTACAAAGGTCTGCTGTCAGAATCCATTTTATAGCAATTTCTTAACTTCTGTGGGAACTTTGGCGATAAATTAAGCAGTCGGCTATGAGGAATCGGGGGCTATGACACTCCGCTGCGAAAAAAAAAAAAGCCCAAAGGTTCGATTCTCTGTAGTGTTAGCCGTATTTTAGTGGGATAACGCTTATGTGTCGCGCTCAAGTCAACTAACCACGATTGATAAAAATCAATACGGAGAATCGAGCTGCATCGTCCAAATACTATAAACGCACATTGATATGGGATGATAATCACATAAGTATGTGATCACTCACTCGCTCAGTCAATTAATGAACCAATCAATCAATCAAATAATGAACCAATCAATCAATCAGTCAATCAATCAATCAGTCAATCAATCAATCAATCAATCAATCAATGTTAGGTCTAGTGCACCTAATTATTTAGTACCACCGTGTTAGAAGCCCCTTATACGCAAGCTAAACTTATCATTCATTTTAGTGCACTGGCCGTGTCCGCACGAATAACGAAGTACGCATGCACGGAAAACGTCTGGCCTACGGCACAAGCTGCTGAATTCTCCGGCACAACGTCACTTTCTCTTTGCCTTCGAGAGCTCGCAGCGATTCTTAAAGGCGGCATCTTTGATCATTACCCGACGCCGAACGTATACAAATGCACTTACCTTCGGGCACCTACGTCCTCCGTGCGCTTTTTTTTTATTCCTTTCCTGCATGTGTCAAAAGTTGAATATGTATATCTGAATTCAATTCTCGTGGACCCACGTGTGCTTTGATGTGAATATACTTAGTTAGCGGGTCGGCTGCTACTCGTATAACGAACGTGCCGTCTAGACGTCATCAATCTTCCACATGCCATGGCTCTGTTGTTAGACTGAGGGATTTTATTATTTTTTGTTTTCCCTCTCTATAGGTTGCTGTGGCGAAGTTCTGTCTTCACTGTTGCTGCTGGCTGCAGTGTCACAGCTGCAGCATATGCGGTCGTGGATTACGTCGCGTCACGTGAGTATATGTCGGCACGTTTCCCCAATTTTCTTAATTGGACTGTATGTATTGCGGGCAAAATTACCAGTATATGTAAGTAGACGAAAAACAATATTGTTGAAATCTGGCTTGTAATAATTAACGTTAGTAAACGCTATAGTTCAGAAAAGAGGGGAACGCGACAAAAAGCTGTGTCTCGTAAATATATCTTATCCTCAGCGAGATAAGGCAGAATACGCCTACTCTTGTTGTTCATGTCGCAATTTTACCGAAATCACGACGTGCGCGAGAAACTCTGTGTTCGCGAGGAATTCGGCGTCGAGTTTTGTTGATCATTATAGAAAGTATCCAGCCGCATTAGCGCAGTCAAAATTTTTTCCTGGGGGGGGGGGGGGGGTTCGACCATACCTTATTGATGTTTGTGAAGGCGTTTGTAGGTGTGCCTGTGTATTTGCACATGCAAAAGGGAAAAATCTTATGAGAGGTCAAAAACCTCCCTCCTACCTGGCTATGCCAGTGTCCAGCAGCGAGTTAATGTAATATAATATTCAATTCATTAAAGCCCTATCTATACATGCCCGATTGGAACAAAAGTACTGCCTTTCCGATAAATCCGTGTCCCCGTCATATATTGAAGCCGAAAGACATCCTTAGCATTTCAACGTGTAAGCTTGATCGTGTTTGTTTTGTATAATAATGAGCGAACGCGAAAATCACGACAAAACGGGGATACACCAACGCATGTGGTCTTCGTCAGGCCGTTACTGAGTGGCTTTTTCCCTTCTCCGCAACCATGTATTTATTTTTACATGTAAGAAATAAACATTCAATTCTATTCAATATATGACCACGTAAGAAGATGACAATATTTAGGGAAAACACTTTTTTTTTCGCGATTTCTGTGCTGTAGTGATCGACATCCTAGTTGCTGTTTATATATTTAAACACGAAATCAGCGAAAACTTAATCACACGATGGCGAAAGTTTTTTATACATACAAATATTATGACCGACAGCCCGGACGGCCGCCGTAATTGAGTTTAATGCAGCAGTGACAGTCAATTCTACGCCAAGATGCGCTAGTTAGGCCTGGAAATGCGAGCGCGTAACGTATACAAGGACTAACTAAGACACGAACGCGCTTGTCCGCGTCTTGGTCTTAGTCTATATAGGCTACGCGCTCGTATTTCAACCAGTCACAAATCACCAACTTAGAAAATCGGCCATTTTGACAAGAATAGAAAATGGATATTGGTGCAGAAAAAAAAGAGGAACTCTATGAGCTGAAGAAATTGAAGTACGAAAAATGGGTGATACTGATGAGTATGACAATTAAGAAAGGCTGAGGAAGTGGGCCTGTTAGGAAGTCGAGCAGTGCTTACATATGATGTCGAAATTTGTTGAAAGTTTCTTCAAGGAGGTATGAATCGCTGCACACGTTATCACCGTTAAAGTCAATCAACCTGTCACCGCACACACTCGCCCATGCAGGTATGCTGAAATTGCCTCTGCGGGCATGTCATGTGTTCAGCGATGGGAAAATGAATATGCTGTGACGCCGGGTATTATTTCACTCGTTATAGGATACAGTCTCGCTGTACTTGGTCTCCGGAGTAGTATACAGGCACCAGCCAAATAGTTTTTTTTTTTTGCTTTTTCATGACATGAACACACTGTCCGCCTCGTTGGCACAGTATTTAAGGTAATCGGCTGAAAGTCGCGAGTTCGATTCCGGATGTGGCAGTAGCATCTTTATGGAAAATATATTCTAGAAACCAGTGTATATATACTGTGCGATTGTCAGTGCACGTTAAAAAAAAGTTCTGCTCTGTCCTTAATTTTTCTTCCTTAATGGTACGCCTCTCTTTGTATTTCAGTAAAAAAAAACAGATGGCTAAAAATTTTGGAGCTCTCCGTGCAGTGTCTCTCATAACCATATCGTAGTTTAGGCAAGTAAAAATATACCAACGACGCCTGGAAACCCTCTAAAGCTGACGTTACCCAGCATTTCCACCACAAATATGTTACGTAAAATGAGACGGGACGTGACTGTTTGCCAGTGTATTTACACCGATAAAATCGGAGCGCAGCACACAGAGCGAGCAAACCAGTCCTCTTCGTCGTCTTCTGTCTACAGGATGGTTCACCCTTCATACGATAGTTACGTAGCAATATTATTATTAAATTGACGCGGTTGTAAGTCGATGCTATGTGTGTTTTTGTGCTCCGGTTACGAACATATCACAGTAACTACAATTTATACAAGATCCAACTTGGAAGTCGCACCTGTGACATGAAAGATCGATATATATGACGCACTAGGGCTAACGTCACAGCCTAAAGCTGCTTTCGAGGTGCAGTATACGCTCTTCGAGCATTAGCACCCCTGCAGCTTTGGCTTGTGTATAACGCACTGTCGTGAAAAGTATTCGAGACGAAGAGCCCAAGTGCTCATCATATATATAGCCGGGTGCTCAGCGTAATTGCGCACACTCGTTCCTGATCAGCCACTCGTCCTGTCACTGGCATCGAGTCTTCCATGCTGTACAGGACGTCCAGAACAGCCTAAACATTATCGTGATGTCTAAGTCATCTGTAATGTCACCGCTTCTAAAGGTATCCACCATGACACAGATGCTGTAACGTCGGAAGTGGATGCTGACTGATGTTTTCTCGCATGTTTTTTTCTTTCTTTTTCTCTTACGCGTTTTCTTCCGTGGTTCCTGTATCTCGAAAAGAAGAAATTGCAAATAAATTGTTGAATTTATGTTATTTTTGTCTACCTTAATGTACAGTAAATTCTGCATATCGATTGGAACGGGAGCACAAGAAGTTAAGAAAACGTCAAAAAAAATGTATGTGCATATGCCGCAAAATTTCGAAAGTATAGCATTAAGGATTACATGAAGCAATAATAGTTCAAGATATGTCACGCGCATGTTACGAAAAAAAAATGCTCGGAACGGTAATTTGGTGGGGCAGGGGGGTGTTCTGCATACGTGTTAGTGAGGTAGGGCAGAGGCATAGGGCCATATTTCTAACACATATACTCTTCGCTTTAGGTTAAAACCACGGGACGTTCATTGGACGTTAACACCTCGTTTGCGCATTTCGGGTTCATATTTTCCACGGCGCCTGCGCGCAAGACGTGCGTATTCTTGTGCGGTATACTTCCAAGCGCACGTGGGAAAGGCTATCACCCTATCATGGTTGGAGACAAGGAAAAGCCCCGGAGGCGACGGCAATACAGGTACGGGCCTTCGCCTCTTTGGATAGGAGGCGCATTAAGTGTGCTCACTTCATGCAGGCAGTCCTCTCAAGCTATCAAACAACACTGTGCATGACAGAAGTATATCCATGTATATGTTAAAAGCAGGCTGCAAGGCATAGCCGATGCACGCATAACTCGCATGTCTCCTGCACCTTTTCGTCCTCTTTTCTTTAATGAGGTGTCAAAATTTGCAATGCGAAGTTTATGAGAAATCGTCGAAAGAGAATGCATCAGCGGAGTCAACGCCACAAAAAGAGGACTTGACTTACTCAGGCCAGCAACTGCATTTGAACTGAAGATGACGTCCTCTTTTTCTCATAGAAAACGGTATCTAGAGACATTCCCAGTTCGACGATATCTGACCACTTGAAGCCTCATCTTCTCCATAAGTTTGGTCTTGCTTTATTGTTATTATTATTACTATAGCGACACAGACTCGCCCTTCAGGAGTAATGCTCGCCTGTTTTGTTTGAACATGAAGAATAATTCACGAATGAATTTCAGTACATGTATCGAGAGGATATTGAAACAACTTAGCACTGCAATAAAAAAGAAAGGAGGAGGGCCAGAATTAATTTAAATAAATGTCTTATGCATAATTAGTTCGTAACAAGAAGAAAGAAAGAAAAAAAGTTAGAATGCAGAGAGGTTAACCAGGCACCAGTATGGTGTGCTACTCTACGCGGCGGGAAAGGGTAAGGGGAGTGGGAAGGTGAGAGAGAGAGGAACCCAGAAGAGACGAAAATGATAAAAAAATTTCGCTGGCGCGCATGTGGTGATGTCACTGTGAACAGACAGACAGACAGACAGACAGACAGACAGACAGACAGACAGACAGACAGACAGACAGACAGACAGACAGACAGACAGACAGACAGACAGACAGACAGACAGACAGACAGACAGACAGACAGACAGACAGACAGACAGACAGACAGACAGACAGACAGACAGACAGACAGACAGACAGACAGACAGACAGACAGACAGACAGACAGACAGACAGACAGACAGACAGACAGACAGACAGACAGACAGACAGACAGACAGACAGACAGACAGACAGACAGACAGACAGACAGACAGACAGACAGACAGACAGACAGACAGACAGACAGACAGACAGATAGATAGATAGATAGATAGATAGATAGATAGATAGATAGATAGATAGATAGATAGATAGATAGATAGATAGATAGATAGATAGATAGAAACTAATTAGAAACGTATTAGGAGGACGTTATTACCTCCGGGAATTAACAGCTTCCGCAATTACACAAGAAACGTTTGTGGTTTGCGCTCAGGTTTATAATATGTTCTTCTTCCGCTGTGCCTGCCACCGGTGAAACGGGCGTGCACAGCCTAATGTGCCCAAACGCATTCATTGCCTCGGCTACAGTTGTCGCGCAAGCGCTCCACGCCATGCATATTTATGGCGCGGCGCGCCTCGAAGAACCGGTAATTGCCGTGTGACAAGCGATCGTCGCGCCTCTGGGCGGCTCCGAGAAGCAGAGAGCATCGGTTCACCGTCGCACAATGGCTCATTAAGCTCGGCTTACGGGCATAGGCACCTTCGTGCGGGCCACCCCGCTGTCCAGCTGCTTGTAATGAACAAGCCGTAGATGCGATGGACATAGCACTAGCAGCCTTGGCGCAATGGAGGGGCGCTGTGAAAAAAATTTTTATAGGCCAACTTCTAAGGCGCTGTCGCCGTTCGTTATAGGTTCTTCGTATTCTGGTTGATGGATGAGATTGCGTGTTATGCTAGATTTGTTGGAAGGAGACATCTAGAAGAAGTGTTTGGAACATGATGGGGTTCTTGACGCTGGGATAAGTAACTTCTTCCTGTGTACACCTTCCGTAACTATACTTAACTTTACTATAACTCAACCAGATTAGCCCCCTCCTCCTCTCCCTGGTATATATTACACACCCGCCTATAATAATGAGAGCAAAGCGATCTACGCGCTCATTGATAGAATGGAAAATACTCCACTATCACAATAAATTGCCGTAGTCATGCATAGGTCAGAATAGGCACTTAAATTCGTAGAGCCCCTTGAACCACCTTCGGACAAGCGCCGTCGAAATAACGAAATAGAGCGTGTCGAGTGCCTGAAGCGCTATTATGATTTAGCCATCTGTGATACCAAAGGCCGATGTCGGCTGAAATAGGGACTTTTCTCTGCTCTGTAACTTTCCGCCCCCCTCACCCTTCCTTAGTGCAGGGTTGCTTACAGCGCTCAGGCCGCGTTAGCCTCCCTGCCTTTCTTTTGTCCTTATCTTTCTCTCGCCTGTGTTATCACATCCATAATATGGGCCAATAGAATATGCCCAGATAGCGGGGATGGCTCTATATGCAAACCAGCTGCCTATAGACTGATAAACCTCCCTACCGTTCTTTTCCTCCTATTTTCCTTCCTTCTTTCTTATGCCTGGTGGTAATGAATGCACACCGTTAAGCTAAGGAGTGGTGGGCATTTGCTTTCGAACTAGATGACGACGAGGCGTTAGTCGTGGAAACGCGTCATTTGGCATATGATTGCTTTTTTCTTTAATTTTTTTTCTTGAATGGGCGCGAACGGACATTATTCCGGAACGTTCACGTGTACCTATACCGTAAGGTACCTGAGGTAATTCCAAATAATAGATCTGTATCAAAAATTTAAGCACACTTATATCGTATTTGGTGGCGATGGCTGACGTTCTTTGAACGTGTGCCCATGTGTAAGTATACTATAGAGCCTATAGGGAACAAAAAAGTTAAACAAATATGAATTTAATATATGTACTAGACGCTGCTTCTAAATTAACGTGACTCGCTTAGTACCTGTTTGTAGCTGTTCGCTTTCAATCTTCCCATCCTTTCTTCTTCTTCTTATGTGGTTCTTAAAGGGAAAAGAAGAGAAAAGTGAACCCCGACAGTAGCTCACAAGGGATCGGGGTAAGGAGGGATTAAAAGGATAGGGTTAAAAGCTCTCTCTCTCTCTCTCTCTCTCTCTCTATATATATATATATATATATATATATATATATATATATATATATATATATATATATATATATATATATATATATATATATATATAGAGAGAGAGAGAGAGAGAGAGAGAGAGAGAGAGTGAGAGAGAGTAAGTGAGGCGCAGGGACAGCGAGCGGCAGGAGTAAAGATAGAAGATAGGAAAGATGGACACGATCGCAGGAGTCCGAGAACGGGGCACCACTCGACGGGAGCTTTTGTGGGCGTCAGGAGATGGCGTAGGGCGAGTCCAGTCGGCCAGAGCTTCGCGGTCGTCGGAGATCGGCGTCAGGAGATGGCTTAGGGCGAGCCCTGTCGGCCAGAGCTACGCTGTCGTCGGATATCGCGAGGGCACAACCGTTCGGCACGAAATCCAGCGAACGAGTACCCCCCCCCCCCCCAACCTTTCTTCACGCCTGCGGGACGTATACCCGCGCGAAGTGTTATACGCCCGACACCCCGCAATCTTTCTTGTCGGTATAGACGGTATCCCATTATAATAGGTAACACCCATAGGTTCGTTACCCTCGGAGCTTCTTTTCTTACGACAGAGGTAAATAAATTGCGCGGTTTGCCGATTTGCATATACGCAATTAGGCGGCGCTCAACTCTTCTCCTGATTCATGATCACGTGTTTATGTCTTAATGGCACGACTTGTATATGTATACACACACGGGCGCCTTCAGAAAAGCTCCTGTTGCATGCTTGTTCTGGCGGTGCATACACGACGCACACAGGCACGCACACAGGCACGCACGTTCTCTGCCGCATCCTGCGAGAGTTATAATGTCCGCAGCTGCCGGTGCGACATCTGGACATCTGGGTCCGCGCACGACGGGTATCGAAGGAAGCCTTTGGCACAGCGCCCGGCGTTCGAAAGAAGCTCAGTGAGCTTACGGGTCTATAAACTTCTTTTTGGGGGGAGGGGGGCGGAGATGTTCGATAAAGACGTCCGGTGCTCGAAGGGCTGCGTGCACCTCGCGCGGGCATCGCACGCAGTTAGCACTCAGCTGCCCCCTACGCCTTCAGGTAGTTAAGTGTATACATTTATCGGGCGCTTCTGCTGCGAACAGCGTGTTGTACAAGATACATGGCAGCTTGTGGATAGCTGTAGCTACCGAAGGTTCACTCAACCCTTCTCGGGATAAATTGCCGGCGAGAACACCTGGCGGTCATCGTCGTGACCTTGTGTGTGCGTCTTCCACAGTTGCGTGCTGTGATAGGATGCATGCACAGCGCATCCGTCGTCTTGCAAAGTCGATATGTGTTTGGCATTTCGTCGAGAGGTTCGCCTGAAGACAGATGTGACGCACTAAGCGGATAAGGAGAAATTTTTTGAATCCACCATAAACATCGCTTCTTTCTCTTTTATAAATGCGTCAACGCCTCTATGCACGTTTAGGCATGTATCCCTTTCCTGATAAAATTTAATTACTTCTAGAGTTTCTTATCGCCCGCATTAAACCTAACAATAAGGTGCAGGTGGATATCACGCAAAAGTTTAGGGATAGCATGATGCACTATGTATCGATTTCCTCGATGTATACATGAATGCGGTGACGAACTCCCAAGTTCGGCGCTCCGTCCATTGTTATTCAGAGATAATGGACAGCGATATATTGACTCCAAACAAGGAATCGACGTGATCCCTAATGTTGTTCTGGCATCTGTTCTATTTACCATAGTCTTGCCATAGTCGCAGCCCAGCACCAGGGGTAACAAGCCAGGCGACGAACCTGGTTAGCATTTCCGCGAGGTTATCATTAAAAAAATTATCCAAATAATGTATTAATTAACAAGTATGTCTTTTTAGGGCTATATACAAGAACATCAATTTATGCTTATACCGTTAATTGTTATTGTTCGACTATGCGGAACGGGAACATCCCCACCGTTACGGAATGGTGGCTCAACGTACCATAACAATACTACATACCAGACGGTTGGTGTTGGGCTTTTGAGCATGACCGCCCCGTCTAACAGGCCTCAGGGTTCAAGTGTGTTAACGGGACAGCTTGATGCTCCCGTATAGTAGAGTGCATTGTGCTCTAAATAGTCGAACATTTTTTTCTTCAAGACACACACGGTTCGACATGTTGTGCGTGCGGTTAGATGCTCACGTGTGCTGACGTCATCGGTGATTGATTGTTCTCTAACTGGTAGTTATTATTTTTAACTGTTTTCAGTGATAATAGTTTACAGGCAATCTCCCGTGTTATGGGTGTTTCGATTTGCGGAAAGGTATTTTTCTATAAGGAGTAAGGTTGTCAGTTATAGACTGGCAAAACACCCCTAAAGCTTTAAACAGGTTTGCTCTGTATCTACCTTCTTTCTCACTTGTGTTCAGATCTGCGTAGGGATTATAGGCGGTGTCTTCGGGAGAGCTGGGAACATCAATAAAGGTGCCAGGCCAGCACGAAACACGCAGCACTGACAAGTCATAAGCTGGAGAAGCGACCTTAGAGTCGTGTTAAGTGTAAACTTTCTTAATAAGGACGATAACAGTTCAGATAGCGCAACGAATGTTCCAACATGCCGTAATTTAGGATCATGTTGCAATGTGTGACGTGCCCGATACACGTTTGCAAGGCGATGTGCGCACCTTGCATAGTTGCTGACATTGATGATGTCATGGCTGTTAATGATGATAAAAAACATAGCTGAGCCCTTTGTAACCGGTCGGCAGCTTTAAACTATATACCCACTTGTTAACCAATTCACAGCTTGCGACGCCTTGGCGCGACTGAACGCATCTGCGAAGCAATATTACTTGATGTAATGCCACCTCTCACCCAATATGGGGACCACAAATTAGTTTCTGTGGTATATAGCTATAGAATACATGACCCCCACGCGAATCGTCTGAGTTACATTCCAGCTTTAACCTCCTTTTTGTTCTCATATAGGGCGCCACTGCTGCGACGGTGACCGGTGGCGGCAGCGGACAACACGGCACTTAAGATGTTTGCGAGCTCATTACAAGATAGTTACATGGGCACGCCAACCTCAGTTTCGACGAACCTCTGTAAATCGGAGTAAATTATACACTTAGCGCCGATTGCATCTGGCTTATGTTGCAGGCGAACAGTGCTCCTATCGTGGAGTAGGTGATGTGGCGCTCAGTTTCTAGATAAAAATACGAACGTTTAGCTATTTTTCATAAGTACACATTTATGCCGGCAAAACCAATGCATTCGATTTCAAGTGCATCCTTTTTTCTCGCACATGCGGTCCCCAAGCGTATTCTATTGGGTGTTCTGAGAACGTTTGGTATTAATAAGGGCCAGTGTTGCAACTATATATGGGCGAGGTCCACTTGCGGCCGGTGTGAAAGCCAAGACAACCAGTTGCTTGTTACGTTTCATGGAGTGGTTTATTTAGTGGTTTATTTCGACGGGATGTTTCGCGTGTCAGCGTCTCTGTCGCTGCGAAAGGCAAGTTGACTCGCTTTCGGGAAGATGTTTTGACCTTCATCGGAGCCATGCCGCCGGCCATCTTAGACATGGTTGGCGTGCAACTTCGTTCGTTATAGATTCGATTAGCTATATGGTCAACCTCATGAAGTTCCGAGCTAACACAGTTAGGGAGGTAACATCGGTTAGGCGTTCCGTCTAATTGGCGGTTTGCCGTGACTTGGGTTAGCGTCCCCGTGTAACTACGGTGTTTCTACCTAAATGAAATGGGTGGCGTATGTGCACTAATTCTAGTGCCTAAAAAGTGTGCACATAGTATGGAGTAAAATATCAAAAAAGTTGGAAGTCAAGTGCGAGGTACTTTGAAGTATACGAGCGACATAGCTAGAACTTAGGGCAAAAAAAAAAGATTATAAGCCATGGCACATGGGCCGCAAATAAGCCTTGCGAGTTCTTTTGCACATTTGAATGTGAATGCTGTGAACCAAGAGTTGGATTCAACTCGACCGAGGGGCGCGATAATGACTCCGACTGTGACTATGATTGCTAGGCTTAGAAATATGTTTGAAACGAAAATTATTTCCTGATCGATGATTTAGAGTGACACGAATCCTGAGCGAGGTGTAGTTGTCACGTTGAAAGCCTTACAAACACAAGGGGGAATATGCTGAATGCTTTGCATATTTGACCCACTGCGCATGGCACCTAAGGTTGCAGGGTTGCTTTTATGGAATCTCACTGATTCATTCTGAATTTGTTTGAAAGTAAACGACGGCTGTCCATGTCGGTTGAATATATGGTCTCAGGTGTGTCTGCTTTGTTGCTGTGCAATTTCATTTTTACGGAGCTGAGGGGGGAAATTCACCGTGGCGGCTTAGCAGGTAAACGGCGTGGCACCATAAGCTCGAGAGCATGTATTCTATTTGCGGTTATGGCGGCCAAATTTTGATAAAGGAGAAAGACAAAACCATCCATGTTTATACTTTAAATCAGGCGCACGTTAAAGCCATCCAAATTAACCCGGAGCTTACCACTACGTCTTGCCTCATAATATCACAGTTCAGCACGTAAACCCCAGAAATATAATGTAATGAAAACCAAAACGAAGAATGGGTGATCGACGTCCTGTTTAGCGAATGGTTGACGCAGGAACACGTAGTAAATTTCCGTATTCACCGTTGGCCTGTCCCTGCATGGTTGTGGAATTGAAGCCCTCAGAGGGTATTTTCACCAAGTCAAATAATATCGTCTATTAAAGTTTACAAGTACACTTTGAAAGTTCTTCCTTTCAAACGTACTATAAGAGCCCGGCAGTGTCTTGTGCTGGCGCGCTCAGCATGACAAAGCATGGGGGCGCCAAACTGGCCAGCTTTGGCTAAATTAAGGCAAGCGCTCGATTCGCTCGAAGAACTTCAAAGCACGCCACACTTGCGCGACTATATGTATTGACGCTGCGGTTACGTCCTCTTCACGCGATGAGGCCCTCGATTCGGAGCGATCTATTAATACTACTCGCTCGAAAAATATCACCTCCTTCCCCCTCACACACACACACACACACACTAGCAAACTCGTGTTGCAGCAGTGGCTGCTCATGTCGTGGGACGCTAGCAGCTGCTGGCCCGCGTTCCGTGATTCGAGCCGCTGACCAATCCTTGGGCACGTGCGTGATTTTGGTGGGATGCGCAAGCGCCCACTTTCCCCGGTCATCCTGCGGCGCTTCGTTGGCGTGATTTCGTTAGCCGCCCGTGTGTCCGTGGGATTTGTGGCACGTGTTCGCGAAGCACTTCGGTGAGCCAAGTTTCGAATGCGAACCTCTGTTAAGATCGGAGAGGAGGCGTCCATCAGAGCTGTTCCTTGACTTTCACCTCTTATCGACTGATCGAGTCCATGGCCTGGATTACTTTGTTAGGATGTGCAGGGAGGGGGAAGGGTTCTTTCTGAGCGGTAAGGGTCTAAGGTAGACGCAAACTTATGACGGTGGTCGACGTGGCGCTTGTCTTGTTGCAGTATGATAGCAGACAATGGAGTGTTACGTACATTCACGTATATTGTCTTATCCATAGAGAGAGAGAAAGAAGGAAATGGAGAGGAAAGGCAGGGAGGTTAATCAAGCTTGGCTCGGTTGGCTACCCTACACTTGGGGTGGGGAAAGGGGGAATAACAGAAAGGAAAAAGATTGATATATAAAAAAGAAGAGGACTATCCATAGAGCTTCCTAAATTACTTACTAGATGGAACCGTGGCGGTGCGGTTGGCCACGAGATAGAATAAAGTCGGTGCGTAGCGGCGAGCGGGCGAAACACCGTAGTGTGGATGGTTCCCCGCACCGTCTGCAAGGCACAACTTTTTCGCATGCGTTTGACGGGACAATGCTAATCATCTTACCGCCCGTTCACCGTAATCCTTTCAACCTAAGGCGCCAATTTGTTGCTCAAGCAGATCACGTAGTGCATTTGTTGTCTTCCAAAGTATTAAATCATAAGTATTCAGTGTGGAAGTATGAACGCAGAATTTTAGCGACACCTGTTCGTGAAGTGTTTGTGATTTCTAAATAATTTGATGTGGTTAAATATGAACTAGTGCTGGAAAAAGCTGAATAGAGGCTAAGGAAAGAGTGGGGGGGGGGGACGAGCTACGCACTTCCATGGCTCATTATGCAGGAATAATTCATTATGCACTCAACAACTTATTACGCGGAAATATAGCTTCGCTTGCTTTTTCTTTTTGTTTTTCTAGCTGCGTAAGTAAATGGCACTTGCTTACTGTATTCGCTCAACTGCATTGCTATTTCAGCATACCTACAAATAAAACAATGAAAATTGACTGTGGCTTAACTTTGTTATTCATAGGTGTGCGTAGCAAGAGGTAAGGTTAATCTTATTGGACTGGTTTATTTAAGCGCCCGCAACAGCTTTGCAGACGCAGTCTGCCATACGAAATGGCTGGCGGGATGCGTCCGTAGATCTGCTGCGGACGCCAGCTAGACGTGTGGCTTGTTCTTCCTTTGTCTACTAGCCTCACCGCTTCCTGTTGATTTCGTTCTGACGGCGAAGCCTGGCGTCTATCAGTTTCTCCGACTCACTTTCCATATCTGCTGATGAAACCCTCTGAACCGCGTCTTGCTATAATACGTAGCAACGCCGACTCCTCCTCTGTTAACTTCAACAGTGCGACTGTATGTGGACAAAGCAGAACACACACACACACACACACACACACACACACACACACACACACACACACACACACACACACACACACAACGCTGACTTTAAGCTGGAAATGCGGTTGAAACGAGATTTGTCCGGTTTCTCCTCTGAAGCCATTCCAGTTCACGAGGCGAGCAGTGCGGCTACCGGTCACACCGAAACGGCGAGAATACGGCCGATGTAGGTCTTACTACACATACATCGAACCCTCGCTACAAAAACACCGAACAGGGCGAGAAGGCATTACTGTCGTCGGAGGCCAGCATCTCGATCATTGGGCAAATTGCGCTTCTCTTACAACTAATAGTAGCTTCCAGCGTTGCCCCGCCGCGGTGGTCTAGTAACTAAGGTACTCGGCTGCTGACCCGCAGGTCGCGGGCTCGAATCCCGGCTTCGGCGGCTGCATTTCCGATGGAGGCCGAAATGTTGTAGGCCCGTGTGCTCAGATTTGGGTGCACGTTAAAGAACCCCAGGTGGTCGAAATTTCCAGCGCCCTCCACTACGGCGTCTCTCATAATCATATGGTGGTTTTGGGACGTTAAACCCCACACATCAATCAAAGCTTCCAGCGTTCTTCACCTGTTAATTCGGCAAAGTAAAATGTACATATAGCAATATAGGCTACAATCAACGCATTTTTTTTCAGGTAGCAAGCAAGCAAGGAAGCAAGAAAGAAAGAAAGAAAGAAAGAAAGAAAGAAAGAAAGAAAGAAAGAAAGAAAGAAAGAAAGAAAGAAAGAAAGAAAGAAAGAAAGAAAGAAAGAAAGAAAGAAAAAGAAAGATTTGCAGACGTTTGGCTTCTCCGCGTAAATGTGAGCAATGTGGCAAAACAAACTTTCTTAGTGTGAAGATAATTACAACAGCTCATCACTTCAGAACCTTCTCAAACATCATTTGTTTCTTCTTACTTGGGTGTACGTATTGATAATCTTATTTTAAAATATAAAATCATCTCCTCCGGCTTGTTTTGCTTCTTTTTGTTTGGTGCTCTAGTTTAGCACCCTCGCTGGTCTTACTACTGAACGAGCTTCCTCAGTAAAACATTATCTTTGTGTAATAGGCATACAGGAGTCATTGCCGTTTGTGCCAGAACATTTACCATAAGCTTGTGCTTTTCAGGTCTATCGCACCCATAGGAGGGCACACACTTTATTCATGGCGACTAAACTGTCAAGTGAACTAGCACGAGATCTGAGTCTACGCTTAGTGAACACGCTGCCTCTGATAATTCTCACTGTGCAACGGTTGACAGACGAAAGGTGTTTGCTTTGCGAGTCACCTCTCAATTTGAAGCAGTGTTATATACAGTGACGTCTTTTGCAAACAAGAATAAAATACATGCAGAATGAGTTGGGGTTTGCTGACATATTTTGTAGCGCTGAAGCACATGCACGTATGATAGATAGATATGTGGGGTTTAACGTCCGAAAACCACGACATGTTTATGAGTGGCGCTGTAGTGGAGGGCTCCGGGAATTATGA
Organism: Rhipicephalus microplus; assembly: GCF_043290135.1. Taxonomy (NCBI): domain Eukaryota; kingdom Metazoa; phylum Arthropoda; class Arachnida; order Ixodida; family Ixodidae; genus Rhipicephalus; species Rhipicephalus microplus. The sequence continues at coordinate 78,052,977 of NC_134703.1, forward strand.
CCACTTGGGGTTCTTTGAAGTGCACCCAAATCTGAACACACGGGCCTACAGCACTTTCGCCTCCATCGAAAATGCAGCCGCCGCAGCCGTGATTTGATCCCGCGACCCGCGGGTCAGTAGCCGAGTACCTTAGCCACTAGACCGCCGCGGCGGAGCATGCACATAAGAATGAGCGCAAGAAGCTACTTGGGCACCTAAGCAAGCCTCACAAAAATGATACCAGTAACACTGCCTTTGAAGTAATTGGTGGCATTTTCATTCCCGAAGCCTTGCCGCCTAAATATCGATTGGCTCATCAGATACCAACGCACAAACTGTCAGCACTGAACAGAATAGGGGCGAGAACAACGACAAAAAGAAAAACAATGAAAGTGAAGAAAAAGCGCGTGCCTCGTCTTGTGTTTCTTCTTGTGTGAATGCACTTCGGCTCTACGATATGTCACAAAGCATCATCAATGATATTATCGTCGAATTTAGAGTTAAATGTCGGTAATCGGCGGCCAAACATTCTAATATCGTGTCGCAATAACCACGACGTGATGCGACCGATGAACGTGCGTCGTACACATGTTCTTCGCACTCCTGCTGTGTAGGTGCGACGGGTCGCCTAGCGGCGGACCATCGAACGATCTCGGATATGGCGGGCTGGCGGCGAGTCTCTTTCCTTCTCCCTCTCGACGTTACGCGCGCTTTGCATATACGGCCCCTCGTTATGGCCAGGCTCCCGCTCTCGAGACCATTCCTGGCCTTTATCAATTCTGTTACCGCGGCGGCGGCAGGCGACCGGCCGATGCTGCCTCGTGTGTGCAGGGCCAACGCCAGAAAAGGAAACTGGGCGCGCCAGCCGACGCACGATAAGAACAAAAAATAAATAAATATACAAGGAGTGCGAGGAGAGTGGCGGGACTGGCCATCTAATGGTAACGTACGCGCGCGCCCGTCTGCGGCGATTTTCAAACGGACCAATAGCGGTCGCCGGAAGGGTGTGACGTAATGCACGCGGGTCGGGTTTTTGGCGCGTGGAAGGCCACAGCAGCAGCAGACAGAGAGGAAAAGCAAGAAATATCTGAGAACATGGTCGAACTAAAACGTCGTCGTATAGCTATCCGCCTTCCCTCACTTCATTTTGATCTATTTTTCTCTTTAGTGTTGGTAGTGCTCCTGTTTCATCATCTCGTCCTCTTTTTCTCAGCCGTACCTTTACTGCTTTCGCCATCTTCCTGTCCTTTCTCTCCGTTATGCTTGCTTTTCCTCCCTTTCTCTGTCTCGCGGCTTTCTCTTTTCTTTCCTCGCTCTGGCTTCCCTGTTTGTCTCCCCGAAGCGGTCTCCTCTCGCCGTGAGTTCTCTTGTCTTTTTGCGCTTCATTTCGCATGTCGTCGTTGTCTCGGATATCGGCGTCGAAAACGCTCGCTCGCAAAATACAAAAGAAATATAGAAAGTTGGACGAGAGAGATAGATAACGAAAAGTAAGATGCACGAGACGGCAGCAGCACTGGCCAGACATGGCGAGAGAGAAGAGAAAGGTGAGCCACTGGGAAGTATCGCGTCTGCGCGACGAGCTGGCTCACGGGAGGAAGCACACGGCGCGTTTCGCAGCGTGGGAGCGGAGGCCATTCCGCGCTCGCTGAGTCACGCACAGGCGCAGTCTTGTGCTGCGCGTAGACAGACGCTAGACGAGATCGGCTTCCACCTCCTCCTCCTGACATCACGCCATTACGCCACCTCTCCTCCTCGACACTCCTATAGTGTACGGCGACAGCGGCGTACTACACTGTACGGTCTCCCCCCTCTTTTCCCTCGCCCTCATTCTGGTCGCGTCAGTATTAGGGCGAGAATAATTTACGGAACGAGGAGGAGGAGGAGAGGCCGTCTAGGAAAACGTGTTGCGCGCGCGCGCTCTGCGAAGGATATGGAAATGAGAAGACGACGATGCTCTCTGCGCGCGCTTTTCTGCACGCTCGATGGCCATTTTTAGAGTGTTGGTTTCTTATGGCGGCCTCTGACGCAGCGTCTACTGGCTCGCTCTGTGCCATGGTCCTTCTTTCTCTTGTGCCCGCCCGTCTCGTTCCCGCCTCTTTTCGAAGCGAGCAATGACATCGCGCCCGCTATAACTCACGAGGGTCACCGCTGTCCCGCTGCTTGCCTCGGGCTGCTCTCGTATAGGCTGTCCCGCCGAAGAAAGGACCGTCCCTCTTCGTCGTTAGTAAGAATAACGAACGCGCGACCCGTTTAGAAGCAGGGGCGATCGCGGGTTTATGGTCGGGAGCCGTTAATTATTTGAAAGCGCGCGCGACACTGACGCCGGGAGGGGAAGGGGCTCACGTGCGGTCTCTCGGATATTCATCGAAATTTGCTTGGATCGGTGTAACCTGTCTTATAGGGACCAATATACAGTACGTGCATACCACACTTTGCTCTAACTCGCTTTCACCCTCTAATCGAAACGCCTTGTAAGGGGGATACTGCTGTTGGCGGGTAGGTTCATTTCTAGTCTCGTTTCAGACCTCTTCAGAAAAAAAAAAATAATGATATGAGTATAGAGGAACTACGTTTCTGATGGTGCAATTGAACAAAAAAAAATATACGAAAAAGCCCGGTGTTGTATTAGTCAGACCTCACACGCATGTACGTTTTTTCCTCCTTCTGAATTTCCTTACCAAAAGGCTAGGGGCTCATATGTGAAATATGTAATTGACGTCGGTACATATACATCATCCTTGTTTCTCGTTGTTTCACGTGCTCTCGCGAAAAATGAATAACGTAAACTCTTCTTGCGCGAGGAATATCCAGGAACCTGCTTTGATGGAGTCGGCTAGGGTCGAAGACCATGAATATTCGGTGGGCAACGGTTGTTGAGTTGACGCCCCAAATGAAAGAGCCGTCTCAGCAAAAATACCAAACGTCTTTGGAAATTGAAAACAAAATAGAAAGGGGGTGCGGAGGCGGCTATGTTCATGGACACCGCTATCCGCTGCTGCGTAACATATAGGCTAAATTATGGCTTTAGCATGCACAGCCTTGAGTTCGTGGCAGACAATCACGTTTGCTATTTTCGGTCACATGGCTTTTGCGTATTTAAAATTTTTGCCTTAAGAATGAATACCTTGATGTACCTGATTCTAAGTTTAACACCTGCAGTCTGTCAAGAAATTATTGTAGACAACTTGCCCAATCAGGTGCCTTTTCTAATACCTCAACGTTCTGACAAAATTAATTGGCTCTTCTTGCATGGTCAATATTAATAATTTCGATTGAATATACGATGACTTATTTCCCAACAAACCTCGCGGGTACATGCACTTAAGCTTGAGCCGCCACTTCTCTGCTGTAGTTTTTTGAGTGAAGCTCGCTCTGTTCGCGAGTTTTTTTTATTATTTTTTACCTCCGAGTGCGTATAAACATTCCAGTGTACAGCTCTACGATATGCATGCTCTGCACGCTAATGTTTTCAGCGACCGCAGCGCTGGACATCGACGATTTTGTCCTCATTTTGCCAAGCCATCGGCTGCATACTTTATTGCTTATGTACAGTCTGTCTCACACTTGAAGGAACCTCGTAGTGTATGACACGCGTTTCTGCCAGCACTGCAGTCACGTGCCGCCGTATAGCAGACGACGCGGCTCAACAGTACGCTCCTGAAGCACCTGAGCGTCCGCGAGGCTGCTGCTGGCCAGCGACTGCAGCGCCGACCGCAACGCGATGTCATGCTCTCCGAGATGACCCCTAAGGGCGAAACAGAGGGTGCCTTCAGTGTACCTTTAGGGCCGTCAGCGGTGTCTATAGCGACATGGATCTCCGTGGGAGGTCGTTCTCCAGTATGCTGACCCTTTCTTGGAAAACCCTGCGACAAGAGGAATAGCGGCAGTGCACCTTGTCACTAGAGCTCTCCAAGCTTGCGAGTTTCCTGCATGGACAGAATGCAGCATAATTTTTTATTTTCACATATATACTGATTCGTCACATCTGCCCTGCACTTATTTCGCTTTCTTTGCAAAAGGAAAAGGCCCTATTAGGAAGTTTCAACCTGGCACAATTCTTCAAGGCAAGCCCGCGTGTTCCTCTGTAAGCCCTGAATTCACAAGACACCCAGAAAGAATGAGTCGTATACAGGATACACCCACGGAGAGGCAAGAACACGTTCTTCTTGGGAGTTACTTCGAAAGTGGCACGCGTTGAATGCGCATGAATAAATTGTACCCAGACTTTCCCCTACCACGTACACATCAAATTTGTGCTTAAGAATGTAACGTTACTTCTGTGTGTTTTCGTGTGTGTTTAAAAGTCAAAACAGTCGTTGACAGTGTTCTTTTGATATTTACGGATGTGAAAGAATGCACTCAAGTGGTGAGTACAAGTAAACTAAATGATTAGACGAGATACTCTTAGAACCTCCACGGTATGTGGCTTAACTAAAGGTGTAGAAGAGTGGTACATGGCTTCAATCCTCGACTACAGAGGTGCAACTCATAAGATCTCCAGCGCTCAAGGTACAGAGGGTACAGTACACCAGTGGCGTATCCAGTTTTTTTTTCGGGGTAGTTTTAACCACCCTTTAAGTATGTTCGTGCGTGCGTTCGTATATGTGTGTTTATTAACGTATTTGAACATGCGAAATAAAAAAATTCAGGGAAATTTGAATGCCCCCTCCTGGCTTCGCCAATTTGGTACGGCGTAGGTAAATACTCAGGAAAAAGGCATTTATTTGATTTTGATTGATTGACATGTGGGGTTTAACGTCCCAAAACCACCATATGATTATGAGAGACGCCGTATAGTGGAGGGCTCCGGAAATTTAGAACACCTGGGGTTCTTTAACGTGCACCCAAATCTGAGCACACGGGCCTACAACATTTCCGCCTCCATCGGAAATGCAGCCGCCGCAGCCGGGATTTGAACCCGCGACCTGCGGGTCAGCATCCGAGTACCTTAGCCACTAGGCCACCGCGGCGGGGCCATTTATTTGATCCTTTTACAGCAAGCCCGCTAGCTGAATCGTACAAATTACATTCTATTGCGACTAATAGCGGAGTCAACGATGTTATACTCACTACGACAGGGTAACAAACGAGCGAAGTTCGACCGTGCCAGAAGCCCGAGCCTACATTGCTCGCGTGTCATGTCTCGTTAATGGATGGGTGGAGCGGTATAAGTAGTCCGGCGGATCTTACCTGCAGAGCTATACCCTCATCGCAACCGTGAAAGTCGACCACGTGTGGCCCGTTCCGAAACCGTATATAGAAAGCGCACTGCTTCTTCCGTCCCTGCGTATCCTCGCCATCTCGTCTTGGCTCCTGTCCCGTGGTGAAGTCGGCTTGAAGGCGCGCATACGCCCTGAGGTGAAAAACACCCCGTCAAGGATGCGGGCCTCCCCACAACCTTCTGATGGGACCCCAACGTAAGAACTCCTATGTGTACGCTTAGATTAAGAGTAACGTCGATAGCAGTCTTAAATTCCCAGCTATACAGCACCCTTCATAACCATATCGCACTTCCCGCCAGTAAAACCTCAGGCATAATATGCAATGGGTACTTTTAGTAAACGGTAAACGATTACCGTTATCGACCAAAACGACACTGATTCATTGTAATGTTGTTTTTGTGTTCACTTACTGCACCGCCCGCAAGTTACGCACTAAGGTAAGCTCCGAATCAGGTATATGCGCCGTGCGAGACGGTAAGGTGAATGAATGCATTGCTGACTCGGATGTTATACATGGGCGCGCACAGGAACACTGGCAGGCAAACGCTAAACGAACACCCAGCTGGGCACGCATTGCACGTGCACAGCAATTTCAGTAGGGTGAAGTTGAAGTATCGTCGATGTCGACAGAAAGATAATAACAAATAAGTTTCTTCCTGTTGTATGCTCGAAGGAAAGTGCCTTAGACCATGGCTCCGATGCCCATTGTGGCGATACAGAGGGCTTGTCATACAGCCTTTGCAGGAAAGCAGGAAAGTCTGCCCCTGTAGGCATAATAATTTTCAAAAATACGCATACAAGTTTGCTTCATGTATGAAGTCTAATAGAGAATGGTGGTGTGGTCCACGAAGCCAGCGATCAAAGTCGGGTGGTCGGCCTGGCCTGAGACCTGTTGCACGGAGGTGACGGCGACGACTTAATTGTAGACCATTGCAGGTCCACAGTAAGCGTGAGGCAGTTACATCTTGGATTGGGGCGTCACAAAATGGGCATGATGTGCCATACGGGCATCGGTACGGTGAAAGGCCGTCAGAGTGAAAGGCCGATATGCACGGAAAAATAGGCGCATGCTCGTTGAATTTAAGAGCTCTCGCGCAACAGATAGGGTGCACTTCCGCCGTCCCGTAAGCCTGCGACCAAATACGGCCACACGCAATGCGACGTGCACTGAACGTTGAAACCGAAGGAACTCATACCACTCCAATAATTCAGTGAATTCAATGTGTTATAAGTTGAGAGGTCGTTGTTCAAAAGTTACGTCAGGTGCTCAGTTTATGTGTAGAAAACATCACTTTTTTTTTTCTTCGCTGTAAAAGTTATACTAGCACGTATGTCGCCGCGCGGTGCCTCAGTTTTGACGATGTAAGCGTGGCTCGTACATGGAAGATACAAAGTTCTCTAGTGAAGACAGTGATGCCGCTGCTTTACCAATAAAAAAAAAAGCACACAGACGACTGGATGCATTTTCAAACTCCACTCAGTCACTTGAACAGGCAGAGCCATGGGGGCAGCCTTCTGTCTCACACTGATGGCGTGAATTGTGTGCGCAAAGCAAAAGAAAAACAAAGCAAGAAACACACCAGTGGTCCTACTCGGCAGCTGCACTGCACATAACACCGCTGTGTGCCCAGTTGTCTGATTGGAACGCACGGTACACTTTAAGCTACAGATGCTGACGGTTTTCGTTCTGTCTCATCTTGGACAGCAATGAGGTGAGACACCTGCAACGCCGGTGGTGGCGCTCCTCATCACGTCAGCGTGTTGAGACGTGTAACAGCTGCCAACGCATTCTTCCTGCTGCGCGTCAGCAGCTCACTTGTTTTGCTGTCGCCTTCAATGTGAAACAGCGCAATGGTTTTAAGGCGTGTGCCTTAAACCATGTTTCCGTCAGTCTTTTGTAAGGGGGCGCGAAAGCGAGACTCTCGCCTTCCTGTAAGCCTGTGACCACATACGGGCACATGCACTGCGATGCACACTGAAGGTTCTAGGTTAATCACAATTTCTTACACAGATCAAGTAGTACATTTACTCGAAAGCTACGTACACTGACCAGTTGAACTCAGGGCATGAGGGGTGGCAGTTCATCGTCCTCCTCGTCGGGCACCCATGAACCTACATATGTCCCAGTCATTGGCAGTATATGCATGTAGCAATGTTTGCTAACTGTTCTGTAATACGGACTTAATGGGTATAACCTTACGGCAAGTGTTGATTTATATCGACTATTGTGTGATTTATGCGTTGATATGGAAGCACCTATGTTTTCATTAAGTCAAGTCTTATTTGAATCAGTGAGCTTAATATCGTTTTTACCATGATGAACAAAGGCGTGCTTACTGACTGTGTAATTTGGGTTGGTATGCGTATTCACACTCACCGAGGTTTCCGTTGATGGCTACTTTACGCCCAAACTGTGACTCCAATTGGATACGCATAATCGAGGTGTGTGCACGTGGCTACCTCTTGGCTACATTGAACTTCTGTCTAGGTACTGTTAGTAACCATTTTTTTTATTATTTGTAGGTGAAAGAACAAGAAAGCCTGGAATCAGTCCCAGTTTACAACCTTTTCTGTTTCGTAAGCTAACACTCGTGCATGTCTGTGTCTTAGGAACAGGATATCGCGCGTCAAAACACCCCCACGTAAAACAAATATCAGCACCAAAAGGAAGCTGATCTGTTATTGTAGAAAATCTAGTAATAACTTGAACTAAAAACTGATTCGGTGTCCGGGGCTACCAATGGCGTGTTCCAAAGTCACACTGTCTCTTGAAAGAACTATATCATACATAAATATATACAGACGCATTGAAGCTATTATGTAGTTGCGGCGCCACGAGGTGGCAAATATGACTTGTGGAACTAAATGCCACAAAATTCATCGTTGTTCATCTCCCCGAACACAAATACTCTGCCTATGCACCTCTTGAAGATTTTTACATTATATAACCGCCACTTGTAATAAATACTTATATGTTCATATATATCATGTACACCATTAACGGAAAGACTTTAAAATGCTCCCTTACTACAACCTCACTATTAACAAAAGAGGCATGGAATTCAGACTCAGTTTCCACAGCCTCTCCAGCATGCGCGTCGAAATTTTCGACGCTGGTTCATATAATGTACCAGTGCAACGTGTCCCACTACCCGCTTATCCTGCCCCGTCCCCATGGTGGTCGCTCTGAGTTGAAATCATAATTATTTTATAAAAATTTTAGCCATATTACAGGTTTACCTCTACTTGGCTGTGACCTGCGTAGTGTCGCAGGTTCGGTTCCTACCCACTGCAAGTTATCTTTTCATCCACTTTCCTTTCTTCTCATTTAAGTTACAATTCGGTCTAATATATTCCCCTATACTTTTCTTGGCATTATTGTCTGTTTGATCTCAATAATATTGTGTCATACACCTAAAAACGAGCCCTTAATTATACAATTATCTGCTTAATTCATTAACGAGGGTCTCATACTGGCAGATTTTGTGCCTTTAGGTTGTACCGAGGGACTATTGGTCTGCTGCCAGCTCGTAATAAGTTCACGTGCTACGTGATGCCAAACAGGCTGACAAAGAGTGTACTCGCCGCCATAGTGGCACTGACTGACACTCCCACGTTTAATTCACATATAAACCCCCCCCCCTTCCCAAAAAGTAGTGTATGGGGGGGCAGTCCCGGTGGTAGCTCAGTGGTAGAGAATCTAACGCGTTATTCGAAGGTCGCAGGTTCGGATTCTGTCCACGGCAAGTTATCTTTTCATCCACTTTCGTTTCTTCACATATAAATTACAATTTGGTCTATATCTTTCCTTATACATTCCTTAACATTACTATCTGTTAGACCTCATTAGCATATATATATATATATATATATATATATATATATATATATATATATATATATAATCTGCAAGTGAAGTTACGCTTCCGTTTCAGTTACGCGTATATAGTCTATCTAGCCTTCAGTGTAATATACCTCATTTGTGCGTAGCAGCGATATACAGGGTACCCCAGCTATTTTTAGCCAGGGTTTAAAAATATGCCGACACATGCAATTACGGCGCGACGAAACGCATATTGCTGATCGTTGCCTGGAATTAGACAGGCTAATATTTGTGTTCTAAAATATTGTTCAACTAGATCTGTTTAATTAACAAACTTTTGAATGAACGAAGATGGATAAAAAAATCAATGAGAAAGTTGTAGAACGGGTTGCAAAACTTCCGAATAGACAGTTTCGAACAATATATCTGTTATTTATTAGTGCTTTTTCTGCTACCTACAAGGGCCCGCGAAATACAAAAAAAAAGTAGCACGTGACACACCCACTCGCACGCCAGTGAGCACGATGATTCTAAAGTGCTCCCTGTAGCGTTCCGCGAACGAACGAGCATATATTTGCCCAATTGTGCTGTCTCGACAGGGCCGCAACGTTGGTGGTGGCTTTGTGACGAACACGTTTTGCTATCGGCCGCAAAAAGCGATAACCGCTGTGACTGCTTATCGCTGTCATGAACCGTTGCGAGGGGAGCGTATCGTTCATACGCGGAACGTTGGAGAGCACCGTAATGAAGGCGCGCTTAGGCGCGCTAGTGGGTTTGTGAGTGGTATATTTTTTTGTATTTCGCGGACATTTGCACTTAGCAGAAAAACACTAATGATTAACAGATATAATGTTCGAAACTGTCTAATCCCACGTTTTGCAAAGCCATCTACACCTTTCTCATTAAAACATTTTATCCGTCTTGGTTTCTTCAAAAGTTAGTTAATAAAGCAGATCTAATTAAACAATAGTTTAGAACACAAAAAACACTCTGACTTACTCTAGGCAGCGGTCAGCAACATGCATTCGGTCGCGTCGTAATTGCGTGTGTCGGCATATTTTTAAACTCTGGCTAAAGATAGCTGGGGCACCCTTTATGACAGACACTCATTTTACTCTACTAATTGCGAGTTCCAGAAACTGGGGACTGACATTGCTAACTTAGGGACAAAAGCTCGCAAAAGGTCAGGAAAAACCAAGCATCATCCATTGCTGATGTGTTTCTTTTTTCTCATCTCTAGCGCACAGTCGCTCCAACCCATACGATAACGGTTGTACGGACACCCACGGCTGAGAGTTCCGCCTTATCGCATGGCAAAATCACATGATAAGTGATAACGGGAGTACGAATAATCATAACGTTACGTGCAAATTTCATGGAGCCTCTCAACATGCTCATAACTGCCTCTCGTCGATCCACGACTTCTTTCGTCTGTTGAGGAAGTTTCAATAACCCCACCAGCCTTCATGAAAAAGCATTCAGTGCCTTGATCCAGGGCGTGTGTGTACAATATTTCCATTCCGCCCCAGGGTTATTCATTTCCGTGCTTCCGCTGCACGCCAACTACGCGCCCTGTCTAAGGTATACAACGATGTGACCCTCCCCTGCTTGCCAGTCTGTGGCTTGAGGGGGCCCTATCAATTACTTTTTCATTTATTGTCTGATTAATAACAGAAGCTTAAGGTACCGACAGAGAAACGGTTCGCAATCTCAAAACGAAGGTTTCTCAAACAATGCGCCTATAGTCAAAAGTATTACCAATAAGCATAACGGCATGAAAGAAACAAATATCACAAGACTCATCCACACGTTTGTCATTAGCCACATTACGTATGTTCCTGCATATCATAGATGGTGCGCAGCATAAAAATGAAATTAAAGGGGCTCACGAGAAGATCTACAAACAAGCGCTGGGACTCGTGCAAATGAGCACAAGTACAGATAGGCTGCGAGAGCTAGGTTTACAGAATAAAGTCGAGGAACTTCAAGAAGAGCAACCAATTGCACAGTACGAGCGCCTTTCTAAATCTAAGACTGGTAGATACGTCCTGTAAAAATTGAGCATCACTCACCACACGCAATGTGGCACCAAACGCGACATTCCCTATGACATACGGGCTAATTATAGTTAGCTCATGGTCACTCCATTACCTTAAAACATGCACCCTGTGCACAACCTAGGTAGAAGGTTGAGCAGAGCCAAGAGAATGACAAAGAGCTACGGAAACAACAAAGAAGCGGTCTTCGTCGATGCCGCTCGTTACAAACACAAAATCTGCTTCGTCGCGGCTGTAGTGGACAACAAGAAACAATGCAGCACCAGTCTGACAATACACACAAGACGCGTTGAAACGGCGGAAGAGATAGCTATAGGTTTGGCCATATCACAAACTGACGTGTGTTATATAATCAGCGATTCAGAAGCAGCTGTACGCAATTTTGCAAATGGCAGAATCTCCCCTGAAGCACTGCGTATTCTTAGAATAGGCAAAACAAACCAAGGCGACACATGTGTCTGCATTCTATGGTTTCCAGATCACATACCGTAACGTAGCTTGAGGACTCACTTTCTGGGCTACGACAAATGTTGATCCCTCGTCAGAATTTTCTACTGTGTGGGCCGCGGAAGGTCCGAACGACTATACATTCAATCAAATTACCAAACATAAATTGTATAGGCGTGTTTACCCCCACCTCACCATGAACTCAACAGGGCACAGTCTGTCCAATGGCGTCAATTACAAACCAGATCCTATAGGAATCCAGCGCTACTACATGCTATGTATCCAGAGATCTACGCAACCGCTCAATGCAAAGATTGTCAGGCACGAGCTTCCTTAGAAGATATCCTGGGAATGCCAGGGATTAAAACACACTACTGAGAACGCGGCCTCCACCGACAGCCTCCGCGCTCTTTGGTGGGCCGTGCTGCTCAGTTCAGTTCTGGACGATCAGCTGTGGTAAATCAGCGGGAGAAAGCCGCTAGGAGGAAATACCTACTACCCGATACCTATAGGCGGGAGCCCAGCCCACTAACACGCCGGATACAAAATAAAGTTTTTTTTTTCATCCGTCCACCTATTGTCAGAATGGACGATAACCCGCTATGGGATCTCTCTGGCTGCAGTGAAACAATCGCGCCTTCTTCCTAAATGAACCAGCGTTAACTCCGAAAGAGCAGCCCTTCCAGCCGCTTTGGGTCAGCCTGACAACCACCCCTTCACAGACCTGAGGTCTTCAGCATGAGCAGCTTTCAGCGCGTTGTAGAGGTATTTAACAGGAATGCTGGCGTCGGCGTTGGCGTCACTCGTTGTGAGAGGAAAATCAGTAGTCCTTTGTATTTTTTATCAAAGGCATAGTAGTTTTTTTTTTATACAGAAGTAGGTGAGAAAAAATATAAATAGAATCCCATAAACAAATAATGCAAGAATATTCCGTTCAAGTGAAATCAAACATATTTCTTTGCGTTGCATGCAGATGATCTACCACCGAACCACGCCTGCGCTAGAAACTTATTCGAATAAAAAGAATGAAGAATGAAAAACACGGCATGTATGTTGAACAGTGCTAGGAGTGTCATTAACACGTGTAATATTGCGTGTCAGTATTTCCCCGGGAGTAGAAACATGTAAGTTCTGCAACGAGTGGTTGTCATTTTTGCGTTGAGTTTCATCATCAGCATCATTACCGTCAACGAAGTGGTCAGGTGCACAGGTGTGCGTGTCGCCATGCGGACGCGTATACGGTACTTTGGCAGCTGACAAATAAAAGGATTGCGGTGTTGTGAGGAATTAGCAACTGCATGTATACTTCCAGTAAGCTAATAGGCAAGGCGCAGGTGTTCTTTTCATTGCGTCACGGCTGTGGTGTCTACCGAGAAGCGAAATCAGACTAGTAATCGAAAAGGCGATTGGAACGGGGCCAGATTGCGCTATCAGTTTCAATCTTTCAATATCAAGCTCAAAAGTCCCACAATATTTTTTTTTTGACCAACCGGATCAAATGGCAATTTATGACCGCTGAGAGACGATGTTCCTGGATCGTAATAGCCATGACTTTTATAGGCCATCCCAGACTCTTCTTCATAACTAATATGAAAAGGAAGCGCACAACGTAGATGCAGACGGAAAGACAGGGACAAGCGCTAACTACCAACTGAAAGTTTATTCGGAAAAATATGAAATATATACTAAAAGATGATACAGTGTCAAGGCACATACGATAACACTAAAGCACAGACCAAAAATGGCAACACCGATAGAATATCTTAGTGCGTCAGCCCTACCTTACCATCGCTTACTGTGCTTTACATTGATTAGTTAACTTCTACGGCATCTGTTAATGTTTAAAAACGCTAGCTCCTTATCGGACAAAGCGATTGATGGTTTGCTGACGCAAGCCCCGTGTTCCGCTATGTGTGCTGCTTCAATTATAAGCCTTGTGCGCTCATCTTTGTGTTTTTGGAGAACTACTGTCTTATCAAATTGTACTTCACAGCCACATCTAGTGACATGCTGGGCGAGAAAACCATCGTTACCGCTACGAACATTGCACGCATGCTCACGCAACCTGTCGTTGAGGCATCTTCCAGTTTGCCCAATATAACAGGCACCGCACGAAAGTATGATCATGTAAACTACGTCACTAATGCAGTTGACAAAACGGTTCCTGTGCTTTGTTTTACACCGCTGTTCCCTGTGTATAGCGCCACATGTCAGTCTAGCCAGCTGAGAAAGCTTGTGTGGTGCAGAGGAAACTACACGCACTCCCATGCGCTGCCCCACCTTTTTCAGGCGGTGGGGCAGCGCATGGGAGTGCGTGTAGTTTCCTCTGCACCACACAAGCTTTCTCAGCTGGCTAGACTGACATGTGGCGCTATACACAGGGAACAGCGGTGTAAAACAAAGCACAGGAACCGTTTTGTCAACTGCATTAGTGACGTAGTTTACATGATCATACTTTCGTGCGGTGCCTGTTATATTGGGCAAACTGGAAGATGCCTCAACGACAGGTTGCGTGAGCATGCGTGCAATGTTCGTAGCGGTAACGATGGTTTTCTCGCCCAGCATGTCACTAGATGTGGCTGTGAAGTACAATTTGATAAGACAGTAGTTCTCCAAAAACACAAAGATGAGCGCACAAGGCTTATAATTGAAGCAGCACACATAGCGGAACATGGGGCTTGCGTCAGCAAACCATCAATCGCTTTGTCCGATAAGGAGCTAGCGTTTTTAAACATTAACAGATGCCGTAGAAGTTAACTAATCAATGTAAAGCACAGTAAGCGATGGTAAGGTAGGGCTGACGCACTAAGATATTCTATCGGTGTTGCCATTTTTGGTCTGTGCTTTAGTGTTATCGTATGTGCCTTGACACTGTATCATCTTTTAGTATATATTTCATATTTTTCCGAATAAACTTTCAGTTGGTAGTTAGCGCTTGTCCCTGTCTTTCCGTCTGCATCTACGTTGTGCGCTTCCTTTTCATATTAGTCATGTATCACCAACTCGCCCAATCAACCATTTTGACAAATCTTCTTCATATCTTTCATTCTTTCATACCCCATTTTTCTTTCCCAAGGATAGGGTAACAAACCGAAAACTTCCTCTAGGTAGCTTCCTGTTTCTCCTCTACCTTTCTCTCCCTCTCTCTGAATGCCCATATATGCTGGCCCGAGAGTCGTCTGCATGGGTGGTAAAGCGGGATGAGAATGAAACAGACTTGAGCGTTGCATTACGCCGGTTCCTTGTGGTGGCCCCATACTCTCATCGACAGTGTCATTGAAAGTCGCGTGATCCGAAGAAGACCGCAGACGGTGCGGTGACCTGGCCTCCCTGCAGACAGCAACACGGGCTGCAGTGCAGAGCAGCAAGGAGCAGACATGCGACGTGGGGTGGCGAGAGTGGGGGCCCTTCCAGACTGGGGAGGCGTTGACCCCCGTGCAGTGTCTGTCTACTGCTTCTGCTGCTGCTGCTTCTGCTAGCTGTTCTGCAGCCGACGCCGCCACACTTGCCCCAACTGCTTGAAGCATGCACGGATGGGATCTCCATGTGCTTCTCGGACGGTGGGAAGAAGAGCTGATTGGCCAGCTTATTGCCCAGAAACCCGGCGTCCGGCCTCGATTCTGTACGCGCGTATTTGTGCGCTCCGTAGCTATAGCGTGCGCAAGTGTCTTCGAATATTTTAGAAATTCGACCTGACAGTGAAACCAATCTTTGGAGAACCGAGATACGCGCCCTTGCTAACCTATAAACAAAAAGTCGTTTGTTACGATTTATTTCAACCCAAGCGTTTGTCAGTCCGTCGATGTTGCGCCTGAATGGGGAATATTCAAAGTTCATATATAGTCAGAACGTTGGTGTGTTTAATATATATTATCGTAATGTCAATTTTGCATAGTGTTGAAATCGCATGGCAGTTGCCACCATGTTTTGTGCATGTTGACGCGCTTGCAGACTTCAGTGCTTTGTCACTCCATCCATAACAGCTCACTTTTCGTAAAAAATAAAACCGACAGAGCCATTGTGTTGCTTACCAACATGAGCAGGAGCGACTGAGACAGACGTATCATAGCCGCTTTCCTGTTGTCGAGGTATGGGTTGTACGTCCCAGAACCACGATATATTCATGAGGCACGCCGTGGGCATTCCGGGTTATTATATGCTTTGCCTCCTGGGGTTCCTTAATGTGAGCCTAAGTCTAACTGCGTGGAATTTATTGCATTTTGTCCCAACAAATTTGCGCTTGCCAGGCAGATCTCCGGAAAAATGAGCCCGCATTTTCGAGGTTCACATAATCCGCTCTGAAACCTAGGTGCGTCCCTGTGACTTTCTATTATGTTTTTTACAGTCTCAAACAATCTAATTGAACATACGCTACAGGTGCACGTATAGTTGGTCCCATCGAAACTAGTCAACAACATATCTTCCTCTTTGTGTGTCATCTTTTCAGTCAAACTTCTCGTGTAATTGCTGCTGTATTTCTTGCATTAGAAAGAAGTTTTTTACACAAGGAACCCGTTGCAGGCGTACTTGAGCCCTCGACAATAGGCAGATTAAGTCGGCTGTCCGCAGCAGCTCTGCGGAGGCAGCCTGCCAGCCATGCCAAACTGCCTACACAGAGCTCTTGCCGACGCTCAACTAAATCTATAAAGTGGCCGACCTTTCTGCTCCCGCGCCTACCACTTTTAGCTCTTGCCATGACAAGCTGCGCATAATACTTGGTGATTTGGCAGTGTGTGCCAAAAGAGGTTTGAATCCACCCTTTGGCAGAATGTGCAGATGTGCTGTGGAAGTGTTACAGTGCGGAAAAGAGGCCAGGCCTGCGTTGAAGGCCGAGCGCCGACACAGCGAGAGCAGCAGAGCGGACTTTCTAGAGTCCTCTGTAAACGTTATTGGGGCCACTAATACGAGTATGCTTGCAAGATACTCATTACGCAAAAAACCATAACTTTTGTCAAGTCGGGAGCACCCACTATACCAGTATCCGTCATTCTGTGGAGAAGCCACCATGCATCCACAAGACATTATGTGCACTTTGTTTAAGCTGTGGCAAATGAAAATGAGTAATTGTGGCTGAGCCTTTCGTGATGGGTTGGGCAATTTAAATGACCCAGCTGTTTTATAATTTGTATTTTATGACGCTCGGTCGTTAACAATAATTTACTCTCCTGCCATGCTGCATTACATTGTGAACGGAAGATATAGTTTGAGAGAAAGCACTTTATTGAGGTCTTGAGGAGATGGATCATGGAAGGAGGGGGGGGGGGGTGCTTATGGGCTTCTTTGGCAACCGACACAAGTATACACTTGCGAAGTACCAACTATGTTAGAAGTCTTCGCAATTTTGTGAAGGAGGGAAGCACCCATTATGCCTTTATTCGACATTCTTAAAGATAGTGTTGTACCTGTGACGCAGCTGTAAGGAATTACCTGCACCTTGTTGTGGTCGATAATGACGAAGAGTTATGACTAGCCTTTTGTATTGGGTTGGAAGCATTCAGTGACCCACCAGTTACACATTTCGCTTTATGTGACGACTGGTTACATTGTCAGTCTGATATTTTACCCTTCTACCACGCAATATCACACTCTCAGTCTGGTACTCGATAACGAACTGCAAAAAGGCGGGACGCTCTTACGTACTGAATAAAATCCTACTTGTAGGAAGCCTAGCAAAAAATAAATAAATAACCAGGACTGTTTTCAAGCGTCCGCGCCAAGCGGTAGAATTGAATATGTGCGTCAAGCCTGTAACTCGGGCATGCCACACCCACGAAGTCAAAAACCACAAAGTTGCTCAATTTTCTTGCCCCGTTCCAATTAACTATTTGGTACGCTCACGCACCCGTAAATCGCGAGTCCCCCAACGTCAGTGCAATCAGCGCCAGTGAAGACAGGTTTGTTGCGGAGACAAGGGACACCGGAACATGTGGTCGGTGAGGGAGGGTAAGCTGCGTCTTGCGGCATGGCAGATGACACTATAAGAGCGATATTCCAGAGTTGTCAGGGTGGGTTGCGAGGATGTTGCGAGGATGTTGCGAGGACACAACACTTTCCCCCAACTATCACGCGTTCATTCAACGCTAGCGTAAGTGTCGACTGGTAGATTCATCAACGGCAGAAATAACACAAACCCCGGGAGTGGGCAGCGTCCACTTGAAATACGTCGTAGATATAGAACCACCAGATGCCAATGGATAGGTTGCCCTATTAATCGTTCCTCTACTCTATAGGCTTAAGAGTTCGAAAGAACTATATGCACTGGTGCAAAGTGGTATGCTGAGATCGCGAAAGACCGTAGGTGACACTTGAAAAGAAATGTGTTTCCGGGCCACTTGTTTTCCTTCCGTAACACAGAAAACTCTTCCTAGGAACTTTGACAGACTATCTTTACGTAACGCTGGTGCATGCCATTCTGCGCTAGTATGCAGTCGGGCAAAGAGCATGATCTTGACTGTGTGCACGTTATAATACTGTATCCAAAGACAGACATTCTTCTTATGGATGAATATGGCGGTGATTATTGACCATGTGTGTGTGCTTCACATACATATGTCCTGGCATGCCAGTCGAACAGAGTCATTCAAATTCCACGCACAGTAATTCAAATTCCAAGTGGGGTCCGATGGAGGAAGGAAGACAGGAGCAGTAGAAAAAAGAAGAAGAGGCAGGGACTGTTTTGCGTTGCGATTTTTGCAACGCAAAAGGTCTCAAAGATCCCTAGAGGTTTGTTTCACGTTGAGGAACATTTGTGAACACGGGCCTTTGCTACCACGATGTCGTTGCGAGCTACACGGCGCTCTTGTGTGCATCTTGTGTGCCTCACTGATGAATCGCGACATTGAGTGTTAACATGCCGCTACAAATCATGACGTACAACACTACATGGGACGATGACAGTGACAGACCAAGAGAAGAACAGTGTATCATAGCGGAGACAATAGGACAGCGCGCGGGAAAACGTGCCCCTTCTGGCCGATACAAACTCGCTCGCACCTGTATACGCGCGCAAGCCATCTGTCGTTTTCGCAGACACGCAAACCCTTGCCCCGCTCAATCTCGGCAGGATGCATAAAAAATACTGACAACGGAAACGCCGCCGTGGTACCAAACAAATGGCGAGTGGATTACAAGCACGTGGAGGCTGCTCGCACGCGCTCGACCCATCGATCAAATTAGGATGCGCGCGTGTGTGACCCGCCAGCTCCTCGTACGTGTCTTGTGCGCACTGTTTTTATGACGCTCCCTCTTCTTCTTCTTTAATTCACATTCGGCGTGATATGTTCTCATTACTTCTGAGAAAGCTGCTCCCGCCGGAAGACGGTACTCTTATACGTTACGCGTGTGTTCAAAGGGGAAAATCTGGCGCAGAAATATGGCGCGGTCGTGAAAGCAGCCATCGGAAGCGTTCTGTATTATGAAACAAAATAGAATGTTAACGGCCATCATACCTTGTCACTAGCCGATTTCGCTGTCATTTCGAAATTGCTACGGACTGTTTCTATATGACTGAAGTTTCTTTCTAATGATACGTTCTACCCATACATAATTGTGTTTGACGCCCGTTATATTCACTCGAGGGCCAATGTCAAGGTTCGTTCTGTTTCGGGTCCAGATGTCAGGCCTGAAGAAAAAAATGGCCCAAGTTTAGCAGAATCATTACCAACTGACCATGGTGGCTGCCCTTTAAACACCGTATACGGTAATGGTGAATCGGAGCTCCCACTGTTCAGTGAAATCTTCCTTGCTATAGCATTTCGAATGTGTCCGTTTCAAGACGTGCAGCATCCAAGCGTCTCATTTGATTGCAGGATACAGGAGTTACTGAAAAGGCAGGATTGTATCCAGTTCTTACTCATCGTGTTATATTGCACACAGCTGAAGCGTTGGGAGGCATGCCGTTTTTTATATGCTGGTGAAAGGGACATATCTTAAGTGTTGGCTTTGTCACGTTCTAGAGTTCGTATTCTATGTTCTCAATCATTAGTCACCTGATACGTGTTAATCTTTAATTCTTTGTCCAGAAGTCGCGGAATTGTTCTGAATACGTAAATTGTTTGTATATTGTGGTCTCCGGCGTGAGAATAGTATGCTGCTCTTCTGCACATCTCTGTAATATCTTATCTGATGCTTATACAGTCTGTACCACTCGCGACCGCCTATGAGAACTTTCGAAAATTCTCGCGGGTTAGGTTGGATACACAAGGGTCAACGACCAACCCGTCCACTGAGCACGTGTGTTCATTTCTGGTCGAGGTGGCGAATAAAAAAAAAACTCAGCCCAAGGAAAAGTACCCACCATCCCTTCGTTGAGTAAAGGTATACGGGTGGGCCTCTTGCTGAATTGAGCCAAGCCCACAGCTTGACGGGCGCCCGCGTCGCCACCTGGTGCTGGCCGGTAACATCACACATAGGGTGAGGCTTGGTGGGTGCCAAAACAAATGCCATTACCCTCACGGCGCAACAGCCAAATCAGTAACAACGCCGTATTCGACAGCAACAGCAGCATCTGCAGAAACGAAACAGAAGGGCTCTCTCCGCATGCATACCGTCGAAACGTGGAGGTGAGGGATGGCGATGATCGGTTCTTGCGACGATCGCTCCCCTGCGCCCGCTGCGATCTTCCAGAACACGTGTTCTTGAACTCTATGTAAAAAAAGGTGGTGTCGTCGGTGGCGCTGTTTTCGTGAGAACAAGTCTAGTGCTCTCCTGCGACGGATGTCCATGGCCGTCGATACCAGCCCGAGTTCCACGTATGTACAGGCTCATTCACGAGCTCCAAGACAACACTCACATGGTCATTTATATACACAAGCGTGTTTGGCGAGCGCAGCGACAGCCGGCTGTTTAATTATGTCCCGCCTATACAAGCACCCTGGATGCAGATGAGCTCGCAGCGTCACCTACGTGTGAGCTCTTTTTTTTTTTTCGTGCACCCTCCCTGTCTGCCACTGATTACGCGCGGCGCTTAATTGTCCGCAGACGGTGTGTATACATACCTGCCGTGAAGATGAATACGCGAATGCTTTATGGCGCCATGCTTGCGCGCTTGCACTCTGGTCGCAGATGTGCGCGATTGCGTATACGAAGTATAAACCATGCCGTCTTGAGCAGAAACCGTGAAGGGTAAACAACACTTCCGGTGGGCATAAGCGATGTGCTCGGCTGCTTCCTATTTGTGGTGGTTGTCGCGCTTTTATCATGTGAAGACACAATGTGATACGTGTGAGAGTTAATATAAAGACGATGCGGCTTGCAGGAGCTGGTATGTCATAAGATATCCTTCTCATTAAGACAATGTGTGGAGGAATATTGATGAGGCTGGGGCAATTATAAGGCACCTTATGTTTTAGATTTATCTAGCTTCAGGATGACGTAAAACAAGAAGGCAGCGGGATGGTGCAAAAAGAGTTCGTGGTATTATACGCTGGTATATCCAAAAGACGGCTGGCAGGGAAGGATGGAGACTTGCGGTGAAAAAAAATCTGTAAACAGGGGCTTTGTAGAGCCGAAATTTGGACACAGCCCCTGTTTACGGATTTATGCGCTCGTATATAACATATTATGAGGGGATTGGGGCGAGCAAGACAATTACTGACGTGGTGTTGAGGCGGCTAAACTAATAACTAATAGTCAGAGCGGCTTACGATACTATTACACCACAGTGGAAGCATGAGGGGTCTTAAACACGTGGTCTGCGCGGGCATCATGTGCCCTGTGGCTCCACATGGAATAAAGTTTTGTGATATCGTGAAATCGTACTAGTGTGACCTATTGTACATTAATAAAGTTCTCTCATTCATCCATCCATCTATCGCTAAATAGTACTCTAAAAAAATACTTTCGAGTGCACAAGGACCGTTTGATCTTGCTAAACTCGAAAGGCGAGGCCAGAGTCCTCAGTTAGCACAAACGTCATCCTCGATATGCTGCATTGTCTGCCGCAGCAACGCTGCTGAATTGTGGCCTCCTTGATTAGCTCCGGTAGTGGCACGTCACGAGTTAGTCACGGAGGCCATGGTTGAACGAAGGTATATATACGAGCTATGCTTTTTCACATTGTGTATCGCTCTTTACGCTATGGCATATATTTTAATCTAGCTGTGGAACTTTGAGCTTCGCTAAACTAGAGTGTACTAGAAAGACAGGGGAGTGCCTGGAACGACCTTTGAAAAGTGAAGCCCAAGCAGGGTCAAGCCGCTTGCGGCGCTGCGATTAATAGTCTGCAATGTGTCGTCAATTTAAGAGCTGCGCACGGCTCTACCTAAATGGCGTGGAGGTAGAATGCCCGCCTCCTTCTGGAAAGACCTGGGTTCGAATCGTAGCTGCAGATGTTGAGTTTTCAGATCGGAAAGTAGAGTTAACCTTCCGTCGGAACAGCACGGCTCCGCCAACGCAGCCAAAAGAACCGAAGAGGACGTAGGTTCCCACGCCCTCACTTTCGGCGCACTCTCGTGAGCGGAGCAGGACAAACTTGTTGTTGTTTTTTTTTTGCTCATTTTGAATCACCTTATGGAAGAACCGCAGAAAAAGTTACGACATTTTCGGCAATAATGTCGGTCCTTGCTTCCCGTGAATTATGAATTGTAAACATTATCAACTTCCCTTTCGTAGCACCCTGTTCGGTTAAGCTCTAAAGACGAGACTGGTGTGCGGTGTCTCGAATGTGCCTTATTTTGGCCGTGTCCTTAGCTTGCGCTACCATCGGTTATCATGGTTTCAGTTATTTCTTTTTTTTTTCGTGAGGCACGTCATTCGGGTGAATTGAAACGTAACCCTGGAAAACGACTACTTTCACTATCGACGTGTAGACCTCAGTCATCGTGAAAATCAGCGTTAATCGAAACCCGACGTCAAATCACCTTCAGAAATGATCCATATATGGGATATGGTGAAAACGTTCTTTCAAATGACGACATTAGGTGACATTTTGTTCAAACCCTTTCCAACTCCCCCCCCCCCCTTCTCCCGCATTCGCCATCTTCGCTGTACTGGCCCTTGCAGGACTGAATTTCGTGACTGCGGCACGTAAGCTGTGGTGAGTTTGAGAACCTTGTGCTGTATCATGAAGAAGAACTTCGTCTCACTGGCGCAAGTGTCTGATATGACGACGTTTCGACTAATACTGCTATCGTTGAAATGGTTGATAGCAAATGGCTTACACACCTGTCTTACATTTAAAGTTGTTGCAAGATCCAGAATAAGGGGGCTAGCTGATGTCGTAGTTTTCGAGAAGACGTCACCAGTTATGGGGCATTTTATAAATTACGGCGTATTGTGCGTGCGCGATTTCTACACCTTATAAGGAATAGCAATACATGATAGCTCTTGCCTAAATTGACCAAGCTTGCCTTTTTGAAGCGCGAGGCCATTAGGTACGTTTCATAAGCTATACGAATACCAGCTCACAGTCAGTAGCAGAAGTCTTTTATGCCATTCAAACGGTGTCTATGCTATCTTTCTTTCTGAAGTACATCTATGCAGCACTGCGCTGTTATTATTCAAAACACAGTTGGAAGCTAACCGAAGTACTAGTTCTTGAGCAAATCAGTTATGTAGATTGGTTAAAATCGCCCCAGACTGTATGTAGCAGCGGCTGATGTATGAGGCATATCTGGATAACCTTAATTAGCCTTTGTACAAGCTATAGCTGTTTCAGTTGAATTTTAGGACATTTACTGACGTCCGTCTTCATAACTTGGATCCGAACCTACAGCTCCGTCTCCCATCGGGAATCAGAGCTGAAGAGACGCTCTTTGGACGTCTGTGGCTCGGGGCGGCCTTTACGAACGCTTGTTCGTTTCAAATCGGAATGGCCAGCAGCCCGACGTGCGACAACTGTGGCTGAGCGGAGACATATGCTCATCATCTCTGTAAAAGTCCTCGCTTGAGTGCACCAAGAAAATATCTTTCGAAAGTTCTAGATTGACTTGAAAATCGGGAAATCTCTCAAGAAAGGGTCTTAGGACACTGGCCGAGACCTTTCTCGGAACGCAAGTCTTTGAGAGCGTTGTTGCGCTTCTTGCGGGCAAGTGGTCTCAGAGACAGCCTGTAAGCAGTGTCGTTGATCATACTGTTGTCTTTTTTTTCTTTTAACTTATCTTTTCTGTCAACTTTTATTCCACATACCCCCTTCCCCATCACAGAGTAGCCAGCCGATCTGAAAACTGACTAACCTCCCTGTCCTTTGCTTCCCTCTTTTTTTTGTCTCTCAATCTCTAAGTGCACCCTCTAAATCTTAGCCTTACGCGTGACTCAGAACATTGTTACAGTTCGTCTTTAAGATAGTGAAGGGCGTCAGGAATCGCTGGCTTGACGTATAGGCGCCATCAACTTCTACAAAAAAGGCAACGTGCTGAACCATGAAGGGGGTACCTTTGCGCACGTTATATTCATAGCAAGAATACTGCTATGTCCGCAAGCACTGTATAAGGAAGCCGCTATGACGACGCTATCCCTGCTTCCTAGGTGGTCTAAAAGACAATGGAATGTGAAGAAGAGCAAGAAATGTTGCTTGAGCACATAACCATCCCACACGGATGAAGTGGAGGGTACTAGTCCATGCTTTGTTGAAGTGGCTGCAGGGACTACAGTTATACATGCCACGTGCACGAAAAGTTCATTATTACTTAGACAACCGTGACTGATGGACAAGCGTACAGATACGCTCCGGTCTCGCAAGACCCCGCGGCCGCCCGCCTTTTATCGGAAGGCGGTATATACAGACTGCAGCTGGTCATCTTTGTAGAACTTCAACAGCACTGCTGTCAAGACTTGTGAGCTAACAGTATACATAGGCACGCCTAATCTACTTGTGTATTCTTTCTTTGCCTCCTTTATTGTTATCACAATCTTGATCGGGTCTTACGAAACGACACGTGGGCCTCGTCGTGCAGTGACCTGGCTAATTTCTGCAACCCACTACATATTGGACATTTGGAAGCCCTGATTGGTGCTATGTTTTCTGCTCTATCACAGCGGGGAGACTACACCTTAACCTGACCTTGTGTTCAGAAGCAGAACGCCGTACTGCCACCATGCGTGCAGCAGTCACAGTCTGGTAGTCAGCGTCACAGTGAGTGTTACTGAACAGGTAAAGTTAGTGCCCGACTGTAAGGAGCGAGTGTAAATATACACGAGACAAAGCCGTGCATTGTGTGGCGTACGCGTTTTTTCGCGGTTTTTTACGGCCCCGCTGTTAGCTCTGCCTGTTCGAGCTCAATGAAAACATGGTGGCTTTGTCTGATGCCGCGGTGTGTAATGATTTCGCGCACGCGAGGAGCCTTGGTAGTTTTAATGGCCCGTCGCATGCTCTGTGGTGCGGAAAATTAGGCGGATTAGCTTCTCGAAAGGTATACCTTATGATAAGGGACGCTGGATATCATCCGTACCTCCTGGAAGCAAACACCGTGAATCCCATTCGGGGTTTTTCTTTTTCTTTTTTTTAGGGGCGAAGTTCCTTAAAGCGGCACCCGTTCGTCCCTCGTCGTAGTCGTAGTGCGTAACCAGTCTTACTTTTTGACCTGCAAGGTGGGGCCAGTGGGATAGTTCTCCTGTGCGTTGCTGAACAATAAGAAATTCGCAGTGTGCGCTTTAACTGAAAGCCGAATTCTGTCTCTCATTCTCCATTAGCAGCCATTGGCATGTACATTGAGCACTATCTGACAAGAAAGGGTTCGCTACGTTATACTCGCTGGGCATAACCTCCTTGGTTTTAGAAAGGTTTAGCGAGCGTTGGGCGGCAGTGCCATGAATACAGTGAACTAGTATATACCATTAACTCGAGGTGGTTAAAGGTGGGTAGTAGACACGAAGCGCAAGCTGCAAGAAAGTGTGCGTGTGCCACGTCTCGTTTAGTCCTTGGAATGTCCGCTGGATGGCGGTGCTTATATAAGCGGAATATATGATGAAAAGATGCGAGGTGGTGGTACTTGGAGTGTTGAATAGATGAACGAACGGACACACAGACAGATGCATGGATGGACGCATGGATGGACGCATGGACGAACGCACGGGCGGATGCATGGCCGAACGCAGGGATGGACGCACGGATGGATCTGCGAACGCACGAACTGACGCACGCACGACCGGGCGGGTGGACGCATGGATGGACGAACGAATGGACGGACGGATGCTTCGCCTCACTCACCATCATTCACCCAGTGGATATGCTGCCATTTTTTTGAGTACGTGACCGCTGTAGTCCCAGACTAACATGAAAGTAAATCTGTACAGTGGCACAGAGAAAAAAGTAAGCCTGGGAATCCACCCTATTTAGTCATAAACTTCAGACTGTCTTGAAAACACGCTGACAGCATGATTTTGTGCACATTCATATTTTTGTTTCCTGCCTCTTGGTCCATTTCTGCTTCTTGGTAATTGTTTCAACATTGATGAGGATGATGACGGTCAACTTATACCACATTAACACACCGTTCAATGGATTGGTGGTCCAAAGAACGACGTTCGAGGAACTATATTTGTTTTTGGGAGGAATGAAGGAACGTCAACGTACCATTCAGGATCGGCGTAGCAGTAACCGTATTTTACGTTTATGAAGAACCAGCAGAAGGAACGGATTTACTTCTGTAAATGCCGCATGGCACTGAAAATGTGAACGTATGCGTGACGTCATGCGGAGAAGGGCGGATGCTCGACCACGTGAGGGCCGCAAAAATGTACCACTCGCCTGTCTTAAGACTATGGTGGTGCATCTTGGTTTTTATTTCAAGGCGTCCGCCGGTGGCTCAAGCCAAAACCCGACCACGTGTGACGGAAACAAGTTTTCTTTTCTTTTCTTTTCTTTTCTGTTAACGCCAGAGCTGTTATGCTCAAGTTTGCCGTGTGTCGTATATCATGATCTCTGCAACATGCGCGCACGCTATAGCAGAGCATAGCATATAGTATAGCCTCGTATAGTATAGTATATAGCAAGGGGTGGGAAGGAAAAGTTAGAGTGAGGATGATGAAAAGGTGGAGGGTATAACTGGTATGAAGAGAGGTAGTGAAAGAGATAAAAATAAAGAGAGGAAAAGATAGTATGCGAGGGAATGACTGCGAAGATAAAGATAGAGAAGAGATATGTAATAATGTAAGAGAAAAATGGAGATAACAAAGGGAAGAAAAAGAGAACAAGGTAGGAAAAGAAATATAGAGAATTATGTTCTTTGACTGTGAACACGGGACTTTTCTATACGTTGCAAAGTCTATCCTGCAGGACATCATTTCATCATTTTAAATATTGAATGAGCATACATTAAATGCCTATTGTTCCTTTTGATGGGGTTTCCTGCACAAAAAATTTATTGAAGAATTGCATGCGTGGAGACATGTATTTGAATATTTGAAGGCCAGCATCCTGGCTGCCCACTTGAAGACCGATGTGGAAAGTATCACATGTGTCGGACTTGTAGTGAACGAGCAGGAAAGTTGAAATTAGATGTGCCTGCAGCATGGCCGGTGGTGTCCGAAAACTTTGTCCAGGAGCGTTTATTTATGTTCCTATATTACATATACCCTGCTGTCGGCGATGTATATTCGTATTTTATGCGTATTTAGTTGTGAATATTAATTCGCTTACTTTATTTTCCCTATGGATTATCCGACAATATATTTTGATTGAAACGTCTAACGTAGCCTAATGTAACGACACGTTCCTATTTTCGAAATGTAACCGTAACGGGTTCCTTTCGCATTAAAGGAACCTATAACGGGAGCTCGTTCCAAAATCGGGAAGGAAAAAGGAACGAGGTTTCCTTATCGTTTTAGAGGAACGTGTTCAGCCATGCAGTAACACCATTCGGGTGGCTTCACCACAATGGTATATCCTCCACACAATCTCAGTGACGAAAGCTTTGGAAGTCGAGGACCCTTGAATGGGCACCGAAAACCACCGCCGCCCCCTTATTTTGTTGTAATTTTGAACAGCGCAGTTTTACGCTTAATTATTACCTGCTTAATTTACCCAGCAGTTCGTATACTCGTCAATTATCAGCAGCTGAAGAGGGTTTAAATCTTCCTGTTTATTTTTAACTTCGCCTCCATTATTTGTTTACTTCAAATTTTATTGCCTCTGCTTTACCTCCTTATCTTGGTTTGCTCCATTTATTCGCTTGTCCAGAAACAGTATAAGAAGGTGTGGTGTTTTTCTAGGTGGCTGCTGTGAGCCTGCTCCCTCCCTATTTCATCTCTTTGTGTGCGGTCTGAGAACTGGCTAACCTCCCTGTCCTTCCTCATTTATTCCTCCTCCTCCTCCTCCTCCTGTACAGCCGCGACCACGTCTGTGTTTCGTGCTCTGACGTGGTCAGTCTGGCGACCGTGCATGCTCCACACCCCACATCAGAGCCCGAAACGTCCTCAAGGTATCGCCCCGCAGAGAAACAATTGGCTGCTCGAGTGCTCTACATAGACGAGACAGTGTCTGCGCATATAAAGGAAATGTAATGTCAAACTAAACAATAACTGTGCCAACTGTCATGAGCCACTAAAAAGTGATACTAAAGCCAAATATTAAGTAGATGTGGATTGCTGAAATCGGGCATAAAGCTATTATGCTTCATTTTGGGCCATGGAAAGTCCTAAAAGAAGTCACGTTTGAGTGGTCCGCATATAGTTAGCGCATTCTAACCCTCCACCTTCGTGAGTGGTCGTGTGACGTAGCATTCGTCATGGGCGCCCTTTACTGTCCGGCAGCCAGCTCTGCGGTGCAGCGGAGCACAACTTGGTGAAAACAGAACTTGCGCCGTTCTCTGTACTTCCTTAGAACCCGAATAAAGTTCGTTGACTGACTCAGTGCGCCGTTTTCAAGGTTAACCAAAAGTTCCCTTTTCCTCAAATCAGTTTGAAAGGCACATGTACTTTTTTATTCCGTCTTAAAATGCACTGCAATGTTCTTTTCAATGTAGTTTGATGGTTAATGACCGATTGCATTAAGTATGTTTTACGTCGACGGGCTGCTGTTCAAGAATGCTCCACTTGGGGGCGCAAAATCATGTTCTACATTTACCTTAGTTTCTCAATTGTTAAAGCACGTCTGTGCGTAAAATTAACGTTTTTAGGGCTCTCGCGAGCACTGACAATTCACTCTGACACACACAAAAAGAGTTATTAGCCATTTTGACAATTTAATGACGGTAATAAATGCGTTCTTCTATGCATTGTTTTCTGTTATATTGAATTCAATAAGTGATTATCGCAAACGAGTTCGGCCGAATTCCGCGAGGTGGCGGAATGCCTACGGAAGGAATAACTGACAATCACCAGTTTGTAGAAGGAAACCACAAGTTAGCCTCGTGCTACTAGGTAGAGCGACTGCCTCGGATAAGCATAAGTCCAGGGTTTAGTCTACGGACGCGGGCGAATATTGCTTACCCTAAGAAGCGCACCTTTCTAAGAAATCCCGATGGATTTCTTCGTTGCTTCACTCTACAGACTGGTCATCGACAATGGTCCCTTCCATAATAAATTAGTATATAGCACCAGCGGTATATGCAAAAGCGAAAGCAAACTCGTGTCATCACCGCTGCGTGTTGCGGTCCCGCACATGCACTTCCTCGCACGCGCGCGCGTGTCTAGGCAAACCAGACTTCGTCTTCGGAGGGCGGGGCTTCCGTATCGTTAGCCTGCCGTTGCCGCCGGCCCGGCTTCTACGACGCGTCGGCGGCAGCAGACGGTAGACGACCTTGGAAGATGACCTTCGAGACGCCTCCTTTTTACTCTTGTACCGTCTCCGGTAGTGGCGCGATGCGCCTGCTTCTCGAACCCGAAGCTTGGAGGCAGCGTGCTCTGCACTGTCGGTGTCTTTCGGCATTGCACTGCACCAACGTCGCTCGTCTGGGTCGGCACGGGTCGAAAGAAAAGAACCCGTTGCAACCACACAGCCGAGTGCACACTCGTCGTTCAGGGACATAATTCAGCGCGAACCATGTCGTAGTGCGTGTGGCTTAGACGTTCGTTCCGCACTGCAGGATCTCTGTAGAAATGGAACGAACGCGAACGCTCTGTGAGCAAGCTATACGCGAGGAGCAAGGCATCGACATTATATGGGACTCACTTCTTGCTTTCTTCGCCGTCGCTATCTCTCTGGGCATCGGGTTAGGCATTTGTGTATACGCCGACTGACACGTTCGCAAAGGCTCACCTGGCGCTTTTAAACCTGCCACGTCGGTGACCATAAAGAACCGTCCGAGTCTTCCAAGAGCTGTCTGGAGTCGTGCTTTGATGGGGGCTTTATAGTTGTGTGTTTGCAGTTAATCACCGGTTTAGTGCTAGACGAATCAGTAAGGCGTTGCTTGCGAGTTTCATGCAGGAGGGTTGGCGTCTGAGGGACGTATATTGCGAAGGCGGCAGTGTTTACTAATGGACCTGGTTGTACACACAAGATGGCCGCTCGTCGGCTGGTCTCTGTGGTGCATCTGCACTGCCGTGAAGAGCCGACAAAACAAAAATAAATACTGTTGCGTACTTAATGGTCTGATCTACCGACATGCCTCGAAGCGTTTTTCTTTTTCTTTCTTTCTTTTCTCGTTCCTCGTGCGAAAGGTCGTCAAGAAGCCTTTCAGGAAATTTAGCCAAAAAGGTCGGCCTAACGATTGCATTCCATTGCTATTTCTTCTCTTTCTTTCTGAGTGACTATATTGAACTGAATGCTGCCGGCATTGTTAGTGGTATAAGAATTAGTCAGGAACAGGTGATTAGAGCGACGTTTCATCGATGTATACGATATAGCAAGGAATAGTCAAGTCATACCACGCCCTAAAGTTCTCTCTCTGGCCGTCTGCACAGCTGGGGGCAAACAGTTTAGGAAACAAGTGATGTGAAATGGAAACAAATTCATTTATAGTGAATCGCTGATTTTAACCACGCATCAATATTTTGCAGACATGACTCTGCTATATGACTGCTTAATTTCTTATTATAACTGGAAGAAGTATACGAGACAGATCAATACATATTAACCAACTGACCTCAACCGAAGCAGTTCCGAACGAATCTGTAGTATCTGCGCTGGCTAGTCTTAATTAACAAGGTCCATCTGGTACGTCCAACCAGTAATCCTTTAATATTATACGGCGAGACTCAAGCATATCGCACAATGTGACGATGATTCGCTATTTGAACAGCGAAGCGATGGAAGGTGGCTGTGAGTGTACTAGGGTGTACAAGAAACTATTATCATGAACGGTTATATGCTGCAGAAATTGGGCAAATCCCAATTTTAAGCAGTGGCCCACTAAAAAAAATGGCAGCATATCCACGGAGTGAATGATGGAGAGTGGGGCGAAGCATTCGTCCGTCCATGCGTCCGTCTGTGTGACCGTCCATGCGTCTGTTTGTGCGCCCGTCCCTGCGTTCTTTCGTGCATCCGCCCCGGCGTCCGTTCATGCGTCCATCCATGCATCTGTTTGTGTGTCCGTTCGTTCATCTATTCAACACTCCAAGTCCCACCATCTCGCATCTTTTTATCATATATTCTTCATATAGAAGCACCGCCATCCAGCGGACATTCCAAGGACTAAACGAGAGGTGGCACACGCACACTTTCTTACGGCCTGCGCTTTGGGTCCACTTCCCACCTTTAACCACCTCGAGTTCATGGTATATTCTAGTTCACTGTATTCATGGCACTGCGACCAAACGCTCGCTAAACCTTTCGAAAACCAAGGAGGTTACGCCCAGCGAGTATAACGTAGCAACCTTTCCCTGTCAGATAGGGCTCAATTTACATGCCAATGGCTGCTAATGAGAAATGAGAGACAGGAGAATTCGGTTTTTACTTTCTTACGGCTTGCGCTTCGTATCTACTTCTCATTTTTAACCACCTTGAGTTCATTCATGGTATATACAAGTTCATTGTATTCATGGCACTGCGGCTCAACGCTCGCTAAACCTTTCTAAAGCTAAGGAGGTTACACCCAGCGAGTATAATGTAGCATCCCTTTCTTGTCCGATAGTGCTCAATGTACATGCCAGTGGCTGCTAATGGGGATCGCAGCGTGCGCGTTGACTAAAAGCCGAATTCTCATGTCTCTCATTCCCCATTAGCAGCCATTGGCATGTACATTGAGCACTATTTTTTATTGTTAAACAACGCACAGAAGAAATCTCTCACTGGCACTACCTTGGAGGTCAAGTGTTATACCTATTTCGGGTATGTGCCACTGGTGGTTACATACGAGGGACGCCCAAGCCACGCCATAAGGAGCTTCGCTCCTAAAATGTA
This sequence comes from Rhipicephalus microplus, assembly GCF_043290135.1. Lineage (NCBI taxonomy): Eukaryota > Metazoa > Arthropoda > Arachnida > Ixodida > Ixodidae > Rhipicephalus > Rhipicephalus microplus. The sequence continues at coordinate 78,084,723 of NC_134703.1, forward strand.
CAAAGCAACAGAGGGACGACAAACACAATGAAGATTTCTAGACATACGTTAGCGGTATTTAGGCAATGCTTTAATAAACCATCTGCATTAATCCAGTGGTAAACACCGTGGTCGCAGCTTTTATCTTTGCTGTAGCATCTGTACAGAGCCAAATGGTCTTTTGTTGAAATGACCGGTTTAACATCTTGAGTCTGTTTTCTTCTGCGTACTTTTTTCCCAACCAATTCCACGCTCCCCTTCGCAGTCTGTACGAAGTGCTTCTGCGGCACCTACAACGAGGGAGGACTATAAAACGGCAGCGGTGGGACGAGCCCGAGTTGATGGAAGCCCTACGCGAACAACGAACAACGACGTATCCCTATAGATCTATAGCAGGTGTGGACGCTCGGCTTCAGCTTGAGTTTCGGACTCTGGAGTTGGGACATCCGTGTCCAGACTAGAGAGTCCTGGTGCTAAGGCTTAGCAACAACCTAGAAAGAACCAGATTAGGCTTTAGAATCACCCTTGCGCGACTGAATGCTAGCCTTGCTATTTTTTTTTCTTTTAAGCAAACAAACTGCTTTGACCGTGAACGGCGCACTATGGCACGCTTTCCCGCTCGTTGTCGCCATAGTTCTTTTCTTCATATCGAAACATTTCGTCATTTATTCAAAAATATACTGGAGTGAATATTCACGAGTGGAGACTAGAGATGAAGATTTTTCAAAAATGTTGAGCAATCAAAAAAAAATATTTTTCTCCTTTCTAGTTAGGAAATTTTGGAAAAAAAATTAAAACGTTTTTTATTCAGCATATGGCAATATAGTTTACTGCCATATGGTAATAGTTTACTGCCAAGTGTCAAAATCAATAACTTTCATTATGTAAAGAACAGAAATAAGATGCTTTCTCTCTTTTCACAAACGAATACGGCTTTTAACAGATCGAAGGCAGGCCAAAAGCATCACCGCGAACTCATTTAGCTCTCTATGGATGGGTGTGGCTTCCTAGTATTGTTACGGCAATGAGAACAAAGAATCCAGAAATGTATGTTTCGTCGTGGCTTCCACTATGGAAACATTGATCAAGATGCTAAAAAGATGAAGTTCAAACTCTTTTCACAGTCGCTATCACTGGCTTCACCTGAAGCTTTCTTTAGCATGTTAAGATGCCGTCTTGGGAAAGGTGTAGCTGCTGTTGCAGTGCTTAAAAACAGCGAGTCCCCGTTTCCCGGCACCGGTCTCCTCGACCGTGAAATGCATCCACACGTCAGAAATTTGCCCAACCATTGTAGAATCTGCTTGCGCATGGCATTTTAAGCGGACTTCCGCCACATGTCGCATAACTGTACGAAGGGAAGTCAAAACTGAAGAGTAACGGGTACCAAAACATCAGAAGCTGCCCTAAACATGATCTCACCCGAACGACGAAGCTATATACACTATTAGACTCAAGTTAATTGACACTCGAGCTCGCTTTATGTATAATGTCGATGGCGAGTGGGCAGCAGTCGTTTGGTGTTTCGGTATCTTGTGCGATGTTTTGGTTTCAAGTTCAACGCTGAGTGTTGCTTAAGCTTTAGTTTTGTACGTTTTACATCACAGAAATTTTGGCCAATTATTGCAACTGCGCCGAAAAAAAAAACGAAAAAGAGTTTTTTTATGGGTGAAGCTCCTTATAGCGTGGCTTGTGCGTCCCCTGTTGTCATTGTGCGTAACTGCCCGTGGCACATACCCGAGAAAGCGGGTGTGTGCCACAGGTGATAGATGGGTATGTGCCACAGGGGAAGGAAAGAGACGATCGCGCGACTACTATCACGATAAAAAGATGCAAGGTGGTGGTACTTAGAGTGCTCATTAGATGTGCGGAAGGACGCATGGATGGAGAGACAGACAGATAGACAAGCAGACGGACGGATGGACGGCTGTGCGAATGCAGGGATGGACGCATGGACGGGCGGATGGATGCACAGACGTATAGACGGACGCATGAATGGACGAATGGACGGACGGAAGCGCGGACGGTCTGATGGGCGCTTCACCCCGCTCATTATCATTCACTCCGTGGATATGCTGTGATCTTATTTCGGAATTTTCCTGTTGTTTTTCAGCCTTCGCACTTCTAGTGTAGACGTTTTTATGTTGCAAGAGATGCGAACTGGAATTTGATCATATTGTGAGCACATTGTAATGAAATACCAACATGAAACCAAGCTGGAGGAAGAAAGAAAAGTGTGTGAGTTGGTTTTGATTCATGGTACACTTAACGCGACAGCAAAAGCTTTTGACCTGGTCAAATGTATTCCTGTCCATATGGGCAAGGTCTGCCCGCACTTCCCCAACTTAACGAGGCAGCGCACTCAGCCGCACGCGATGCACCTACCAGCGTGCAGGAGGTGATGACTTTGTCGAAAGCATGTGGACAGGGATCAACTTACGGGATACCAAGAACTGACCAAGTCGTTCTACTCGGCCCGGTGATGCTATCCCGCGCCTTGTGGCAATCTTTGCAAAGTCCAAGCAGTTACCTGGTGAAAGCTGCAAACTAATACTTACCGTAGTCCACTGATGTGTCACAAAATAAATCCGGAGCATCAGCAGCAGCATCTGTAACGTCAAGCGGATAAACAGATAGGCCCAGCTATGCTTACGCACATGCTCTGGGAGCGCGAGGCTGAAGCTAAACGTATTAGTCCCGATCTTCTCTCGGAGAGGTGGGAAGCGGCTGTGCGCAGTTCCCAGCTCGCCGACCAACTCAAGGCAGTCCAGCAGGCCCGTGAAGCGTCCCAAAAGCAAGGCCTTGACGTCCCGATGCGGGAGACCTGAGTCCGTGCCTTTAATCTGCCGGGCAATTGATGTTTTTACATTCATTCATCAAAACGTAGACCGCGCTGACTCACGACTGCCAGTTGTGAGTCAGCGCCATTTTGTGTTTTCTTCCCTCTGTCCGTGTCAAAAGTTCAGAGTTACCCCAAGTAGGAAGTATGCATCCAACAAGACTCGTCGAAGACGTTCACCAGAGGCTTATATCTTTCAAGGTGGTTGAAACTATCGTCAGTTGTTCGCTGGAGTCTACTGTACTTCACCCAGTTTCATGGTAAATGTTAATGAGTAACCCTATTATAATCGCTGATTCACTGATCAAAGGTAGCTTCATCCCTGCTGATGCCTCGCTACTGTGAGACCAAATTGAAGCTCGACAGCGTGAAAACGTTCGCGACTAGAAGGAGTTGCACTGCCAGATTTGCCACAAGCTCTCTTGAAACATCCTGCAGTGCGTGCTCAGAAGCAAACTGTGCCGAGTTAGCCAGATTCCTGTGGAAGGGGCGCCAGGCTTGCGTTGGACGCACAGCGGTTTCCGCTCTCGACAAATGCGGTCTTGCGCGATGTTGTCCTGCATGTCAGCCGTGCTTGCTGGCTCCCTGCGCTTCTCGGCCACGCCACCAAAGATATCCACTTCGGTTATTTGTAATGTTTTTGTGTTGTTGGTTTCTTTGTTTGGCTTCGGCTATTTGTCATGTTGCTAAAATAGGGGGCTGTGTAGAATCTCTGCCTTGGGACCACGTCCAAGCTTTTGAGTTGGCTTTACCACGCTACATTCTTGCACAACGGGAGGCGGCAGTGACAGGGGTTGGTGGGTGGGGTCCTTGTGGTGGGGCTTTCGAGTGGCCGATGAAAGGGGTGGGACACCCGGTGTGTAATGAGTAGCTCAGACATGTTATAATTAAAGATATAAAACGTGGCGATAGGCTAAGGTCGGGTTAGTGGGCGTTGTTGCGTCGTTCTAGGAGGCACCACCGTGTTGGAATTGCCAGGACGAAATGCACCGAGCCTCTGGTGACGGGTAACGTGGTCTGCCTCTCTTAAAGAGACACATCGCAAGTTACCACATAACTTGGTAGGCCGGTGATGATAGTTCCAAGAATAGGCCCGCTGCTCTCTGGCAATGCTAGCAAGGAAGAAATTATATAGGATGCAGTCGTTTCATATAAACTGGTTGCAAACAGACTCCTATCAAAAACGTTTCCATGAAACACGCGTTCATGCGTCACGAAAAATTAAAAAAAATGACAGGGACCAATGAAAACTTGTAAAAACATCGCCCCTGTGCACGCCGGAAGTGACGCATGTCTGAGAATGCGTTACTGCATGGTATAACTCCCGAGATAACAATTACGCCCTCAGTGCGCTGAAAAAAAATATAGAAATGATGTGCTGCAATTAATGTCCATATCCGCTAGTCACCTGGTAGTATAACTGCTTGCCCAACCGTCTTCGTACATCTGAAGCGCAAATTAATTGTTGCTAATGAAAACATTATACAATTATACCGACCATCTCTGCGCAGACGAGATTGCTTCAGCAATGTGCGCATCTAATTTAAACCAGTTTAGGGATAAGAAAGTTTCGTTGAAGTTAGCCTTCGATGGAAAGAGACTCAATAGTCTGCCTTTCTATACTAACTATCCTTTAATGATTCCTGGAACGAGAGAGGTAAGTGTTATGTCGTAACAGCTATTAATAATCCAGACCGTCGATGTCTAGACAGGCTCCTCATTTGCGAGTTTTATGGGGGCTGCAATCAGTGGCCATAGAGTGTGTAGGGTGCAGCTCTTCCGGTAACACGGCTGGTTCAGCTCAGTCAAGTCGAAGGGAGCATAGAGGTTCCTAAAATTAACTACAGGGAACTCTGGCGCTGCGATCGTTCAGTAAACATGTGAATGATGGGAGTACACGAATTTGCTTAGTCTTCGCTTTGCTTGCGGGCTTATAGCGCAGTTGGGGCTTTATTGTTGGGTTTTCGGTTTAGTTTCGAATAAAAGAACAGACCGTTCTAAACTTCGTAAGCCTTTTAGTATTGGTGAGCCTAAAAAGGTCGAGGCGGTGAAGCGTAGCTGCTGATCTTTTGCCGAACTGCGTCTTGTGGTAAGGCGAATGAACGCCTCACGAAGTAAAATGGAGCCGCCAGAACGAAGATTAGAGAAGTCCGTGTATTATCCAGCATTCCCATGCTGGCTGAAGCGCAGTGCGTTGCCGCTCCCATAGACACTAGCGCCAGAGTTCACTGCAGATTATAAATAAGAAACTCTATCGAAAGGAATAGTGGAAGCCAGGACTTTTTAAGCCAAACTTTAAATGACTAACAGATCCTTGGCTGTGGTGGTGAACGCGGTGGTGTTCCCTGGCGCCGGAGAATGTGCAGAAATGCGTCCCCCGAAAGTGGGCCATTGGCGTGCTTATTTGTATTAGACGATGATTTCGTTGCCATGGTAGACTTGGGGGTGATCAGCTGTTCCTGATATGGCAATGTGATCATTTGTCGAGGTGGCTCTGCATTTCCACATCGCCACGTTTCGTTGTTTCCTTGATATGAACGCATGACCTTCGTCGTTGCCTGTAGCAATTTAAGTGTAGAGCTGCTAAGCACGTCGGTGAAGATTCATTTGTTGACATAGAAAAATGAAAACAAAAAGAAGTTGCGAGTCAGCATTGCACAATGCGATACAAATAAAGAAAGTGGGCCAGACACACACGTGCCAAACTGTTAGAATTACAGAGGTTAGAATTGCAGAGAGCGGTACGTGTTCATTCTAAAAGAGACTGACGCGCCAACACGGACGCAAGAAGTAAGTCAGGACGCCACACACGCCATGGCGTCCTTCTTGTGTTCCTATTTGGACGCCCTGTCTTTTTCAGAAAGAATTAAGGAACGTATTTTCAAATTGTCGTAAGAGGACCGCAGTGAAACTAGAGCTGCATGCTTGCGCCAATTCTTTTCTCTGCCTTGATCACCTGAACGCGTTGAGCAGCATTTTCCCCTCTCCTCCATTTATTAGATCGTTATGTCGGACGCCGACGCGCCAATAATTCGGCCCAGTTTCTATTAACGCTGATGGCACCTCTTCGCTCGAGTGATTTCGCAGCAGGTGGCCACTTTCACGAGGCGTAAGTCGTTCGTACAGTTGGCGATGGGGCCGAAGAGTTTGTTGCCTGCGATTCACGGTGGAGAGGTGAGTCCGCGTGGAAGTTTTGAATGGCTGCGCAGCTGTGCGAAGCCAACGCAGCGCTGTCATCACGCGCGCCCGGGCACAACGAGCAAACAAGTGGTTTTAGCATGACGCACGAATGGCGCGGGCCTGCAGCATTTAGAGCAGTATATAAACATATTGCATACGGTATCGCGGAATTGAATGAAAAGAGAGAAAGCATGACAGAAAAGACGCTTTAAGGAAGACGCACACAAAGCGCTGAAATTGCTGCAATGCAGCTCTGCGTCTGTTTCTCCCCCTTTTCTTTCCCGTCTTTTTAATTTTTTTTCCTGTCCCTAAATTCAAGATGGCGAACCAATTAGCTGAACAAGTGTCTATCTTGAAGTGTATAAAGTTTGGTGCTGTCGGCGAATGTCACTTAAAGACCGCATGCAGTCCCTGTCAGCCTTGGCGTAACAGTGGTTCTGATGCTCGACTGCTACCCCAATATGGCGGGTTTGATTCCGCGGCCACAACAATCGCATCACGCTGGAGGTGAAATGGTAGAGCCCCGTTTACTGTGCGATGTTAGTGCACGTTAAAGAAGACCGGATGGTCGGCATTTCCGGAGCCTTCCTTCACGGCGTCCTTCATGATCATCATCATAATCATTTACTTCGTATCAAACGAAGGATCAGACACATCGTGAGAATATACAGAAGGAGGTCAAGTTGGGGACGTAAAACTCTATATGTATTAATGCGTGCAGCCTGTGCGGGGAGCACCTGGTCTCCCATCTTCCCTTTTAGTGCATGCTCATTGAGACATTCGCAAGCATGATTTCATTAGAAGGACAGACGGATTGGGGAAACATTGAAATGACCACGGCGCAGTGGAAGGCGTATACAAGGGAGGAAGATGCACACACAGTGATGAAAGTCATTCGAATCACTGCTTTGTGTGCGTCTTCCGAATTCCTTGTCCTCACTTCCGTTATGCTTGGCATAACGTCTATTCGCACGGCACTTCAGATCTGTCAATTTTTTTCCAAAGATTAGATATATGGTGGTGACTCTAACAGCTTGAATAACTTGTGAAACGGACCTCAGAGGCTACGCAGAAGGATGCGCGTGGTGAAAATTTGCTCCACCATGGTGCCGCAATAATCCCAGCTACACACACTTCTACAATGAGCTCAAACAATAATATTCATTAATTATTTGGACAGTTCACTTGCCTGAATTTAACTGATGCTACGATATCATTTGTATCCGGTGTAACTTGAATCAGAACTCGCATTGACTTGAACGTTCAACTTGAACCAGAACCATCAATTCATCTTTATTCAAATGCTTTTTATGAATATTCGGAAAACCGGAAGTAAGTGCTTGACAGAAAGTACTTGGAACAGAAGCAAAAGAATAAATTGGTGCTCGAACCACTAAGTACACATAAGCCAACACTATCGAAACGTTCCGCTTCATTGCATTATAAATCGAGTGCGACAGTCAAAGGAGTAAAAAAAAACGCAGTGCGATAGTAATCGAGGCAATTAAAATTGTACAGGAATCCGTCTACTTAGGACAGGCAGTGACAGTGAAACCCAACTTTGAAACTTAAGTAAACAGATGAATTCGGCAGACAATATCAAATCTTGAATGTAGTTTGCTGCTATTCTTGGAGAGGACGGTATACAAACAGCTGCACCTTACCAACACATACCTATGAAGTTGAAACACGGAGACATACAAAGAGGGACCAACTTAAATTGAGAACCTCAGCGCGAGAAATGTAAAGAGATAGGATAGGTGTTACCTTAAAAGGCAAGGACAGTGCAGAGTGGGCCAGGGAGCAAGCGGGTGTTAAGTGCATCACATACGAAATCAAGAAGAAATGGGCATGGGCATGGGTAGGGCATCAGGCGAGTAGGCAACATAGCCGGTTGTTATCAAGAATAATAGACTGGATGCGAAGAGACTGAAAATGCACGTGGGGAGACAGAAAGTTAGGTGGGCAGATTCATTAGGTCCTGAGATTAAGAAGTTTGCGGATACAACGGGCAGCAGTAAGCACAGGACCGGCCTGATTGGCGGGACGTGGGAAATGCCTTTGCCATGCATTGGGTGTAATCTGACTGATGAAGATGACGAGGATGATTCATATGTTTTCGTACGATTGATTCATATAGAAATTCATTACATTGCGACGTACCAGTGGCATCGCAATCAAGAAGACGAAGAGTAAGACGACACAATATAGACTGGTGTGAGCTGTTCGTATCAGTAGCGCTGCTCACTTAGCCTTAAGTTGTAGACACATCCATGCATATGCCTTCAAGTCTGTCTTTTCCCTGGCATATTGCGTGAACGTGTGGTGTCCCATGGACGAAAGGGTGATCGTTGGTCCATTTTAATTATTTTTAGTTTAACTTAAAATTACTACACTACTGTTAAGAGACACCAAATACGGTTGCCCGTGCTCTCTTTGGAATAATTGTCAATCTGTTTCGTTAGCTGTGTATATATTACGGAAAACGAGCCCATTCTACAGTTCCCCGTCTTTCGTAAGTACCAAAAGAAGAAAAAAAAGGTAATTATGAATTCAGCCCAAGCCTACGCAGTCGATTACTGGGACGCAGGATGCAAGTAATATATGCATGTTCTCAATGGGGCTCGTCAACTTGATTCTAGAATGCATTGTAGGGCTTTCAGTATAGCGTAAACACAAGTATGATGGCTTGTGGCTGCGCATGGGAAGCTTTTGGCGCCCTCGAGATGAGAACACTCATGCTGATATAGCGCTAAATAAGGATATTGCTTTAGTTTTGTTTAGGCTAACTCTGGGCGTATTACGTTTAGTTAAAAAAATATACTATACGCTTTCCTGCTGGAAGTTCAGCCCATGTGATAGCACCTAGAGAGGTTCATAAGGTAATAGAGCGCAGCGAAGCGAAGTTATAACGCGACGAAATATATAGCGGTAATTGCTTCGCGATTATTTTTTGTTTCTTTTTATTGCTGTATTAGCTACTATGCAGCTTGGGTCGTGGTAATCAGCAAGATCTCAATTACGGCTCCGCGTTGCACGTGCATGTTCCTTAAAAGCACGTGCACTGGCATGGATAATGACTATATGCAAGGCAAATGTGCGGCAGCGCCGCGATAATTCTGTGGGTTTTATTTATGTGCCAACATACATGTAAACAACCACAATCTAGACATCTCTGTTAACAGCTCGGACACGGGTGCGCCGTCTGGGCAGAGCAGCTATCGAGATTAAAGCGCGCTTCCCATTCAGTGCATACACCATAAAGGCTATGCGCTACGCTTTTTATGGGCTCGGTGTTGTTAGGCAAATTATCCCAAGAGTGGCTATCGCATTTTTTTTTTTCTCACGCCTCCTTGCATACACAAAGGTTGGCCTATCAGAACTAAGTTCCAGTTGGGTGGGATTTTCTTGGCATTTTGTGTTTGTCTTCAACGCTCAAAGGTTTGCGGCTGTTGAATTAGATACGAGCCGCAACCAGTCATCATCTGCAGCGAAGCGTTAGCCCCCGCAACTAGCCAGCGAATGACTGCGCTCGTACTATCGAGAAGCCCTGTGTGCGCACGCACTCACGTTCACAAAACTATTCGCGCGCACATCCGTTGGTTCAGCACACATGCTAAACGCCTCGGCCAAGTGCGAGAACAAGGTGACGAAGGTGTGGTCCAATTGTTTTTCGTTTTGTTGCGATAAAATCAGCTGTAAAAGCTGGTGCACACCGGCGACTAGCAGCGGTCGCGCGACCATTTGCGACTTGTCGCAAACAGTCACGAACGGTCGCAAATGGTCGCAAAGCGACTGCTTTGGCTGATCGCTTCCTGACCGATTTTTTCAGTCGCGTGACTGCGGTCGCACAGCTGCTGGAACCAATCAACGATGCTCAATTTTTGTTGTTTGTTTTTATTGTGCTGGCGAGAACGGATAAAAACAGGAATTTCGGCGCGCTAGGTTTTCTCCGCTCACTCAGCTGGCGGCGATCAGCTGATTGGCGCCGGTCTCCAGATTTTTCACTGATAACGAGATCCGAACGTGACTCTCTCGTATTGTGACTTCCGGCCGCTCGCATGCAGCCTCTGCCGTTGCGAACATCAGTCGCTTTTTTGGTCGCCAGTCGCAAATGGTCGCGCGACTGCTGCTAGTCGCCAGTGTGCACCAGCCTTAAATGTATAGACGGCTTCCTTTGACGTCACTTAAACATCCACGTTGGAGCATCAACATGGCGAAACCCGAAATTTGTGACCTCACATTAGCGTTATCGCTTTCTCGCGTGATGTTTGTTCCATCGTTCATATAGGCCCTATAGCGTTCCAGCATAGTCGACATCAAATTGAAGAAGTTTAATCGCGGCGTGATTATACTACCTTGACGTCATCTAAGCCGCAATGTTCGAGCTGCGCTGGGCGTCGATGACGTCACTTGCAAGCTATCAGTAGACCTTAATTTGATGAACATTTCACACGCCAGTGGCCGCTGCGGCCACGGTCTCTGTCCATCGTGATACAGACACCCATAACTGTGCAGTACGAAGATGATTGCTGTCGAAAGAGAAAGTGTGTTATACAGATTTTTTTTACAACATTACAGGTGTAAAAAAAGTGTGGCTGCTCTATGGCTAACACTTCTTTTTTTTCAATAAACAATAGTGTATTATAGGTGGAAACAAATACAGGCGTCTTGTTAGCCCCCTTTTCAAATGACGTGAATATTCGGATAGGTGACTGGCGACGACGAATGGAAAGTAAATAAACTTTCTAAGCGTTTACTGCGTGATTCCTGTATGAGTCGTTTATATATGCACGCCATCCGCTTTTTTATGATGTGTTTTCTCATCGTACTTTGCAATTATTAATTTCATGCTCAATGAACTTTTTCTATTCTGCTAAAGCTAAGGGTATTACCATGGGACAACTGAACATGCTTAAGAATGTAAAACTGTTTAGAGTATTAATCAAAAATATTCGTTGGATGCTGAGCACTTCATAAGAAAGTGAAAGCAGAAGCCTGCCTCTACCTTCTGATATATATATATATATATATATATATATATATATATATATATATATTTATATATATATATATATATATATATATATATATATATATATATGTGTGTGTGTGTGTGTGTGTGTGTGTGTGTGTGTGTGTGTGTGTGTGTGTGTGTTAGTCATGCGGAGCTGCCACTCCAGAACTGGAATGACTCCGGAATCATTCCACATTTTCGTGATCGCGGAGAAATGTAATTGGGACAAGGTTTAGAGGAATAGAATTTAATTGAAATTAAGCGTCTTTTGCGTAGAAATAATGCATTCAGAATGGAATTACATGTTTTGTCAAAACTATAACGTGTTTTCATCTACGCGCTGTTTTTCAAACTACAAACATTACTAAGTAGCAGGCTAGAATTTATAAAGCAGTATTTTTTAAATTGCTTTGTTGATTACTATAACACGGTACACTTCTAATCAACGCACCTACTACAGTTCTGTTCTTATACTGACTGTGTTGCTCCGAAGTTCGTCTCCATTTGTCGCGAAACCACGGTTCTTGCCGCTGGTATCTGTCGTGTGGATCAACGGTGGTGGCATACCCTGCCTTTACGCCTTGTATAGTTTTTTGCCCCCTCGGTAGTTTTTTGTCCCCTCGGCGGCGCCCCAATCGCCTGCTGTATCTCCATTTTGGACTTTTAAAGACGATAGTCTTTGTTGGGCACCTTCGACGCTAAAAGTTTGGTCTGTCTGTCTTTTTTTTTTTTGCTTTATTGCAGCTTTATTGCAGCATTCGCAATAATGCTGCAAACTTTTTTTGCAGCGTTTCAAATTGCGAGGACACCTCAGTGTTATGACGTAGCAATCACCAAAGAATTAGTGTATTGCCGGACGTGTTGTTGTAGTTGTTGTAAAAATATTTGTTCGAGGCGATAAAAAGAGAAAAAAATAAATGTCGGAGGGCTCTCCTAAGTTCTCAAAACCGCGAGCGACCGCTGCTGCAGCTCAACTCTGGCAGATAAGTCGTTGCTGAGTCTCGAGCTGAAAGCTGGTCAGCCCGCCCTCTTACTGCTCCGGTTTCATTTCATCATTAATTCTTTTTTTCATTATTCATTTACATATAATTATTCTTATATTGCAATAGAAATTATATGGACACTCTCGGCTAGTTTTCGCCGCCGGCGTCGGTGTCATGCACCGTATATGCCTATGTATCTACATATATATGAAAACTCATGAAATAAAAAATCACAGAAAAAAAAACTCTGGCGCGCAGAATCGATCGTGGGACCTCCACGTCTTGAATGCGAGGCGTTAACCACTGAGTCACGGAGAGGTACCGTCGTTACATTTAAACGGCAAGCTATTAATATCTACCACTTACCGCTGTTGGCGGGCATCTGGGGGGGGGAGAGACTATCGTGTTTTCAGCATTATCAGCAAGATGGCGCAGTGAGCGCGCGGCAGCTCTCATCTCTCAGGCGTACTTTGGCCCGCGTAGAGAATAAGGGAGCGTACGCTCGATCGCGTGCCCTTATCTTGCAGTGGGGAGAATCGTACGTCTTGGCTAGCCTTTGGGTTTCGTCGGAACGATTCTGTTGTAGTTACCGGGCGCACAAAGGTCACTGCAATCGTTGCACAGCCTCCGTTGGCGAAAAGGGCGCACTTTTCAGACACAGCGAAGTAACAACTGAGACGCTTATTCGCGTTAATCTGTGATCGGTGAGTATGTCTCGTGCGTCATTCGTGCGTGTGAAACGCGGGGCACGTTTCGATAAGGAGGAGGAGGAATAAATGAGGAAGGACAGGGAGGTTAGCCAGTTCTCAGACCGGCTGGCTACCCTGTACTGGGGAAGGGGGTAAGGGGGATAAAGGATGAGAGAAAAGAGACGTTGTAGAAAAAGAGAGAGAAGGTCATCAGACGATCCACGACGCGGTTTACAGTCTGTCTCTAAGACCACTTGCCCGCAGAAAGCGCAACAACGCTCTCAATGCCCTGCGTGCAGAGGATGGTCTCGGCCAGTGTCCTAATACCCTTTCTTCCAACAATCGGCGATTGTCTATTCTATCTAAAGCTTTTGACAGTTCTTTTCTTGGCACGCTGAAGCGGGGACACTCGCAGAGAAGATGGGAGAAAGTCTCTGCGCAGCCACAGTTGTCACATGTCGGGTTTCTGGCCATTCCTATTCGAAACGAATAAGCATTTGTAAAGGTCACCCCAATCCACAGACGGCACAAAAGTGTCTCCTCTGCTCTGGTTATTCCTGATGGAAGACGGAGCTGTAGGTGTGGGTCCAAATTATGAAGGCGGACGTTGGTGAATGCCGGTGAATTCCACTGAGCAAGTGTCAGTTCTCGTGCAAGTGATCGAAGCCTTGCAGCGGCGTCCGTTCTTGATAATAGTATAGCTACACGAGGGGCATCATCATGAGCAGTTCGGGCTGCTTCATCTCCACGGTCGTTTCCATCAATGCTGCAGTGGCCTGGTATACATTGATACGTTATGTCATGTTGTTTCTCTATAGCCCGGTGATGGAGCAGTCGTATTTCAGCAATTAGCTGTTCGTTTGGTCCATGACGATATGACGAGGCAATTCCCTGGAAAGCTGCTTTGGAGTCGGAGAATATTGACCATGTCTGTTGCGGTTCTTCAACTAAGAACTCCAGAGCGGCACGAATGGCAGCGAGTTCGAGACGAACGAGGCGAGTTCAGATAAGCTTGCTATTCTGCGCGTGACCTGCCACTTGGTTGCTATCGTGTTCATTGCTTCGCCTTCGCTGCCAATCTGTGACTTTTTTCTTTTCATCTTTTCTTCGCTCGGTTGCTACGACTCGACATGTACCTGTATTTGCATCGCCGAGTGAATAAGGCGTTGGGGAGAAACGTGTTTTTCTGCACCCTTAATTGCTAATACTATAATATCATGCTCAACGTATTTATGCAGGCCTGAGTACACATTTTTTTTTAAGTCGAAGGCCACTCATTCTCAAGGTCCACCTTTAGTTAGCCAGAGCCAAGGGCAGGCATGGTATAAAAGTAAAAATGGTCGGACAATTCGGAAAAGAGAAACAGAGGCATAAGTTAGTGTATAAACTTGCGTTATCCGAGCAGACACTGAGGGGAGAAATAAATTATTCTTGTGTATTGGTTCCCATTGACACTCCTTCTCCAAAGCAGCGAATATTCTATGCACAGCCTGATCTTTATCTCGCGAGCAATTTAGTACCTGTCACACGTGAATAAACTTTGCGACAAGGAAGATGCTGCCTACCTGCGCAGAAGCGAATACAGGAGGTTCTTCTCACTCCATCTATGCTTGCGAAACGAGTTTGACAAGCGTGAGTACTGGCGAGCACTGTGGCCCACTATTTTGTAATCGATGCAAAGAGGCAACGTGCCCGAGCAATGCACTGTTCCAACTAATACCATTGCATATCTCTAGGTTTTTCCCTATTAACCATATCATGGTTCTCTCCAAATTCTCTACCGGCTAAGATGTGTGGCAAAACCGTTTCCTCTTCTTGAACACTACTATTGTCAGCATAAATACATTTAAGAAATAATACAATAAAACATCAACCTTCAATCAATCATGCGAACCCTGCAAATACTATTAGTAACAAATACTATTGGTAACTGCCTGTCTGGAAGTTAGTAGGGTGGTTTTACTACATGATATATGTCACAAAGCTACTATGCCTCGACATCGGTAACGTGTCTTGCGTACTTTTGCATTTTCTTACACATCTCATGGCATGAGCCTTACGGGGCCTTCATTCTTACCGCGATAAAGTTATCAAGATTTCTTTCCTACAATTAAGGGATTACTGGAATGGAATAAATCTGCCCGGTCATTCCAGGAGTGTGAATGGGCTAAGTTTGTTCATTCGAAAGATTTGAACGGAATGGAATTGAGGCAAGTATGAATTCCCCGGAATGGAATAAAGGGGCCCATTCCACAACAAAGATATTTATATATTTATTCATTAAATGCGAAGCATTTCTTAGCGAACTTCGGCAACATTTAGCGTATCTATCTATCTATCTATCTATCTATCTATCTATCTATCTATCTATCTATCTATCTATCTATCTATCTATCTATCTGTCTGTCTGTCTGTCTGTCTGTCTGTCTGTCTGTCTGTCTGTCTGTCTGTCTGTCTGTCTATCTATCTATCTATCTATCTATCTATCTATCTATCTATCTATCTATCTATCTATCTATCTATCTATCTGTCTGTCTGTCTGTCTGTCTGTCTGTCTGTCTGTCTGTCTGTCTGTCTCTGTCTGTCTGTCTGTCTGTCTGTCTGTCTGTCTATCTATCTATCTATCTATCTATCTATCTATCTATCTATCTATCTATCTATCTATCTATCTATCTATCTATCTATCTATCTATCTATCTATCTATCTATCTATCTAGCCGCCTACAATTTTTAGCTCTCCTGGCCGTTTCGAAAATGTTATCGGTACCAAACTTGGTATGGCGTAACATGACTCTATGAAAAACATATCTGACTAGTCATAACATGAAAATATGACATGTATGTCATGAATGTCATGATTTACATTTAATGGTCCTGCAGCTCTTGCGGTGGTTTATTTCACATGGCATGTTACAAAACTGGTATGGTATGGTGTGGTATGATTGCATGGCGAACACAAGCGACAGACCCTAACATGAAAATCATGACATGCGTGTCATGTAACAACATGACTACATGTCACGCTAATGATGCGCTCGCGGCCGTTTCACTAGCGTCACATATACCAAATTTGGTAATACGGTACGTGAATAGATGACGAAGATATGTGACTGGTGCGAACATGATAATCATGAGATGCTTGTCATTCAACAACATGACTGCATCCCATGCTCATGACGCGCTGGCGGCCGTTTCGCTAGCTTCACTTATACTAAATTTGGTATTACGGATGTGAATGGATGACAAACGTATGATACTGGTGCAAACATGATAACCATGAGATGCGTGTCATGTAACAACATGGCTCAATGCTACGCTCATCCCTATCGGAAAAATTGCCATGGTGGATACTGGAAAACATAGTGGGCATGGTGGAAATTATGATGGCTATGGTGGGACGTAGTGGAAAATATCAGAGTCAGAGTCCTTCGATGCTTTACTGGTCACGAAACTTCGGCGCTAGTTTCATATAGGGTCCGCGGGCGCCACTACTGGCGCCACCGTCGCACTGAGGGGATCCAGCCGCCGCGCGTGCGGCATATTTGCCAGCTTTTGGCATGAAAACGCTCGCTGCTTCTGGTCTCTGCGCGCTGGGTTTCTTTTTTTCTTTTCGTAGTTGTTAGCGATGAATCGCCCAATTATTGTGTATACCACCTGCCTCCAATGGGGTTTTATTTTTTCGAATAAATCGCCGCAAACCTCGGCCACGAACGGCAACTGCTTTCGCGTCTTTGGGCGCAAGCGCTGCGCCGTGTTGACCGATTTTAAAATATCTTTTGTTTGTTTCCTTCAAGAAAACTTTGTAACCACAATACATACGGTAGCTGCGGACTGCTGCGGGCTTATCAATGATGCAACGAAAAAAAAAACTGAAAAGAAGCAGGTACGCGTCCTTCAGAGTAGGCTTTTAATGAATCTGTTGAGTGCTCTGGAATGCGCTGAGCACCCAGATACCCCAGTAATATTCTCTTTTCGATAAGGTGGTACAGTAACATTTAAAAGCGCTGCATAAAGGGAAAGGATCAAAACACGAAATGATGTATGTTGCACTGTGTGTCTTTCCGCGAACCCGCTTTTCAATCCTTGCAAAAAAGGAAGCGCTAACTTTTATCACATGCTACGAAAATAAATTTCAATATTATGAAGGGAGACAAAAAAGCGTGGTGCAGCGTACAAAAATTTATTGTTTGCGCTTTGATGTGTAGCACACGGACGAAACAGAATATTGCCACGCAACAAAGACAAACGTAAAATTCTACTGAATGAAGTTTATTAAAGCGAACTCATACTCTGTAAAAGACTAGAAGGAAACGCAAACGTCAAAGAAGCAGTCCGCAGCGTGGCCTGCACAGAAGACATAAAGTGAGTCACGCGGCATTTGCTATGCATGAATTGCTCTCGGGATGTCATTAATTTTCGATCCATGAAAATAGGGTTGAGAATATTTTCGAGCAAACAAGAAATCAAGTTAGTGACAAGGTGACAACCTTTCCATATCAACAATATTGCCCGACGCGACGTAAAAAAAAAAGAGCAAACGGGCGCTTCAGCTGAAACATCAGATAAAAAACCGGAAGAGGCGATAGTTCCTGAGCGATAGTTCGTGGAAATATTAAAAGTGAAAGCACAAAGACACCAGAAAGGTTTTTTTTTGCATGCGATCCTGACCACAAGGTTATAAAGTTTACAAACAAGTAAGGAAACACAGCTACTATTTTACTGATCAAACAAAAATCCGCCTATAAGTGAGCTATACAATTATAGGTCCAGGAGGCTCGCAAAGGGCTGCTTTGCTTTTAACACTATTCCTTCAGTTTGGCTTTCTCCCTCCACCAGCTGGGCATGTTGCTCACTTTGTCACACGTGACTGCTTATTTTTTTTCGCGTGTGAAAAAATGCAGGCGGCACCGAAGAAAAAGGTGTAGAACTTCAGCAGTCGTCCCAACAAAGTGAATGGGGCAGCCGACAGCAGCTGAAGCTGTACGATTGTCCAGCAAAACCTGCTCAACAATGCCCATGTACACACCAGCACACGCAGTTTGCTTCCCAGTGAATTCTTCTACATGCTCTTCAGCAATTTGGAGGAGGTTTCCATTTCTCGCTTCCATTTCTCGCGCAGCACGCCGTCGCTGGGTAAACAGAACAAGGACACTTTTTCTGTTCTGCCCTTGTACCCGGAACGACATCCCGGGACACAACACGTGTTCGGCATCGTCGCTGCACTAACGTCGCATCACAACAGCACGATATGCACGTTTCCCACACAAAGAAAACAACTCGCAGCGTCGTTGGAGCCAGCGCAACGCCGCCCGACCAGCCCGACGAATCCCCTCAGTGAGATGGTGGCGCCACCGCGCGGCAACCCAACGCATCATATGAAGCTCTCCCATTGAGTTACGGAGCAGTTTCGTGACCAGTAAAATTGAAGGACTCTGAAAATATGGTGGTTATGCCGGACATACTGGGTGGTATGGTATACAGATGATGGGTAAAGTGGAAATGATGGTGGAAAGCAGAGGCTAGATAGTGGGCAATAATGGGACACTCTGCCCACCATTGCGATAATGCTGGGAAGCCCTAAGCATATGGTGGGTGGTGCTTATTATGGTGGGCTACATGGTGTACCAAGCTGAGAAACTCTTCCCACCATTGCGATAATGCTGGGAAGCACAAAGCAGATGATGGGTGCTGCTTGTTATGGTGGGCCACATGGTGTACCAAGCTGAGAAGCTCTGCCCACCATCGCGATAATGCTGGGAAGCAGTAAGCAGATGATGGGTGGGCTTATAATGGCAGGCAATTTATATAGTGTACCAAGCTGGGATCTGTACACTACATGTTCTACCACCATGATTTCCACCAAAGGTTAGGCCTACTGACCGAGCCCGTACAATTGTGTTATCCGTGCTTCCGGGTTTCAGAATACACGATTACGACGATTAAGTATGACAATACAGCGCAGCCATATGGCATCAATTAACCTAAATGAAGCATTTTTCATTGCGTATAGTGTCCGCTCAAGAAGCAACAAACCTCGATGCGACGCGATTAAAGCACTCCCAGAGAACGTAATTAAGTGTCTTCTCACCGACAGCCGCCAGTCGCACTCGCCGGCACTTCTCTAGCTTTTGTACGAGAACTCAGACGAGGCTATTTGTGTGCTTGGTGAACCAATATGATAGCGTAATGTTTCCGGCACACTGCATTCGTTTTGGCCAAGCCGTTATGTAGTTGTTGCTTTAGCGAAAGAGCTACAGCATTGCGCTGGCGCGACCGCCCTCTACATTGCACGAAAAGCATCCCAATACTCAATCAAATAAATTAGGCGGGCGTATCTATGGAATGAGCCTAGGAGCGTCATAAAGCGTGAGCAGATGTCACCCTTTAGAACGAGCGCGAAACGGATATTCAACTTGGCAGACCCCGCCGGTAAACTGTTGCTGCTCCCTAGTCCACTTGGTTTTTTTTCTTGAAGTTGTGAATTGTAAAAAAATAGCACTAGTTCCATTAACATAGTGGCAATCGTTAGAGGCCGCAGTTGCTTGTGTGTAATAAATGTGCAATTTTTAGTAGCAGGTGTAGATCTTGTCTATGTTGTGTGCACGACAAACATAACTTAAGTTGAACCTTAAGTTTGTATGCTAACTAAGTATTTAACACACAATCAATGTCATGTTGGTGTGGCGCAGTGGTTAGCGTCTTCGAATGGGAATCTGCAGGTTGCACGTTCGATCGTCTATGGCGCCTCGTTTTTTACGGGACGGGTGTTTTTTATACCGTTTTTATAGAATTCTTTTTTATTTTTTGTGACAGCTCGTCACGGTGATTCTGGCGTCATTTCACGCTCAAGTGTTGCCGGCACTGCTGCGCCCACCATACCCACCATGCGCCATGGTGGGCGTTTCCCACCATTCACCCACTACATTAATCCACTATAATGGTGGGTGGTGGTTTCCACCTTGCCCACCATTCGTTTTTTTTTTCCGATAGGGATGATGCGCTCGTGGCCGTTTCGCTAGCTTCACATCTACCAAACTCTGTATTACGCGACGCGAACGGACGACGTAGGTAAATTACACATCCAAACATGATAATAACGACATGCGTTTCATGTAACAACATAACTACATGCCACAGTGATGATGCGCTCGCGGCCGTTTCACTAGCTTTACATATACCAAATTTAGTATTATTTGACCCCAATGGATGATGAAGGTATGTGACTGGGGCAAACATGATAATCATGTGATGCATGTAATGTGAGAACATAACTACATGCCACAGTCAAGACGCCAATACATTTCGACGTAACGCGGTGCGTGGGCTCGCCGGTGTCTCCACCCCAGGTTTTGCTTCCATCTGGTCCCATTCCATCAGTCGAGAAAATTCGAGTTCTTGGGCTCCATTATGCATCTTTGGATCCCAAGGACAATAGCAAGCCCGACGCACCAGGGTACAGGTGAGCCGTATGATATGGTGGGTACCAAGTACGGCGGCCTCCGTGGGACCCAGTCCGTGCGGTTGGCCCATGCGTTTGTGACCAGTCGCGTCCTGTACGTCTCACCTTACCTTCGCTTGCGTCGTCACCACGAGCACCAGCTGGACGTTCTCCTTCATTCAGTATACAAACGTGCACTCGACCTTCCCATTGCCACCTCCAACAGCCGATTCGCGGCACTGGGGGTATACATAACTCCTTTGCAGAGCTGCGAGAAGCTCATCGTGTTTGCCAAATTCGTCGTCTGTCGCAGACGTCCTCAGGGCGACGTCTACTACACAGGCTCGGCCTGAATGCGATCTCCGATCAAGACACTCCGACGCCCATACCGGAAATTTGGCGGCAAAATTTAGGGGTGGAACCACTACCCCGCAACATGAACCCCGAGCTACACCCCGGCTGTAGGCTAAAGCACGTTCCGCGGCCCTTCAGGTGCGACACTCCGACCACCCTGGCGTTTTCTACGTAGGCGTCTTGGGCCCTTCCCCCTCAGGTCACTTCACGACCGCCGTGATCACCGAGGGAAAACACGTTGATGGTCTCCCTTTTAGAGGCAACACTGTGACGGAAGCTGAGGAGGTTGTCATTGCTTTGGCCGCCTTGCATCCCACCTCACGCATCATCCTGATGGACGCAGGCTTCCATACTCAGGTTCCACGGTCCCACAGACTCAGGGTTCCATACATTCAGGGTTCCATCGCCCCGCTGGCAGCTCACCTACATCGGGCAGCCTCTTGGCGCTTTAACCTTCACCCTATTCGTATACAGTATGGGCCCCAGGCCACTCGGCCCTGCCCGGCTTCGAGGTGGCGAACGCCGCTGCCCGCGCATCTCTCATTCGGGCCGTTGCCCCTCCATGTCCCGAGTCAGGATCTGACCACCACCACCACCACCACCGGCGTTCATTTCGTCGCGTCACGCCGTTGACGTCACGCCAGACGCCGGTCCTGCCATATACTCGCAGGCGTGCGCCGCGCGCTGCGTTGCTTCGACGCATGCGCGTTTCAATGCATCTGCCATCCCTCCGTCACGAAAAGAGGGAGACGCAGTGTTGTCTGGGTAACGCTTCGGCGCGAAATGCAGCATGTCGCATCTCGCGCGGGTTGCCGTCGGGCCGCGCCGACCAACGACGGTCGCGCCTGGCGTCAGACTATAGAGCGCTCGCGTTTTGCTAACGTAGCGCTGCTGTGCCCATCGTGCGCACGCGTCAACCCTACATTGGAGTATATTGGGCCCTTCATGATGCGCTCGCAGCTGTTTTGCTAGCTCCACATATACCAAATTTGGTGTTACGTGACGTCAATGGATGATAAAATATATGACTTGTGCAAACATAATAATCCTGACTCGCGTGTCATGTAAGAACATGACAACATACCACGCTCATAGCGTGCTCGCGGCCGTTTTGCTAGCTCCACATATACTGAATTTGGTATCACGTGACGTGAACAGATTACTAAGGTAAACGACAGATCCAAACATGATAATCATGACATGGAAGTCATGTACGGCATCATTTACCTCCACCTCGTAACACTGTGCTGATTTTCAAGTGACATGTCAACATTTCTCATTCGTGCTTCGCATATCATCGATTCCCACTGTACGTGGGATCTGCCAATTATTTTTCTTCGTGATTGTCCCTAAGAGGCAACATGGCCTAACATGAGTGCAACCGGCATCGGTCACTTGATAATAACGATTTTCGTCCACGATAATTGTGGCGAACCGCTTTCGTCGCTGAAGCGCGATAAGAAGCTCACTGCCTGGAATTGAATACCTTCCTAAGAGGCAGCGCAAGGGGATTTGGTGGTAATGAAATATATGGTTATCCCTGAGACCATTAGCGTTATGTTATAATAATCAATGCCCGAGTAGTCGGGTACCATCACAACCCCTTCAACATTGCACAAAATGGGTCCACGGCTTTTCATGTCGTGCACTCACAGGCACCCCGCGAAACTTGCACTACACCGGGCGAAAGTCAGCAACCGTGACAAAGCCGCCTTAGATTTCCTACGCTTTGGACTGAGTCATCACAAGACCATTGCTGCTTCTATTTCTCTCTCACTCTCTCCGCCTATTTTCCTTCATTAAAAAACACTTTTCGCCTCGCTACGCGCATACCGTGTTATTTTTAATCGTATTTTTCTCACCGGAAGGTGACACAACAGGAGGAGCGTCATAGTTCGTCGCATTAAAAAGAACGGAAACAAAAAATTTGCATCTATTATAATGCTTTCTTGAAGTTTGTTTCATAATCGCGCTAAGCCCAGCTGCGGTCCTCTAAAGAGGGCGGGTGCGTCTCGCGCTGATAATCCTCTCGCCCGGCTCTATTTAAACGACGCTTTGAGCTGATTTATGTGGCGTTGTTATTTCGCACTTTGCCTAATTTCCGAAATCGTTAATGATACCAAAAGAAGAAGGAAGTCATGGCGCTAACTTGAGAGAGTTAATGATACAGCCGTCACGATAGATAATAGCTCGAGAATTGGGAAGATTCTTCCGGCATAAGTTAAAAAGAAAGGCAAGACGAAGAATAAAGAAAGAAGGACTCGGGTTTGAAAAAAGACATCCGCGGACTACACATCCAGGCATATGAAAACGAGGCTTCAGTCTCCCGGAACGATTGAAACAGCCTCCTCCCCCCTCGACCCCCGCCCTTAACCCGTATATCTCTTGTGAACGCGTGGAATCAAGTTGCTCGCGTGGCCGTCCGCCTGCGCACGGATGGGTTGGCGTTGGGTGCGCTCTTCCTGTCGACTTTCGAGTCATGCGCTGAAGCGCACCACGTGGGGCGCGCTCTGTTGGTGCCGGAGCGGCCGTTGGCCGTGCAACATACCAACACCTATGAACGCTTGCACGGTCATTCGCCGCTTAAACTACGTAGCATATATAGCTGGCCGCAAGTATATGTGGCACATTGAAATAATTTGTATCTGTTCACCGGAGCCATCCAGGCTGTACCAGGCGGACAGGCACCACGCCGCGTTTTTATGCCTTGAACAGCAGCAGTGGCAGCGGCAGCACATCGTACAGGCTTCGTTTACGCCCCGCAACTCAAACTTCGCGCGAGAAATTCGGAATGAAAGAGAAAGCGTCCCGTGATTATCCACTTCCGAGCAATTAAGTGCAAGCCTGCACCGTTTCGTTTCTTTCCGATCGCTTTTAGTTCTCTCCCTTTCTTCTAACTCTATCGCTCCTACACAACGAGATGACCCGTTTCTCGTTCTCTCAAGTATTGTTGCATGTAGCGAGTTAGCTTACTAAAGAAACCAGCTTGTTTAATAGGAGAAGCATGCAGTTTCTCTGTGCAATAATTCGGCACAGTCATGCTACTCCGCGTTCGTCTGTGCGCTCGCTCACAACAGACGGTATAAATGCGCAGCCTATAAGTGTCGTCGTGATCTCTCTTCCTATGGTCGTTCTATGCATACACGACGCCGAAGTCGTTAGCTGCGATTTCAGAGGGCGCCCGACCGTGTCGACACTTGTCAACAGCGGGACGTAATAAATTGCCTCCGCGTCGCGCGCCAGAACGTGACAGTCGAATTTAAGACCTGTGCCTTCATTCGCACGCTTCCAAGAAGCGCCGCGTTTTGTTTTCTGCGCCCGTCTGCCTGCGGCAGTGTTTGGCACTGTGTGTTGTACTCCGCTGCGTGCTCATGGATGCGTGTTAGCGAGCGACTGAAGAAAGCTTTGGCACATAAGCTGTGGCTCCGCTTTTAGGGTCGTTTGTTATACTAGATGGACTAATGCAGTGACATACTGGGGTGACTAAGCAGCTTTTCGCTTCGGTGGTTTCAATCCAGAGGCGCCAGATATATGAACCTGACCTGCATGACCGGTGGTTTCGCATAATGGTGCTTTAGGTGCTGGAGGAGTTACCCGAGCTCGCATTGTGAAAGCACCGGCCGGCACTTTGGGCCATTTTATAATCTGGTTCATACCCACGAACGGGACTAGCCCCTCTGCATTTAATAAAAAAAAATGCACACGTCACCACGCTTCCACGTTGCTCACCCTCTCCGGACACTTCGGGAAAAGGCGCAACTAACTACCATTGACGAATTAAATTGTGAACAACGTCAGGCAAGGAATCTCAAACCATCCTTTCTGCTACCGGCACTGCTGACTTAGGGGAATACATTAGAAGTTCGGGGCTTGTTTCACCTCCTTCAGTTGACAACCTTCCTCCTGAAATCCACTACCTCGTTCAATGGCTACTTTCCGGAGCCACACAGAAGAACAAGAAGATACCGAACTCCTGACAGGCCCACTGGTCGTCTGTGTACGGATGCAGGCTGCACGTGGTACCAGGCAGTTATAACGTCCATTGGGGTGCCAGGGCACTCACACTTGTGTCAATCGTTTGTACCGTCTGAGAGTCCTGGTAGGGCTTCCAGACGCAACATACTTGGTGAGGGTGGCTTCCTCGTCGTTCACATTGTTACAAATATGCGCATCGACTTTACCTCGGCCACAAAAGAGGTCCGCGAGGTATACAACCTCTTTCGCAGGCCAAATGCATCGCATAATTGCACATACGAATGGTCAGCTTCGAATAGAGTGGATTCGATCTAGCGGGAAACGCTGTTTTCACATTCATGCCAACACCGCCAACCACAGTGAACTGCCCCTCACTCTGGAATCAAGTTTTACAGGTGACCTGATAGGCGATTTCCACCACCGCTATTGCATTCTCCGCTGCACCCCACGAGATTTAATTACTCTGTGTGATTAAAGCCCCGCAGGCGGGCTTTTCCGCCAGAGAGAGGTGTCCTTGCGCTGACTTCCCGTGTGGGGGCCGCATGTGTACTCTCTCACATATACCTGTCCACATCTGCATGTCTGTTCGGATTTTACTTGCCTATACAGTGTACAAGTGCATCGTCCGCGACTATGGACATGCCCTGCTAAACCAGATACGGTGTCTTTACGTGAAAACAGTGGGCGTTCATCCAACAAGATCACCGGACTATGATTCATGGCTCTGTGAGCCCCACCATAGCGCAGTGTTGGTGCATATCGCATAAACCAACATTCATTTCTACATTTGATTCTGGATGGCGTCGGGAATATGTACGAAGTTAAAACTAGGAATAACACAAAATATCAATAAACACTGACCACAAAGAAGCAATAAGAGAACGAAGGATAAAACGTGGTTTAAATTAATAGTAAAGCGTGAATTATCTTTTAAAAACACATGTAAGTTGCTATGGATGAACCTTATTACTTACAGAAGAAACCAGACAGGCTAGAACCCCAGTGCCCCGAGGGGAATATACAAGTGAAAAAGTGACTTCGTCAGTGTGGGTGGTGTGGCCATATTCCAAGGCCCCACTGACACAAGCCATCCTTCAGCTCTTTGAATCATTTGTTGCTGATAATCTGGGGCACGGCGAGAAGCAGCGCCTCCCATTCATTGTATGTGACATTTGTGTCGGTATCTTTCTCTTGCAGAAAAGTTACTCACTATGGTTGGTAGCACTGTGAGCATATAATCTTCTAGCTGCATAAATATATTTGTAAGATTCAAAACAGTAATTCGCAGCTTACCTTATCGATTCGCCTAAGATGGCTATAAGGTGAAAACCATCAGGTGTGGTGACACTATCATCATCATCATAATCATCATATCTTGAGCTGTTACGTGGGTATAACAGCCGTGAATTCAGACATGAGTCACATTAGAATTGTGACGAAGGCTGGTGCCGTAGCCAAAGCGTTTAAAAAATCATTCTCTTTTCGATGTGTCTCGTGTATTTCTACGTATCCTTTGTTGGCAACCAAGAAGTATCCTGCTTTTTTATGCGTGTACGTGCTCACGTACGTACGTACGTACGCACACACGCACACTCACACACACACGCACACACACACACACAAACACACACACACACACGCACACACACACACTCACACACACACGCACACACACACACACGCACACACACACACACTCACACACGCACGCACGCACGCACACACACACGCACGCACGCACACACACGCGCGCGCGCACACGCACACACACACACGCACACACACACACAGACGCACACAGACACACACACTCACACACGCACGCACACAC
Organism: Rhipicephalus microplus; assembly: GCF_043290135.1. Classification (NCBI taxonomy): domain Eukaryota; kingdom Metazoa; phylum Arthropoda; class Arachnida; order Ixodida; family Ixodidae; genus Rhipicephalus; species Rhipicephalus microplus. The sequence continues at coordinate 78,111,005 of NC_134703.1, forward strand.
ACACGCACACACTCACACACACACGCACGCACGCACACACACGCACACACACACACACGCGCGCACACACAAACACACACACACACAAACACACACGCGCGCACACACGCACGCACACACGCACGCACACACACACGCACACACACACGCACGCACGCACGCGCGCACACACAAACACACACACACACAGGAATACACACACAAACACACGCACGCGCGCAAACACTCACACGCACACACACACGCGCACACACGCACGCGCACACACAGACGCAGACACACACACACGCACACACACAAACACACACGCACACACACACACGCACACGCGCGCACACACGCACACGCACACACAAACACACGCGCGTGCACACACACGCACACACACGCACAAACACACACACAGTCGCGCACACACACACACACACACACGCGCGCACACACGCGCGCACACACGCACACACACACGCACACACACAAACACAAACACACACAAACACACGCGCACACACAAACACACGCACACGTGCGCGCACACACGTACGCACGCACGCACGCACACGCACACATTTCGTTTTATCTTGAGGGCCCCAGAAACATTTATGCCCAGCAAGGAAGCCACCCTGCAGGAGATACCCGAAACAATTCGCTTCATGATAGTGCGCTGCCGTCAAGGCAGATGGCGCTACGCTCTTTCAATCGACTCCGCTCGGTTTTGTACCGACTGGGCTCCAACGGGCGTTGTGTTGAGTACGAAGCAGGCGCAGGGGGCTGAACGCATCATACATGAAGCGATATAAATTACATGAATGCGTAGGTTTACTGCAAATATCGCATATTGCTTCTTTTTTTAATCTTTCTCTCTCTCTTTCTCTATTTCTCTTCTCTCTTGTCAGTATTTCTTCATCGCTGTACAGGGTAGCAAACTGAGAGATCCATGGGGCCAGGTGGACCAAGCTAGAAAAGTTAAGCTTGACAACCTCTCTGTCGTTCTGTCTTTCTTTCCACTGCAGATCAGTAGCAGGAGCAGTAGGCTAGGTTTGCTGTGGATGACGTGCTAGCTTATCTGTCATGGTATACACGTATACCTTAGGCGTAGCGCTCCTAGTCTTATGACTTCGGGTCTGATCCCACTCACGACGGTCGCATTCCGACTGAGCTGAAATGCACAACACTCATGTATACTTTGATTTGAGTGCACGCTTAGAGACTAGAAGCGGTTAAATTAATCCTAACTCACCCAATCCAGCGTAATTCATAATCATAACACTGCGTTAGCACGTCGAACTCTACCGTTCTAATATTGGTGCATGATACGGTCTACGTGAATGAATCTAGAACCAGCAATGAGATGAAATGTCATGCACTCATCAACTGCCTCACAGTGCTAACAGCGTGAGGACTGTCTAGACACTTAACATCTCGGCGTTTCGTAACGCTTACCCGCTCTATGCATAACATTTGAAAGCTAGCGCGCTGTTTGAAGCGATACGGCGCATTTCTTGGAAACGGCGGCTTGATATTGTTGTGAGTACTCATCACTCTTCGATTGTTCCTGCGCTCCATAAGTTCGTAAAAACTTAAGTATTAAGACTTATTTTTTTTTCTCTGTCTCTCTTTTTAACTAGTTTATTTTTCGATCTTGGGACCCAGCGAGTTCAATATAAAGTAAGCGCTTCTTTCTTTTCCTCTTTCTTTCTTTCTTTCTTTCTTTCTTTCTTTCCTTCTTTCTTTCTTTCTTTCTTTCTTTCTTTCTTTCTTTCTTTCTTTCTTACTGTTTGCGTGAACCATGTTAGGCACATAGAACCAACTTCATCAACCTATAAATCTCTCTTTTCGCATATCTCATGGCCATCGTAATGAAGGGTTGCTTTATCACCTGTGCATTAAAGTTTTGTTTGTGTACGATTATGGAACTGTGCACGCTGCAGATGAGGCCGCTGTGAATTGTACATAGAAACGGCAATTGTGGTCTCGCCAATGCCCTTGGCCGTGGGCGCGAAGGGAAGGGCGAGCGTAGACGTATGTATACTTGGCCTTTCACGGAGATAATTGAGCCCTGGTGCCTTGATGACTCCCGCCGCTGCAAAGTGTTGCCTCGAGACCGGTCGAATTGCATGGGATGCAGACGCGCACGTATGTGTCCCATATGTAACGGTTCGCGTCTATCGGTGAATCATTACGCATCCGAGAGTGGTTGTCAGCCCCTCGCCGTGGTTAATGTGGTGCCTGTACATGATGGAACCAGGAATCGAAGCAATTCCACGTAGACGACCATACGATTTGCGTTGCAAAGCAAATTGACTTGTTCGAATGCGAATGTCACTGGAGCAACTTGGAGGCGACTGTTCAGACTCCTCTAAAAGGGAACAATAAACGAGATTAAAGCTTCGCTGTGTAGGTGCCTGAAAAAAGCAACGAAGTGAGAGTGAGGGGGTTATGAAAGACGCATTGTTATAAGTTTGCGAACAATCAAAGGCATGGCCACATTTGCAGGCATTGTTGAAGCAAGAGGGAGGTTTAAATTCAACTGCTTATCACGCATGGCAAAGGCGTAAGCTGATATATACAGAAGTAAATGGGTACATGTAGATGTGTAATTATCTTTACATCTAAACGTGGAAAGCGAGTAAGACGAGGAAGATAAGGATGTATATTTATTGCTAATACGCAGGAGAGGCCCGTGTGATATATATCATGTAATATATGTCATCGCGTTGAGAATTTCCACCTGTCTGGTGATTACTGCTTCGTTAAAACAATTTCTCCCGCAGAGCTTGTTGCCGATAAGTACACAAAACCTCTCAATTGGATCAACGCGCGTTAAGTTCCTTACATACAACAAAAAAGCTGGAAATCACTCTGACTTAGTCAAGGAATATATAGGTATGTTCCCTATTGTATAGACTTATATATACCTAGACTCAAGACTCACGGAAAGTTTTCTCAACCGGACTCACTCGGACTCAAACTCACCAACATTTCGCTCGGTCTGGTTCGCTCAGACTCAATCTCGCAGCTTGACTGTGGAAGCCTGAGTGAGCAGGCTCATGAGTACACTAGCGTAAAATTGGCTTTGATCATGGGATAAATGCTCTTTAGCGCCAATACCTCACATAGTCGACGCTCTACTATACGCCTTTTATGCGTGTACCTCTAAATACGAGTTATCAATGGTTTCTATCCAGTGAGGACATTTTTATGGCATATGTAACTCCCACAAGACATTTCTATGAAGTACGTGCCGTGATAGAGCTTGCTGAAGGAGATCATGGCACCCCTCTGCCCCCTCCAACTCACGCATCTGGTCGATAAACACTCAGGTGGCGCATGAACGCTAGTGCACTGAGGTATGTGTAGCGGTAGTAGTAGTAAACATACATTTAAAAAAACAGAGGTTGCCTCTGTTTGACCAGCCTCTGTTTGACCAGCCTCTAGTGGGTTAGTCTCCCTGCAGTACTACGTGGAGTCCCTATCAAGGACTCCATTGGTCGTGGCCGCTGTCCTGGCACGCTGTATACCATGGCTCGTTGCGCCGCAAGGTCTTGGCAGCCGAGCAGGGCCGCCTCAGTCCTCTCTTGTTGGATTTGGGTTCGGGGGTAAAGTAGGACTGAGCTGGCATGCCCATACCATCTCGTAGGTGTCAGAGGTATGTGTAATAACAACAAGACCTTAGTTTTGGCGAGTTGGTTAATCGTGGTTGTATGGTAGTAACAGGGTGACAACTCCAGCAAGAGACAAAAAGGAGAAGAAAATAACTGCAGGAAGAGAAAAAGGACAGGAAAAAGTAGTCTTTCCTGTCCTTTTTGTCTCTTCCTGCAGTTATCACGTTGTTACTATAGAACACAACCATGTGTATTAGATTTGGGAATAAACGTGAGCCGATATAGGGCTGATAGTAATGCTGATAGGTGAGTAGATAAGAGTCCCATATGTATACATACAGGCAAGGTGGAGTTCACTCAGACTCACTCAATGAATATATCTGGCGCTTAATGCTCACTCTGACTCAGACTCGCCAATATTTTGCTAAACCTAACTGGTATATTACTCAGCCGGACTCACTTAGATTTATGGCTCGATCTGAGTATGCAAGAGTGATTATGAGAGTCCACTCGTGAGTGTCTTTGCCCACCTACGGATTTTATATACACTCGCCGTGCACAAACCGCAGAAATCTGGTTCATTGCACACCTCATCGTCTGCGCCGTGCCCAGAGAATGATGGCTTATTTACTTCACTCACTGCAGTGAGAGCGGCGCGTTTTTGAACGCGTGCGTGCGTGCGCCTCAGGAAAGTGGCACGCATTGCAGTGAGGTCGGCTGGTTGGTTAGAGACGATGATAGGTTTCGCAGAAGAAAAAGAAGGGAGGCTGAACACCAACCTCTGCTATTCCTTCCTGAGACCCTCCACCTCCCTGCTTTTTGGTCCGGCCTTTAAAAGGAAACATACTCTTCGTGAAGATAACCCATGGTAACAATAGAATGTCGAAAGGAAAAAAAAAAGGAAGCACTCCACACCGCAATCATGCTGCTGGTCAGCTCCCGCCGTGAAGACTTGAATAAGAAATCTAAAGACATGCGATAACGCACATATAGCGCGCTGTGAAGCCAACCGGCGAAGATTTGTTCCGTTCGCAACCTCCGGCACCCAGTCCTACGCGCGCGTAACACGCACGACCACTCTCGAAAGTCATGCGCGGGAAAGTGGTCTGCGCCTCAAAACGAAAAGCGATGCAAAAAAAAAAAAGACCGAAGTATTATGTTATAGAAGAAGAAAAGTTGGGATAACGCAGAGAAACGGCGGCATGTATGTACGACCCGCGGATCGCTTCTGTGTCCAACGGAGCGTAGTTGATAATTAGATTTGAGCGCTCGGTGACGAAAAGGAAGAACGCGTGCATGCGCAAGGAGGTGTTGCTGAGAGATGTTTTCTTTCTCTTTAGTTCCATCTTGTAAGGGATGTACTGTTCGTGCGGTGGCCTGCTGCCTGTGCGTGTGTGCGCCCAGTCCGTTAGAGGCGGCGTTCTCTTTGCGGAAGTGATCGCTCAAAGTCGCAGCCGGATACGGTACCGGAACGCTCTTGTTCGTACCGCCCATCGACAACGCCTCGCACAGTAGATCCTGCGTATCGCTTTCGGCGTGGACGAGCCAGAACTGACCGCTACGTTTTCCGTTTTCGTAAGGAAAAAAAGTACAGAATAAAGGCTCAAATTTTCGTTTTACATGTACTGTCTTCTTGTTTCGCTTTCTTCTTTAACTTGCTTTTTTTTTTCATACTACGCTTTGCATCCCTTCCCGTTGTGTTGTTTGTTCGAGTGTTTGCGAATCCTGCAATGAGCACCTCCAGCTTGCAATTCAATGCACGCATTCAAGCTGGACAGATTTGGCGTGAATCACGACACCAATGGCACAGCCGGTTCACACTTTGCTCTAACCGTGTTCTGTTCAACGTTTTATCGCGTGGGCGACTTGTCTAACATTGAAGCCATGGTATGCATGCTTTGTTCCAACGACAATGTGCCCTTCATTCGGTGTCAAAAACGAAACGGATGGTTTATACTCGCTTTTATGCCGATTTAATTCAACAATTTACGCAACACGCAAGGGCACCATCATGCCATGGCCTGTTAAATTATTGTTTTTGTATTCTTCCCTTTTTTTGTACATAGAGACGTGTATAGTATTAAAATCGTGAAATGTCCAATGCAACAAAGGAACCGTTGTCACGATAGTGCGCCTACCCACCAGCACTGTTAGTTTATCGTTAAATGTGCAAAATAGCACGGATAACAAACAACCCAACATGTATGAGCACCGCAACCCATCCGTAAAGAAGGCTTATCCGTGACAGGAAAGCTCACTTCTGGACGTATAGGTCGGCAAAAGTTGTGAAGCTCACCCGGACTCACTCGTGAAATATATTTCGCGCTTACAGATTACACTCACGACTATAAATTACGCCACGAAACTGTAGGTAGTCGCTGAAAACACATTCACTAAAGTATTGTCTTATTTTTCTGTGTAAATAGCGCATAAAAATGATGCTCACAAATGTGTAGCTGCCAAAACATGGCACCTACATGTGTACGCTGCGTGTATTACAAAGTAATGATCATGCCTGCGCGAACGAGGTAGGAGGATGGGGTATTGAGGCAAAAGTTGCCACATCGCCCATTCTCCCTTCATATTTCATAGTAATTAAGTGTTTTGTGACGTGTTTTTACATTCTTATTATGAGAAACGCTGAAAATGTTAATTGTCCTCTTGTTTTGTCTCTGTGCAGGGATGTAAGTTGGTAGCAGTAGCCAGGCTGCACTGCTGGTGGTGCGAGTGGATTATATTTGCAAAGACGCTCTTGAAGAGTTCCCTGGAACGTGCGCACTTCACGCGGACCTCGAACATAAAGATACGAGGTCGTCATGTGCGGTGTCACGTGGCCCTCGCCAACGGCGACATCTGGAGTTCGGATGTGAGGGCGAGATTCACGAGGGAAGTGCTCCCAAGGTGAGCGTGAACGCTGGCACTATAGATGCGTGCAGCTCTTTTTATTCGATGGTGGACATAAATAACGTGGTGGCTTTGTGTCCGTAAGTGCGGATCGGAAATTTGGAATGCATATTGGTACGCTATATGTTCGGTTCGTCATGACAGCGAAGTGGCGTCATCTGCCTTTCTGGCAACACGTTGACTGATACAAAGATCGTTAAACGAGAGGCCCCTTTGTTATGAATTGAAACTTGCCACTGTAAAAAAGCAATTTTTATGCCACGGGTAGAGTTATGCGATGATTTTTATTGTAAAAATAATGGTCGTTCGTGGTGATAATGGTTATGGGGTAGTTCTGTGATAGCTAACATCATAAATATGTCGAGTGTTGAAAAAATGAATACAGACATGTATTCCCTACGAAAATGCTAGCACGAAATCTCGTTCCAGATATTTACATTTGTGAGTTATTTGAGTCATTATCATCACAGCCAATATGACCTTAGTCGAACTACAAATAAACTCTGGCTAGAATACCGATGAACTGCGTGTTGTGCCAGCACTGGTATAAATCGAACGAGCCATTGACTTTTATTAAATATATATGTATACACTAGAGAGAACCCTGGTGTCAGTGTCTATGGGAGCTGCAGCGCATGGCGTTTTAGCGAGTGTATGAGAATTAGGGGTAGTACACGGATTTGTCTAATCTTCGTACTTCTGGCTCCCTGTGTGTTTCTGTGGCTTGAAGCTGTTTTCTCACGAAACAAATATCAGCAAATGTTCAGTGGTTGTGCTTCACCACCTTATCCTTTTGGGCTTACCATTTCAAATCGGGTTACGAAGTTCAAAAGGGTTCGTTCTTTCCTTCGAGGCACACCCGAAAGCAGCAATAAACGAAGCCACAAATGCGATTCGCTGCCCGCAAGTACGAAGACTATAGGCAAATCCGTTGACTACCCACCATTCGCATGCTCACTGAACTATCGCAGCCCCAGAGTCCTCTCTAGGTAATCTTAGAAAACTCCATGGAACGAGCACAGTGTTGAAAACATCATATTAACATATTAAAATTTTCTCACACGTAAGGACCCCAGTTTGATTTATTTTCAGAATGTTCATGACGCCGCATTTTATCAAACTCTTGGAGTTTTTGCTTATCGGGCTCGCGCTTCAACTATTAACTAACATTTTATGGTCAGTTGAACGTGCACTCCTGTAGTCCGAACACTGGCAAGCAAGTTCGCTGACGTCGGGAAATATTGCTGGATATCTCGGAGGCCAAGCTTAAGTGGTATTTCTGTTCAGGGCAACAGTGGAAGAAAATAACAACCATTTGTTTACAAGCCTTTTAAATGTACGAGTACCTGAAATACTATAAGCCGTATATATGAGACGCACGCGCTGTGACACGGCGACCATTCCACAGAAGTCAAGATCGGGCTTCAAGTATACACTGTAATGTCCCACTGAGTGCTATTTCGGGGACCAGGCGCTGCGTTTCATTCACACTATTTTCGCTATCAATATTCCAGAGCATGGGGTGTCGCCATCGAGACAATCGCGCTTATTATTTGAGTTTCGATCGTCCGCTTGCGCTATTTACTTGTGTGTTAAAGTTACTTTTGTGCATAAGCTATTGCACAATATTGGGTCTCGGGTAAGGGATAGCGTGATCTATCTTGGATCATTCTTTGCTGAAGAACAAAAACACACATCGCACGTCTTTGATTCCTTAATACAACTGTGTCATCACTGCCGCCATTTACAACTATAGAACAATTATCACAATCAACTCCGTGGTATTTTGTTAAAAACAAGCGCATAGTGATTTGAGGTCGCTACTTTCGCGTGCAGCCATTTTTTTTATCTTTGTAACAGCTACTACGCATTCGTATGCCAAAGAATCTGAACAAGCCACTCTATGTAAAGTGACACCTCTTTGGTATAATATTCTTTATTATATTGTAAAGCGTATATATATATATATATATATATATATATATATATATATATATATATATATATATATATATATATATATATATATATATATATGTGTGTGTGTGTGTGTGTGTGTGTGTGTGTGTGTGTGTGTGTGTGTGTGTGTGTGTGTGTGTGTGTGTGTGTGTGTGTGTGTGTGTGTGTGTGTGTGTGTGTGTGTGTGTGTGTGTGTGTGTGTGTGTGTGTGTGTGTGTGTGTGTGTGTGTGTGTGTGTGTGTGTGTGTGTGTGTGTGTGTGTGTGTGTGTGTGTGTGTGTGTGTGTGTGTGTGTGTGTGTGTGTGTGTGTGTGTGTGTGTGTGTGTGTGTGTGTGTGTGTGTGTGTGTGTGTGTGTGTGTGTGTGTGTGTGTGTGTGTGTGTGTGTGTGTGGAAATGTGTTCTTGACACCAAGCTCTTCAAGCAGGCGTGACTCGCGGTATTGAGGTGAAGCGCAACAGCAGCAAGTACGTCAGAAGAAACGACACGCGCAACTTGGGTTAAGAATCGATATGTAGTAGAACGGCCTTCCCGGGAGCATTGCTTTCGCCGGCGACACGCGTGGATGCACTTCACCCGAAGTGTAATGCTCACAATGGCAACGTCACGCTCGGATAGCGCCGAACGAGCTTGCAGAGTGGCTCGCCACTTTTTTGTAAACGCGTACATTATACCCAGAAAAAGGCTCAGTGAAAAGACGATATAGATACGTGGGGGTCTACAGTTCAATTTGCCTGTGGCACCACCGAGGGAGCTCGCATGGACACCACGAGGTACGCAACGAGTATGTACAGATGGGTCCAGTGTTAAAGGGAACACTTGCGTGCAGGTTACTTTAAATACGAGCGCGTATCGCAGACTGGGAAAAATTAAGACAATGACGAGTGCGTCGTTTTCTTATTAGTCCTTGTCTACGTTATTCGCTCGTATTTCAAATAATCACGATCAGAGTCACCATCCAGACAAATCAGCCATTTTGCGTGCAGGGTCTGTCCTGATTTCGCTGTTTCGCAAAAGCATGGCGGCTTAGATTACCATCAGACTGCAGATGGTTGGCAGTCTTGACTCCTTTTGACAGACTGGTGATGTGCACGAACAACGTTTCCACATACACTGGCAGCTATAGGCATCCAGCAGCATGACAGGTGATCATTGCAGTGTTTCCTTTCACAGTGGACCCTACTGTAGAGTCGTCAGCAGGCTTAACACGAACGCTCCGCAGCGTGTCCTGGAACAGTATACGATCGACGCTAATGTCGCGTATCTATACGTTCTGTTGCCGAGATGTTACCTATGCATGCATGCTAAAATACTATCCAAGCATACCGCGCTGTACCCGCGGCAACAGCGACCACCACATTGCTGCTGGCTCCAAACTAGTCCAGCTCACACGTCGGAGCATTCGTGATATAGGCTTGCTGACGACTATACACGAAAAAATTTACGCATTTCCACGAAGTCAATGATGACGAGTGAACGAAGCTCTGGGTTTCGTATGGGTGAGTCGCCCGAGCGTGGCCCCACGTGATGTAAATTGAGTGACATAAAGCGACATGAAAAGTCGACGACAAAGCTAGGTCTTCTGTGCTTTATATACTGTCTATTGTTAAACTTTTCTTTCGTGTGTCTAACATATGCTTTAATTATACCGTACATTAACCGAGCATTGTCCCATATGATGTAGCCGTGACAACGGACACCGGACAAACCTCGCCCGTAAGGTGCTTCGCCCTTGAAGGGGCACGGAGGGCAACTGTTAAGTCGTCGTTGATGGTTAAAATAGCGTTTCGGAAACCTCGTAGTGTTACGTTTGTGCTAAGGAAGTGCTTATTTTGAAATTAAGTCACCCTTTAGTGGTCCGCATTAAGTCAGCGCACTCAAGCAGAACGTCTCACGTCACTGTTGTCGTGCACAACATTGCCCGGATTTACTGCACAGCCGCCGACACTATAGCACCAGAACGAAAGCAGCAGGAACCACAGCAGCAACAATGACCGTTGAACAATATCCTGCCATGGCATGCGATGATGATGAAGAAAAAAAAACTTTATTACACCTATTGAGCGATGAGTGGAGTCTCTAGTTTGGGACCCCATTGGCTTGCGCCCCATTCCTTGCTCGGGCCTCTTGGGCCGCTTGGACCCTCCGGTCCGGGATGGACAGGGCCGCCTCCCACCCATCTCTACTGAAATCCCTAAAAACATCTGTTTTAGATGTGTTTCTCTGGCACTCCCATGCTATATGATAGAGTGTGGCTAGATTAGTGTTGCATAGCCTATACATGTGGGTGATAGGTACTTGCCAGGATCGATTTTGGAAGGTATGTGTGTGTTATGATACGATAACGCTTGTAAGCGGCGCCAGGCTATAGCTGTGCAGCATTACTGACTTGAGGATGCGGTAGGGGATATATTCTACGAACAAGCCTTTGGTTTTGTAATAGTTCATTGTGTGTGGTCAGGTGGCCGTCTGATCTGGAAGGGCTGGAGTCCCTGCACTGAAGTTAGAGTGCCGGGTTAGGAGAGCTTGGGCGGAGGCAAGAGCTAGCTCGTTGTCTCTGACTTCACCGTCACCATGTATCCATATAACTTGTTGCCAGTCTGCCCCAGAATGGCCGTTTGCTGCTTGTGAAAGTATTCTGCATGCTATATATAGAGGACTGATTTTGCCTTTAAGGTAGTTACGATAGACTGCCGTTGAGTCAGTAAGAACGAAGGTGGACGCTGAGTTTCTGAGCTCGAGGGTGATTGTGACCTCCTACATGCTTGTAACATCATCCTGTAGAGTATATAGATATGCAATCGACAAATTGCCCCTGGTTTACTACTGCCACCGGGCATTTTCCTGTATGTCACCGGGAGGCGTCCACGAAAAAGACGCTCTCGTCGTCGTAGTATTTATCATGAGCTGTGGCTTTGGCTTCGCGCCTGTCTGCATGGAATGTGGGGTTCATGTTCCAAGGAAGAGGCTTGATTCGATGCCTTTTCGCCAAACGTCCGGCAGCCTGTGTTTTTTCCTGACATGCGTTGGTGGTGTGATATGCAGTTTATCAAGAGCCGTCATACCAGTTCTGGAGAGAGCTAGTCTGATTATTTGATTTTCGGGGTGTGCTTTGAACAACTCTGCTATGGTGTTGTGAATTCCCAGTTGTTCGAGTCGTTCTGTGGATGTCCATCGAGGGAGGTTCAGTGCCTTTTTAAGTGTATCGCGCAGTATGGTGTTGATATTGTTGTTAATATGAGACTGGTTATTCGGAGTTAGGGATAGCTGTATGTTACCAGGCTGGCCACAAAGTCTTGAAAAAGGCGCAGGAGGTCGCGTTCCTTCAGCCCCCTGTGCTTGTTGGCAATCCTGCTAATCATGCGTGAGATTTGGAGGAACCTATTCAAGTTTCTGTAGTGGCATCGCGTTGTTTCCCTTGTTGTTAAAGTATGCTCCTAGGATTCTGATGTTTCCTTCTTCCTCAAAGTAAGTGTCTCCGATATATCTTGATTTTGAGAGGTGTGGTTTCCGAATATCTGTGCCGGAAAACGAGAAATTTAGACTTACAGGGTGAGCACTCAAGGCCCGCGGCGTTACCGGTGGACCGAGCTGCGAGATGGCAGGCGTGCTTGGTTCAACTTGGCCCCACTAGATGGCACGGCCTGTCCAATTTAACCATGGGCTATTGAACTTTTTAACCACTCGCGCCATTACACATATAGTAACGTCCGGCGATTGTTTTTTTTTCTATCATTGAAACAAAAACAAACACCCAGCATTTTGTGACGTCTCCTGATGCACGGAAGGTTTTTTTATTAGTGTAGCTAGTTCGATTACTTGTGATTAATTGCAGGCTGTAACTGTGTCAGACTTACATCAGAGCTAAATGTGTTAACTGCGTCAGAGTTAAATGTGTCAGAGTTACAGTGGCGCATGCGTTTTTGTGCATGTACCTTAATTTCTCGTTAAGTAGTGCACTGCTTCTGATAATATTGTCGTTTTAGACGTCATACATTGGGCGTTCACTCTCACGTAAATTGTTATTTGACTTTATTGTCCCTTGAAAAGGAGCATTGAACTTTGTACAAGCAGTTAAACTTGTATTTCTATTCATTTTCTCAAGTGAAGATTTTATAACCCACGGATTTCTGCGGTGGTGTAGCGTGGCAGAAACGCGGCGGTGGTGCGCGCATACAGATATGCTGCCCACTACGAAAGTGCACCGGTCACATTTGCATGCACTGTTGTCTAATAACTGATGCTCTCAAGATTGTGGGCTTGCCGGTGAACAACCGTTTCTTGCGTGGCCGTGGGATCTGTGATCGAGGTCACTTGCCGCCTAACGCTGACACATCGCACTGTTTCCTGGATATAATACCCATGGCCATTGTTCTTGCCTGCAGCAACGAAGCTGTTGCGCTGCTAAGCAAGGGGATGAAGTTCCAACTCCGTGGCCATTGAGGAAGAAATTAGTTGGGAGGAAGCATTGCACAATGAGAAAGGAAAAAAAGAAAGAAAAAGAAAGAAAGAAAGAAAGAAAGAAAGAAAGAAGGAAAGAAAGAAAGAAAGAAAGAAAGAAAGAAAGAAAGAAAGAAAGAAAGAAAGAAAGAAAGAAAGAAAGAAAGTCAGACAGACACGCGCTCTCCAAACATCGCTTGCCGCCATTTTCACAACAGGGCAAATGCTTATGGCTTTATTTTTTATTTTTTCGCCGTCAAGCTGTTATTAGCTCACAACAGTCGTAATTTCTGGTGACGACGTCAGCCGCCGCCGCCACTGATTTCTGACGCAGTTATCGTGTGTATACAATGTGAAATACGTATATCCCAGCGCTCCCCGGGACCAAATTCAAGCACTCTGCGTGGAAATGAACACTTCTGTAGATGCCACTGAACTACGCTACAGTGCTTGAAACCGGCTCGTAAAATAAAAGACACCATAGAGGCTCCATATCGGGAGAGGTATCAAGAGTGGTGCAGTCGTGTGGCAGACGCTTCTACCAGATATCAGGCAGCGTGGATGGCGTAATGAATGGGCAAATTTGATGTGCTCACTAATTTCAAAGAGCTCAACCATGATTAATCACCATTAACATTCAGTACCAACAGCGGCAGCATCTACAACCCACCTTTAATTCGCCTATACAGTATAACATCCCGTGTCAGCTCTTAAGATTCGCGTAACAGGTTGATGCTTCAAGGGGCCTAACATATCAAGAGGCGTGCCACAATTCCTTATAGCGTCTAGAGCCTACTTCGGCACGTTGTTGATTTCGACTGTAGGGCCTAATCTTTTATTACTCTTGTTTCCCGTGGCTTTTGTGTTTCTTATGGTATTGACAATGCGCCCATATACAGCGTCGAGAGCCCATTTATTATTGTCAGTAGCATGCATACAGCAGAGTTATCGCGCAAGGTGTCACGTGTGCAGATACGCGTAGCTGCGCACGTTGCATTTTATATTCGCAAGGTACGTACTACATCATCACGTATATTAACTGTGCAACCGGCTTGCAGTTAAAAGCTATACACCTCCTTATATAACATATTATTTCGCAACATGTAAGAATTGACCAAATTATTGAAGAGTGGTAGGGCCGAAGGTGCTAATTTTGCCCATAAACTGACTTCGCACCATTTCGCCCCCCCCCCCCTTTTTTTTTGTATTGCGACATAAACTTACCGTACGTTATAGCGCTACCAACTAGCCAAAACTGCCACACTTCTAAGTCTCATGTAAACTTGCCCTTTAGTCTTAATACTTAAACCTCATATTTGTGCCATAAGACCGGTGGCGTGTATGAAGCGAAACAGACATTGTGAAACCTGTTGTCATGCGTACAGTGGTCATTTATATGTGGTCGTCTCTTTGTGGCGAAGGCAGGCTAGCCGGACAGGACGGACGAGAGCGTTTTCGACTGGAACACTTGGCATGTCCACATAAAATCTTGCGTATCTTGTTTCATCACTGGAGCAGAGCAGTACAGACATATGTAGCACGTATACTGGTGAATGAGACCATTTCCATCTTAAGAGGACAGTCGTGGGCCACCCTGACCCGTAGCCTCCTAAGCAGGACATCATCCGCCTTTCGTTAAGGGGACTAAGGAAAACCTAGCGAAGTGGTTGTGGCACAGGCGGTGGCAGCCCGGGCAATAAGTTTAATTCATGTCTCAGACAGCCAAGACAAGGTGAAGAAGGCGACGCTGAGCGACGTGCCGGCGCCGGGTCTTGGAAACTCTTATGGGGTTTGCGGGAAACGGGGATTTCTAGCATCCCTCGGCATAGCGTATTCTTTGCGAGTTGGCTTGCGTGCACAGGCTAAAGTTGGACAGACCACGGGAGGGAAGCGGGACGCGACACTGAGGTGGACGCTGTTCTGTGGTGCACATGGCTAACGCTGCAGTTTGCCAGCATTGGCGACGTCTTAAACAACTTGCTGTGAATATGTATTCACGCGTAACTTTTGCCGTACGGTACTTAAATGCACTTTAGCTCAAGTCCATCATCATCTACGTTGAGGCCATATAGACGATGACTGTCTCCAACGATACCAGGCCCGGAACATCACGGGCCTGGTATTCAGCCTCGGGATGAGTGGTTAATGTAGGAACAAAGAACCCGAAATCTACTGCAAGATTCACCATCGTCAGCGGCCTGGCTTTCCTTATGGCGTGGGTGATGGCTTTCGTGGAATTAGCAGAGAATAGACCAATCCGACTCATGTTTCTCATGATATTGCCATAATTGTCTTTTTTATAGGTTTATTGCTCATAAACAACAACGTGTCTATATTTTCAAGCTCCATATCTTTCTCAGGAAACTTTGCAGACAAAAACGTACACGTACGCCTGACGGTATTTGCATAAATAGGTGAACTCAATATTCGCCCTAAGTGCCCGCAAAGAGTTTGTAACAGGCTCAGGATGTATAGATGGAGCCACACTGAAGCTCATTTGTGCTGCGCGCGCGCACGTGTATTGATGTGTTTGAGTGCTTGCACATCTGCGTGCGTGCGTGTGTGTGTGCGTGTGTGTGTGTGTGTTTGTGTGTGTGTGTGTGTGTGTGTGTGTGTGTGTGTGTGTGTGTGTGTGTGTGTGTGTGTGTGTGTGTGTGTGTGTGTGTGTGTGTGTGTGTGTGTGTGTGTGTGTGTGTGTGTGTGTGTGTGTGTGTGTGTGTGTGTGTGTGTGTGTGTGTGTGTGTGTGTGAGCATTAGTCCGACAAAAGAAAGAGTCCCCGCGGCCGACGTCATCGTCGTCGTGCGGTCGGCGCGACCGTTATGATTTAGCGCCCTCCTCGAGAGAGAGTGCGCATGCGCGGCGCGCACATCGAACAAAACGAGCGTAACTCATCGCGCGGCGTCGGACACAATGCGTCCCGACATCGAACGCAAAACATCGTCAAGAAACGCCGTCTCGACCGCGTTCGCATGTGCGCCACTATGCGGCCTCGGAAGACCGCTGTCTTATCGCTGTTGTCTTTTTGTACAGTCAGGATTGGTATGTGGGAGGTAGCAGCAAAGGAAGGCGGAGAGTGTGTGCCTGTACACGGGCTATTATGCAGTCAACGGCAGATATACTATCGGCGCGGACGCCACCTATACACACACTGATAGAATGGCCGGCCGACTCTCTCTGCGTTTGCGCCGCATGGGGCATCACTACCTGGATGTCAGTGGAAGGACGAGTGCTGCACGTACGTGAGTTAGTGTGACGGCGTCCCTTCAGGCAGGAACGAATAGCCCGTGCACGCCGGAACGCTTGCCAAGAGTGCCGCGATGGAAATACGGCTCCGGTATTGTCTTCCTCCGACAGACATCTCGTTCGTTTCCTCTCCTATTCAATTTTCTGTACGGCCCGCAGGTAATAAGGCCGGAAAGAGTGGGAAAACACGAGCACGTAAGCCCAAGTGATCGGCTAGAACAAGAATGCAACGGTGGGCTTCGCGTGTATACAGTTGAACAGGCTTCTTTGTTTGATGGCGTGATCGTGCCCATGGTGTGTGCGTTCCTCGCGCCGTTTCTACGCCAACGAACCCGTTGCGCCGGTCAGATAAGCCGCCGCGAAAGTTTGTTTCCACTGTGGAGAAACGTAACGTTGTTGATAGAAAATGAAAGACTTGCAAAAGAGCACATTGGCTGTAACCTGGCATTATACGCCTTCGCATTGAAACCCGCTATGAAAATGCGCTGCCCGCTATCTCTTGCCGGAGTAAAACGCGGGACGAACCCGATGCGTTCCAACTGAACCAACACCATACATCGACAACACCGTGTTGCCTTAAGGAACAGCACAGCGCAATGAGCTCAGACGCGCACTTTGCCGAGCTCCCGACGCAAGCGACGTCATGCACCGTATACCCTAAAGCGGTTTCTCGAAAGGACGAATGATCGCCCGTTTTTCACGCGTACACACGATACAGTATCTATGGTGTGTGCGTCCCCCGATGTTGAAAGACCACCTCTCCCTTTTGCCAGCTTTCACTAAAGCTTCTTTTTTCTTCTTTCCTGAAAGGAAACGCGAACTCCCTTTGCAAGGCTTTGATGAAGACCTGCGCTATCTGCCAGCTCGCCGTACTCGGCACCATTATGTGGCCTTGCACAGCTTTTACTCTCCCGCCTCTGTCATTTGGCAGCGCGCTTAGAGTTCTTGTACGTTTATATATTGATAGATTGTTTTTAATCCTCATGGACTGTCGCATCAAACATAACGAAAAACGCCTCGGGCTTCTGTCTGCACAGTATACACGCCTGCCTGCATGCATTCATCCCGAAAACTCTGGTTTCTCGCGAGAAACTTTCCTTAAGCGGGGCCGTTTATCTTCCAAAGCCAAGTTTTCGCGCAGCCTGTGATGTATATACAAAGGAGAAACATTTCCCAGAGCCCAGAATGGGCTACTTGTTTTGTAAGTAAGTACTTTATAGGCGCATGCATGACGTCAATACTGGCTTCTAATCACGAAATATATACATGTGTGTATGTGATATACTGCTATTTTGTACAATCGTGACGGGGCTTTGCTATTGAATTAGAAAACAAAATACTGGCAGACATTAAATCTTACGTGCGTGAGATAGGGACCCATGGAACTGAATAGCTCGAAGTGGCACGGTGGCTGTGAGAAAAAGTCGTGATTCTGTTCACATACAGGTCAATAGTTCAAAGCGAACCTAATGTTTCATATATGGGAAACCATTTTCATACATATTGCTACATGCATATTGACATTTTTTGGGACGATGCGCGTGTGTGCCTGACGAAGAGGACGAAGAGCGGTCTCCGCTCGGTGTCTGGTCTATCGGTCTGCTGTGTGCGAGTACATAAGGGCAACAAAAAGATTACCCTGTTAGCCTATCGTTATTATTTACAACTACGAGACTACCTGAATGCCTGACTGAACACACTTGATGATCCTGCCGCCCGGTTCTTGGCCGATCCCCCTTTGTGGGCGAGTGCCAGCAAAGCTGAAGGTACATCATCATCATCATCATCGGTCACGCCGCCGCTGCTGCTGGTTTGAAATATATTTCATCCACAGCCTCGTCGATACGGCGTCTCTTCTCTTCCGTAACAATATTAATAAATGAAATTAATTTTCAGTTCACATCACATGGAAACACCATGCCCACAAATTCCACTCCCCCCCCTTTTTTTTCTCACTTTCTCATTTTTTTTCGTTTCTGTAACACCTTCTTTCTTGCCTCCAGGTGGCAGCTCTCCAAACCATCGTCACCTCCGGCATGCAGAGTGTTGCATCCGTTTAGTTGTGAACGCAGTGCGAAGCTCTACGGCTATTTTTATGAAACAATGTGCAACAATACAATGTTTAAGAGAAGACATCACGGGTGACATCGCTTGCAACTAACCTCGAAAATACGGGTGCGCTTTCTCTTCCACTCATCAACACCTGTTTTATTAATGAGCAGCGTCCGCTTTCAATTGAAGCTTTCTGTTTGATCTGTCTTTTGAACTAGGATATTTTGTTCGTTATACCGAACTCCATAGCTTCTTTCATGTCTCTTTTGATGCAACTCAACTTGAACCACTCAGCCAGGACCGTTTTTCTGGGCCTCCTTCGTCTAAATGCATTGGTAAAACGTGACCGAGGTGTTACGACGAGATTATATGATCTGTGAATCACCGTCTGTCCTGGCACGACGTCTGTCGCGTGCCCTGGTTGCCACGAGCGTCCACCACTCACCTTCTGCGCACGCGAGGGGGCTCACGTGGATCTACCCCAAGCAATGACCATTCAAGGGGCCGGACACTACTCGTTTCTCCTCCTGCATTTCACAAACACCGCCAGCAGCAGAGTCGTCAGTATAGTAGCAGCCCGGCCTCTCAACCATCAGTGATGGTTCTGGGCTGTGTTGAAGCCCATCCGCTGCTTCCTAATGGACGGCGCCAAGCAACCGTGAAACGGTGTGGCTCGCAGGCACGGAGAGTGGACGATGGGGGGGGGGGGGGGGGGGGGTTCTAGGTGAAGCTGGGCAGGAAAAAGAGGCGGCCATACACACTGCTGGCTTCCCGTGCATTGCCAGCCGTCACATACTCACTGGGCAGCGTTCAAATGGCTTTTCTTCGGACAGCGCGGTTTGCTGGCGGAAGCGTCCCACCGGAGCGGACGAGACGGAGGGGGACTTTTTTTTTCTGTGGTTGGAGGGCCAGAGTGTACTGACGCTGTTGTGTCTCGTCTCTTTCGGGGCTGTTCCGTGAGTCGTTGGACATTTGGGGCCTCGTGTAGGAGCCGACCAATCTGCTCTCCACGGGGGACGCAAGCACCGCCCGATGAGTGCTTCTCCTTACGGGGCCCCACTTCCGCTGGGTAAAACGCGCGGGCTATCGGTCCCCGACGAATGGGGAGGCGTCACCACCGCGCGTAGAGGGCCACGCAGATGATACAGGGCCGCGCGACTGTTTCAGAAGGCGTGAAAAACAGAGCCGCTAATGTTGGCGCTTCCGGTATATGGCCGGCAACGTCGATAAGCTTCGAGGGTTGGCTCTAGGACTTGCTTGAGTGTGTGTGCGTGAGTGCGTCGTTGTCACTACTCACGTGCTGTTGGGCATCATTTGGCGATGAAAGCTGCAAATGTTTGCTTTAAGACTCCATGTTCTATAGTGATCTTAAACGAACAACACCAGTCATGGGAGGCGTGTCTCTCCGAATAGGTCCTGGGAAGCCACACGGCTACCTTGGACCAAGACCGCTGAGCAGCTATAGCCAGAGGAGCCCTGGATGAAGAGTACTACCCACCTCATATCTGGTGAAATTTTGATTAAATAAAGGCTTATACTCCTTATCTGCTTCTGACCTCGATTGCTCTCTGGAATGCAATGTCCAGTGGCTCCATATACAAGGATTTCGAACTGGCGTCGCTCATATACCTGAGTTTACGCATTGGTCAGTCACTTCAACGTGGTAAATAGAAAGTCAGTCAATCTATCTTGGTGGAGAAATAAGACAATGAGAATAAAACAAAGATTAGTGAGAGGCCGGTCATGGAATGTCGCAAGCATGTTTGAGCAGTCTTCTTTGCTATAGTGAGGCCTTGCGAGACGGGTTCCACTCGTAAGCACCAATTACCATATATGCTTCAAAGAAGTTGTTGTTGTGCGCCATCCATCATAAAAGATGCGATATTGCGTTTGATGCATCAAAGTTGCGATATTGTGTTGTGTTAGTCGTTCTTTCAAAAACCACAATGCTGTATACTATATAGTAATGGACACTCACTGCAGCGGCTCAGGTGTTTTCTGCTTGAAAAGTAACACATGTGCAGAGTATCGTTGAACAAATCGCTTTGTAAGGCCTTCATTACAGACAACACTCCTGGCTTAAAATTGAACACACGAATATAAGTACCACGAGGATACCGAAACAAATACCACGTGCCCATCCAACACGCAGCGACGCAGAAAATGCTTAAGGAACACAGTTCTTCATGTGAGCACTTGACTTGAAAAGCGGCCCCACATTCGCACCTGTATACATTCTTGAGAACTGACAGAGGGAGTCCTTTTGGCTCCAACAGGCCTAATAAAACCTGGTGGGGACAAAGCGGGTAGCCGACTGTTTTTCTCAGTCCTGTTTATTAAAACTTGAGCGAGACATCATCACCATCTTGTGGACAAGAGGAAAGCGGTAAAACACAAAGACTGCATAGGGCTATGGCCTACGTGACAACTAGAAGGGTAATCTTGTGTCTTATTACGAAATGCAAAGAATTACAGCGAGGATGCTACAACGACGATGACGCAAGATGGGTGATGGCAGACTAATCGAATGTTAAAACAGATGGGAAATCTTGGGTGGGAACAAAAAGTTTCTTTTTTTGAGTCCTTATTAGCCTCGACGGTAAGGATGAGGATAATGATACCTGAGACAGACACCATGCCAACTTAGTGAACTAACAGTCCGTGATGTCAACATAACAAATAGGAAAAGGCCTACTTGAAAGTGCAAGAATCACTCCCAAATCTCTTTCAAGCCTGGTCTATACCCAGCACTACTAACTTCCGCATTCTGAAAAAGGATCTCTACGCTCGCAGCCGTGACAAGCGAAAGTCCACAAGCAAATGCGACGAATACAAACAGAAAAAAAATAAGGGAGAGTTGCGTCGTGCCAGACGGCGGAAGCGGCGGCGGCGGCCATACTTTCCATTTCCGCCAGACTCCCTCCTTTCCGGGTCTTTGTCGCTGCTGCCGCCACAGTTTCGAGGTCAGCGGGCGAAGAGAGGTGCGGCAGCCGTTGTGACCCCCATTTCACATGCAACGCCTCTTCGGAGGAAACGACGAACGAAAAAGAAATTTGTGCCATCAATACCTTCCTGCACTTTTTTCTCCTTCGACGGAACCTTTGTCACGTCGTTCTTTTGCGTAAAACCAAGGAGGGTTTTTCGAAAGAAAATGGCAGGCAGCTCAACCATTCTGAAATTGAATTAAGACGATGTTGCTATTTAAGCATAGCGGATAACCATCATAAGCCGATGATAACTGACACTTTACTATGGCCATCATTTATAGGCAACACAAGACAACCAGCACTCGTATTATTCGAGTAAATACGGCAGTTTAGTTTGATTGCGAGTTGCCGTCGTGAACATCTATACCATATGTGTTATAGAGAGAGTGGCTGAAAAAGTTTGATGACAACACTGTCATAAACATTTGCAGATAAGTGAATTATATAGGATCGAGGCTGGTATTATAACAGTGGCCGTCACCATAAACCAACATTAGCCGTCATTATTTTCACAAAAGCAACCTATAAATACCTTTACCTGCCGAAAAACTGGCGTGTCTAAAATGGAAGGTGCAGTAAACATGCATGAGCAGCGGGCGCTGGCACATGCACTCCACGAGTTGCACAACAATAAAAAATCAGACTGATGTTCTAATCAAGGGCTTACCCTCGCCCCATCTCAAAATTTTATTCACGAATCTCTCGAATGACCCCTCATACTTCACAACACGTTCCTGAATCAAACACCGTGCCGTCAACTCGACCAAGGCGTCACAAGCTCACGTTAACCAGCCCGCTGTCCTCTTCCACGACGTCTTCATCACTTAATGACCCCTTCGGAAGCAGGCACGGCGCTTCTTCACCCCTTTATACGAGCTTAAATGGACCGTATAGCACGAGGAATAGCCATCAACTTTCATCTGCGGTTGTTTTTTAAGACAGTGAGCGTCACCAGTCTTCTCGAGGCGTGCCTGGTGTTGCGACGCGCGCCTCCGACGACGTTACGAAGGGCGCCTCGAAATCTCACCGCTGCAACCACTGTTTCGAAAGACGGCGACGCCAACACGGTCCCGAAAACGCCACTGCTTCGAATTCCACCGAAAAGGTCACCAGCCGTTTGGTAGCGTAGGTTTCTCAGCTCGCGACTGCTTCTGCGCAGAGCTGATAGACGAGCGGACGAGACGACGGTGAGTTAAACAAGGTTTATGTACAGCATATATACAGAGGCGTTACAAATTCGGCACGGGGGCCGACAGAGACTCGAAGAGCCGAGCTCTCCTCGCTAACACATAGGTCTGCTCTCAAATAGGACTGCTGCGACACAGATGTCGGCTCTCCAACAGGTCTCCTGCTCGCGACGCACCGCAGGGCTTGTTTTATATGCACCGGGTCCAACCCAAATGTCCAACCAGAAGCGCCGCTGGTCGTGGGGTCAGAATCCTCCAATGGGGGTCGCCGCTGGGCCGCGTCATTCTTTCTCACCGAATCTGGAGAGGCTGCGCTGCAGGTGGCTGCACCCAAGGACGAGTGACGTCGCCGCGCATTGCGTCACCCCCCAGACAGGAAGACGCCGGTTGTTTACTCGACGGGCTCGCTTACTGAGGTGACTCAATGCACGTGCGCGCCAGAAAGGCGCCGCGCGTGTTTACGCCGTTGAGTAGTTCGCGTCAGGCGGGCTGGCCTTGACACAGATTGCCGTTTTAAGAGGCACGGACGTTCGCTGTGGAATCGCAGGCATAACACTGGTCATCGATCCTCTTTCACCTTGGCTGCCGAATATTCGTGAGGGATGGTGCACGTGCTTCGCCATCTCGTCGACAAGCGGGTTGTGAGTGTTCAGCGGAAGAAAAGGCCTGCAACCAGATTTGGAAGACTTCCCCTCAGAGGGCACCTTCAGCGGGACCTGCTTGTTGGAAGTCCTCACACTGGCATGATGCGACCTTGCTGTCTTCCTCCGTTGCCGCCACCTCCAAACAAAGCGTACAGCCTTGGCGATCGGTGCCTCCGTAAAATGGCGATACTTCCTTTGCTCTGCGCAGCATGGTGGCTGCGGCACAAACGCCTGGTGCAGCGTTGGCGCTAACGATCGTCGCGGTGATGAGGTGGAACTTGGCGGACAATCCTGCTGCGACGCCTTGAAGCTGGGCCTTTCGTGAGCTCGCGGTCCGTCACTGACTGGAACGCCGTCGCCAAAGAACGCATCGCACGCGCAAGCTCCACGAGTATGATGATGATAATGATATTTATAAATAAATAAATAAATAAATACATAAATAAATAAATGACTCCTCCACTATGGCTCTTGCCCATTCAGGGAGTTTGGCGAAGAATTGTTGATACGAGCTTTTGGGCCTTTTAAGTGATGCATAACAATAACAAGAAGGGGGGCGGTATAAACCATGAGCGACCTCTTCTCCTTTTTCTTCTTCTTGGTAGGATAGCCAGTACCCAATACAGGAAATGCACTAAGAGATGGTTGGATTTTTAATGTGCCGTTATGGGTTAAAATAGCCGCAAGTCCTAAATATATAGAATTTTTGCGCTGCTAAATAGCAAAATATCGACACTTGAATATAAAAATAAATAATAAACTATTTAAAGGCAGTAAACTTGAATAGGGCATTCTACTACAGCCTCTACCAGAAACCCCTTAGTAGTGAAACAAACATTCCTGTGGCTGTATTCCAGACTAAGAGCCACTTGCCGGTCCTGTTAATTACAGGCCTCAATATTGACTAGGTGGTTCTATATAGCGTTCGTGAGGCTGCAGCAATGTTACCGTGGTTGTGGTGTTCGGATGCATACTCCAAAGTGGCGGGCTCAATACCGGCCGCGTTTGTTGTCGCAACGATGTCCAGATGGTCTCGTTTTAGTGCCCGGACAACGGCTGTGGCTTCTGGTTTAAGGTTATACATGAAAGGGTCCGAGAATGAGAGCTAAAAAACATCTCATGCTTCAAAATACATCACATTCCATAAGCACTGTGGAAACTGATGTAACAAAAAGTGATCGGCATTTAGATATAGAGATAGTGATGATTGGTTGATATGTAGGGTTTAACGTCCCAAAACCACCATATTATTATGAGAGACGCCATAGTGGAGGGTTCCGGAAATTTCGACCACCTGGGGTTCTTTAACGTACACCCAAATCTGAGCACACGGGCCTACAACATTTCCGCCTCCATCGTAAATGCAGCCGCCGCAGCCGGGATTCGAACCCGCGACCTGCGAGTCAGCAGCCTAGTACCCTAGCCACTAGACCACCGCGGCGGTGCTATAGAGATAGTGAGAATTTATTGGAAGGCATATAGGTTGGCTTGAGCTATAGTGTGCACTTGTCTGCTGCTTTATACACGGTGGTTAAGGGAAGAGTAAAAATTCACAGCCCATCCACGAAGTGAATGATGATGAGTAAGGCGAAGCGTCTGTCTATCTGTCTGTCTGTCTGTCCCTCCATACGTTACTATCACACTAGAGAACGCGTCGCATAGACGGACGGATGGACGCTTCGCCCCATTCATCATCATTCACTGCGTGTATATGCTGTGAATTTTTTAATATAACAGCGCCATCTAACATTTTTAATCGACTACTATACTAAAACCGCTAACGCTATCTAGTAATATTAATTCCAAGAACATATACACACAACGCCATCTAGTGAGCAATTCATAAAGTAGAGGTGGCTACATACATAGTACATACACGTGAAGGAGGGATTGACTCGCACCATAAGGAGCCTCGCCCCTAAATGAAAGAGGGATGAAGGTTGATGATGTGGACAGGAAGAGGTGGTGCATATATGCTGTGGCTAGTTGGCACAAAAGCCTACACATCTTAGTATCCAGTCCAGTGCATTTGATAAAATCTGGAAGAGCTTTTGTAATTCATGACACCTTATGGTCGCACAATGCTGACAAAATGCAACTTTCACTAAGTGGTGTTCGTCCGATTTGAAATTAGCATCTGCCTTTGCGCCACGTGTAATGGGCAGTCACAAAATATATGGGCTTAAGTTTCGCGCACTTGGCAGCGCTCCGAGTTCAGGCTGTCCACACGGCCGATTAGGTGGGTGAAAGGCAATGCCCAAAAGAATCTGGTGCAGCGCTCTAGCATGTCTTCGGCTAATTTTATCCAGAAGGCGAAAGTCATAACGCGGTCTTTTTTCCACGGACGCTTGCTCCGATGACCTGGTTGCGGCCAATAAGTGTCCGCGCATGCGAGCGTGAGCGATCGCAACAATGTGTTCATGACGTCACTTCGCGAATACGGTACTTTGACGTCCATGGGGTTGTTGTATACCACCGCTCTTGCTTTCCTGTCAGCTAGTTCACTGCGAAGCAAGCCAGTGTGCAAGAACCATTTGGAATAATTTTACTTTTAGCTATAAGTGTTACGAAGCGGATCGTCGTCATTGTGTGAATCAAGTGGTTGTGGGCTGAATAAAGCATTCCTAGTTGTCTGGCATTTTACACAATTCACTCACCTGTCATGCGGTGCAACGTGCAACTTCGCAAGTTGTTGACGCATGGCTGACGCGCCCAGTCTTTCTCACCAGCGAAACTCATGAACCACTTTGGGTACTTTGTTTTCTTCCGCCTTTTCCGTCGGCTTCGGTTCGTTTCTCTTTTCTCCTCGTCTTATAACCCGTTCCGTTGGAATGCAGCTTAAATATATGCGTACCTGTTTTTCAAGTACCGCGAAGCTTGATTCGAACGAACTTCCATGGACCCCAGAAAAATGTTTGTTAGAGTGGAAGTTCGCTGAATTGAGAACAGCTAGTATCATTGATTGGAATTAAATTCGAACCCTCTTACTTGCATTACTGCTTAATTGAATGCTACCTTTTTTGCTTATTTAGCAAGTAAATCAGTATGCAATAATCATTTGCTCAACTTGTACATTTAAGAACATAGAGGTTATAGGCCGACGTCTCTGCCTTCTAATGAATCATCTCTCTCTCTCTCTGTATCAAGGGGTCATGAATTGAGTAACTGTGTCCAAGGGCTCATTGACTTTTTCCGGCATAACACTCTGCTGGGCAGCTGATGATTTCACCGTTGAAAAGTGCATCGGCGCTTTTTTAGATGAAAATATTGTTGCTTCCCCTACGTGGGTACTTGTTCCTCCTACACATCTTCCTGAGATAGGATGCTTGGAGATGATCGGGTAACCCACGAATCCTCCGTACGCAGCTCCTGCTATCATTAAGAACAAATTGGGCAAGGTTTCACCGCCAGCATGCGGCCACGGAATAATCTGCTCTTGTACGTTCTGCAGATTCTCGCCTTGTGCCTGGGGTTATCATCGGATGGATGGTCACCGGAAAGCCTGCTGCCAGTGATTTTGTCACCCGACGCCAATCAGCGCAGTCCTGAATTCCGCTGTACAGATGAATTTTCCTGGATTCGGTGGCCAGCTCAAGTTTCGGTTTCCGGTGCTTTGAACTACACAGCCAAATCGACAGCGACAGGCGAGGCCTCGAGATACGCCCCCCACGTTTTCAGTGGCATTGGGCAAGGTTTCACCGCCAGCATGCGGCCACGGAATAATCTGCTCTTGTACGTTCTGCAGATTCTCGCCTTGTGCCTGGGGTTATCATCGGATGGATGGTCACCGGAAAGCCTGCTGCCAGTGATTTTGTCACCCGACGCCAATCAGCGCAGTCCTGAATTCCGCTGTACAGATGAATTTTCCTGGATTCGGTGGCCAGCTCAAGTTTCGGTTTCCGGTGCTTTGAACTACACAGCCAAATCGACAGCGACAGGCGAGGCCTCGAGATACGCCCCCCACGTTTTCAGTGGCATTGGGCAAGGTTTCACCGCCAGCATGCGGCCACGGAATAATCTGCTCTTGTACGTTCTGCAGATTCTCGCCTTGTGCCTGGGGTTATCATCGGATGGATGGTCACCGGAAAGCCTGCTGCCAGTGATTTTGTCACCCGACGCCAATCAGCGCAGTCCTGAATTCCGCTGTACAGATGAATTTTCCTGGATTCGGTGGCCAGCTCAAGTTTCGGTTTCCGGTGCTTTGAACTACACAGCCAAATCGACAGCGACAGGCGAGGCCTCGAGATACGCCCCCCACGTTTTCAGTGGCATTGGGCAAGGTTTCACCGCCAGCATGCGGCCACGGAATAATCTGCTCTTGTACGTTCTGCAGGTTAGTAAAAAACATTCCTATTCCAAATGCACCACGAGTTTTCGGTGCCTGGTGGTGTTGCCTTGCCCAAGAGCCTTTTGTGATGGAGTGGCCGAGTGCTTTGATGCTGCGTGTATGTTGGTATTGCTTCTGAGTGGGGACATTGAATTGAACCCGGGCCCTAATGATTCTGCAATGCAGGAGCTACTTAAAGGTCAAAAAGAAATACTTGAGGTGATGGGAACAATTAGAAAGAAGCTCGACGACTACATTGCTCTTACGGATCAGAGGTTAGACTCAATTGAAAGTGAATTAAAATGCCTTGCCGGTAAAAGTGTACAATTTGAACGTTGTGAGAAAACAGTGGATCGAATATCGGCAGGCATTGTTGAGATGCAAGTGAAACTCGATGATCTTGAAAACAGAAGCAGACGTAATAATTTGGTTGTATATGGGTTGAAAGAAAGTACTGGTGAAACAACTGAATCACTTCGTAAAACTGTTCTTGACGATATTTTTACTGCTAAAATGGGTGTCACCTTAATGAGTGTTGAAAGAATTCACCGCATTGGAACAAAGAAGCGGGGGAAGAACAGACCAGTCATTCTACGGCTTTACAACTTTCGAGAAAAAGCTGATCTCTACAAAAATGCACACAAATTGAAAGATTCTGGCTTATCAATCAGTGACGACTATTCCAAGCAGGTGCGCGAAAAAAGAAAGCACTTATGGGAATATGCAAAATCAAAAAAAGCAGATGGTCACACAGTGAAACTTTCTTTTGATAAGCTTATCATTGACGGTAGGACTTACAGTTGGGATAGTGATGCGCAGGATATCACAAAAGTAAGACGTTCGTGACGCGATAACAAAGAAGTGAGACAAAAGCCCCAAGGTGCCCGAGATATTGCCCTTCTGATGATGAATTGCCGAAGTGTTAAGAATAAAGCTGATGAGCTGGGTGGCCTTATTAGGTCAGTGAACGCTGACTTAGTCATTGGGTCAGAATCTTGGCTTGACGAAGCAGTTTCGAACTCTGAAATGTTTCCTTGCAATTTTCAAACATATCGAAAAGACCGGTCAACGCATGGTGGTGGTGTTTTCATTCTTGTGAAGGATTCTTTGATGTCCGAAGAAATTTTTATTGATAACAATGAAACTGAATCTGTTTGGTGCCGAGTAGTGCAAAGTAATCGTTCTAGTTTCATTGTTGGTGCTTTCTATCGGCCTCCTGTCTTTGAACCGAATGTTATGCGTCAGCTGAGAAAAATTGCCTGCACCTTTTCTAAAGAATGTGTCGTTCTTGCTGGTGACTTTAATTTACCGGATGCTGAGTGGAATAACGGTAACTGTGTCTTAAAGTCTCAGGCAGCGACATACTGTGAATTGAAAACGTTGACTGACGTGCTCGGCCTCATGCAGTATGTTTCCAGTCCTACGCGAGGTGACAACATTCTGGATTTGTTGTTTTGTAATACCCCTGATGTCATTAATGAAACACACGTTATTCCCGGTATTAGTGATCACAACGCCGTCTTTGCAAAGCTAACAAGATCCCGGGTAAATACAAAGAAATGCGAATCTAGGAGAATCTTCTTTTATAGTAAAGCAAACTATCAGCAAATATCAGCTGGACTTGAGCAACAATTTCTGTCTTTTGAATGCAGTGCAGACGAAGCAACTGTTGAGCAGCTATGGCAAGTGTTTAAGGAACGCATTACTGGGCTCATTCGGCGTCACGTCCCGAGCGTCTCAAGCGATAAACTGAGTAAAATAAAGAAACCTTGGATTAAGGGGCATCTTATTCAGCTTATCAAAAAGCGCAAGAGGGCTTTTTCCCGATACTGCCAAAAAAAATCCCCTGAAAATTTTAATAAAATGAAAGATTTGACATCACTTTATAAAATGGAACTGAAAGAAGCCAAGAAAAAGTATTTTAAGAGTTTGGCCGCTGACTTTTCTAATAAGAAAAGGTTTTGGAAATATATGAGACGATGTGGTACTGAGAAGGTTAGCCCACCAAACCTACGTTACGGTGGCGAGATTGTAACTGAGGATCGAGATAAAGCCACACTTTTTAACGACTTCTTTAAATCGGTCTTCCGCCCACCTACACAAGTGATTGTCACGAATAAAAAAGAACAATGTTTGCCTATGGGTGAGATAGAGCTTTCATTCAATGGCATAATGAAGTTGTTACAGCGCATTGACGAAGGTAAAGCAACTGGCCCAGATGGCATATCACCAAGAGTTTTAAAACTTTGCTCTGAGGCAGTAGCTCGTTACCTTTATGTTATCTATAAAAAATCACTCGATGAAGGCAAGCTTCCTGATGATTGGAAAATAGCTAATGTTGTGCCCGTTTTCAAAAGTGGTTCTAAATCAGACGTATCAAATTACAGACCAATTTCTTTGACGCCGATTTGTTGTAAAGTACTTGAACATGTTCTTTTTTCTGCTTTAATGAATCACCTGACTTCAATTAATTTTTTTAATCCTAAACAACACGGATTTAGACAGGGTTTTTCATGCACAACCCAATTAATTGAATTCTATCATGATATAGCATCAGTTTTAGATAATCGAGGACAGATTGATTGTTTATTTTTAGACTTCAGAAAGGCTTTCGATACGGTATCACACTCCATTCTGATTCAAAAACTGCAGAACTTGAACATTCATCAAACCATTTGCCGTTGGATTGCGGACTATTTAACTTCAAGAAAACAAAAGGTTGTGCTTGGTGGATCATGTTCGTGTTTAGTTTCGGTGACATCAGGGGTACCTCAGGGTTCCGTACTCGGTCCGCTTCTCTTCCTTGTGTTTATTAATGATATTTCGGATACAATTAGGTGTCGTATTAGAATGTTTGCTGACGACTGTGTGTTGTATACTGAACTGACCGACCAAACGGATTCCACCCAGCTTCAGGATGACCTTAATCACGTGGAGGCATGGTGTAAAAATAATGACATGGTATTAAACACGAATAAATGTGTTCACGTCAGTTTCACCAAAAAGGTTAATAGATTTACAAATCAGTACATCTTAAACAATGAAGTTATTAGGTATGAACACAAATATAAGTATTTGGGTGTCACGCTTTCTGAGGATGGGGGATGGTCTGAACACATTGGCAGTGTTGTAAGTAGAGCGGGAAAAGCCCTAGGCTTTTTACAAAGAAATCTTAAACATGTAACCAAGGAGGTTAAACAGGCCGCATATTATGCCTATGTGAGACCAATACTAGAATACGCCTGTCCTGTGTGGGATCCGTTTAACAAAATACATATTCATGAATTAGAACGCATTCAGTCGATGGCAGCAAGATTTGTTCTGGGAAAATATGGCCGAACTGAAAGCTCCCGTTGTATGAAAAGAGAACTTAATTGGCAATACTTACAAGATCGAAGACGTAATCTAAGATTAAAACTATTTTATTCGATATATAACAATAAAACGGGCATTAATGCTTCAGATTATTTAAAAAAAGCGTATTATCAATCCTCCCGTCATGATCACAAATTTAAAGTACGGCCATACAACCCCAGAACGGATCTTTTTAAGCATTCTTTTTTTCCGCAATCCATTGTTGAATGGAACACGTTACCAGCCGATGTAGTTGGCCGCAAGACTGCGGATTCATTTTATGAGGCTCTGTGCCCCCCGCAATAATGCCTAAGTGGCGCTGCGGGTTTTGTTTCAAATAAAAAAATAAATAAATATATGGACGTGACAACCTAAACAAACAAATAAATACACAAACAAACAAAAACCTGTAAAAATATATGTGCGAACGGGTTAGTCTTCTTGTCACCCTGATTTCTCTCTCAAAGAAACGAAGTTATATATATAGAAAATATTGATTTGGAGCCAAGTATATTTGTGCGACATCCATTTGTAAACACATCTTATTTTTAGCCCGTAATATTTGATCGTATATTTCAACCAAAGCATTTTTCTCCGCTCACCGTAGAGAGGGACATCTTAGTTTGGGGCCGTACTTACCTCTAATCACACCAATTCTGCATGTAGATTGTGGGGCGTGTGTTGTAGGGCATTTGTTATGTCGTCCCGTTAGTATTCACGCTTACATGACACCACCAGGCAGGTCTCCTGCCTTTCCGCTCGATATCATCTCTCTCCCGCACACCCATCATCCCGCTTTTTTCTTGTCCATTATTTTTTTGGCAGACAATCCTTCTTTGTATACATTTAGCCACCGTTTCTCTGTATTGTCTCATTTTTTTTCTTTATTCGCTCATCTATTATTTAACAGGACACGTATGTCGCAAGTTGTAGAACCCTACAACTACAAGACAGAGTTCTCCCTCATTGCGAAACTGCTTTATGGAGGGCACTCTTCGAAGATGACGTAAAGGTGCGAGCCAGATACTCACACACGAGCATACACGCACATCTTCACGAAAGAAAAGAAGGGTGTAGGTCGGAAGAGGGGGGGGAGGGGGGGTATCAACCCGCAAACAGTGAATGCTTCTCTTCCGTGTGCTCAGATCTGATAAAGAAGACTGGTGGCCCAAATTGTTTGCAGTTCAGTGATAAGATAACAGAGAATCGCAAAGGCACTCGGAAGAGTGATACGTTGCGGCCCTTTGCTTCGTGGTCTTTTGGCACATTGTGTACTACACAGCGCGTGAGAGTACGTTCTAAATTACATCAGCACGTGAGCGCTGAGACGAGAATTGCAGCTTGGGCAGCCAGCTTTGCAGAATTAGATCTTATCTGTGTAGATTAGATATAACTATGTCTAAGTGACCTCACACAAATACTTATTGCAATAGATGCACGCATACTTTGCGAGGTTGCTGGCGTTAATGGAGGTGTATTCCTTTCGATTGACGATTGTCCGCTTTGAAAATGGCCTCTGAACGTTGAAAATGCCCGTTTAAAATCGGAGTTAATCGGGGAAATACGATATATCAAACATTTCACCGATGTGTGATAATCGGATTTTTTTTTTCGAATATATCCTAGGACATGAAGCCCTAGATATAACCAATCAATGCTTGAGAAAGAAGGAGAGATAATTGACGGTGACATATATATTGTAGAGCTAACCATGGTGACGTGGAATGCATCGCCAAGATTTCCGTCTTGGCCTCACTACATGTATGCACGGCTCAACAGCATGTGCTGCAGTCACTTGTCCTGTGTATGGCTTACTTGTGTCTGACATTTTGTGAGTTATCATAGATGACGTCTAAAAATTCCTTCTTTGCAATCGTCTTTCGGTATGTGCATCAACATTATGCGAACAGCAAAGTGTGACTGGCTGCAGTGATGAGTCTATATCGGCTAATATTTCGCTTCTTATTAGCTCCATATAAACCATGCTCAAGAAACGATTGTGCCCCTTGCCTCCAGAATACACGTCACACATGTATTGTACACGTCACTCGTGATCAGCCTTGTCTGTATAACTACAGCTATATAACATCGCTTAAAGCCAGGCATGTTTTCATGCAAACGGTAACAATACGGTGATAGCAAATCTTGTGGCAGGATAAATGCAACGCGCGAACTTTATTTGGGTCGAAATTTCAAAAACTCAATTAGTGGGGTGGCTTCTCGTGTGGGAATAATATATCTGGCGCTGCAAGGTCGTAGGAATACTTACGTTTGCACCAGCTTCACCGTTTTAAGATTAAAGCAGGTATATAATCTCCTGCTCAACTGTTACTAAAAACACACGCATGCACATACGCAGCACACACACACACACACACACACACACACACACACACACACACACACACACGCACGCACGCACGCACGCACGCACGTACACACAAAGAAAACAGAGAAGGAATGCATACGCAGTGTTTGTGAAATATTTAAGAATTGTCGTTTATACTAACTTTAATCTTTAAGCACGAAAAACAACTTCCCACGTCATCACAGCTGGCTGGACATGCATTCCTGGTCCAGAAGATGCTGTTATAACGTCATCTGCAAAAATAAAGAGAAAAAAGACAGTGTAAGGTACACTGAATATGCATAACGTACCCCCATAAAACCACTGAAAAGGTCGTGGCGCTGTGCTTGCGAGTTTGTTGCTTTGATCGTTGTATATAACATGTGAGAGTCAGATTATAAGTGCTAAACAGTATGTGCACCCGAGTGAGCAACATACGCGCCTTTTGATCTTCACACATGTTGCAAATATGTCTCGCCATTTCAAAATGATCGAACTGTTGATAATAGCCATATAGTTGTATGTACACCTCAAGCTTGTTTCCTTCCCCTCTCCCCTTCCCCAGTGCAGGGTAGCCTACCGGGGCTCAGCCCTAGTTACGCTCCCTGCCTTTCTCCTTACGTTATTTCTCTCTCAAGCTTGTAATGACACTTTCTTTGTTTACAACTGAGAGATTTTCTGCTTTTGTTTCCACGAGTCTGCTCGCAACGCTCTTTTTTATTTTTAGGACGTGTGGCAACAGAGGTTAACGTCATGAGTGATATTTCATCTCTCTTTGGCAACAACAGTGTATACCAATATATAGCGCTGCTGAAAAGAAACCATCGATAATGATCCACGGAGAACATGTTATAGTGCATTCTCCATAGCAGGGTTCGGCAGCATGCGGCCCGCGAGGCAGTCTCCTGAATATAGTCGCCGTACGTGGCGGATCGTTGGTGGGCCATGGACGGAGCAGAGCGGCGGGCGCGTTGAAGACGCTCGCGCTCGGCTTCCTTGGCTCGCGTCTCGTCGGTGTTACCCGCGCGCCGTCTGCATTCTCGAACGCGATCGGACGCATGCACGGACGGATGGACGCTTCGCCCCACTCATTATCATTCACTCCGTAGATATACTGTGGTTTTTTTATTTACTCAGTTTCTTTCTCGCTCTGCGAGAGAGTGGTTACGGACACCGGCGGCGGCGGCGGCGGGCAACTACCGCGTACGATACCCGTGTTGTGTGATCCCATAACATCTTTCGCTATAAAAACGAAGAAGAAGCATGCTGAAGCTTAAGTGCTTTATGCAACACTACACCAAATTTTTGCTGATGCTTGTCGAACTTGTGTGACAGAGAACCTTGACAATCGATTAGGAACAAGGGTAAGATTGGAAGCTTATGAAGGTTAAAACAGGCATTGTAACGTAATGTTTGGTGTCGTAGGACAACAGTTTGAACATTAGTTGACTATTAGTTCAACATATAGCTTGGACATTAAATGTACTCTATATATACATGTAAAATGGAACGCTGAACTTGCTTTATTTCAGCCATATGTGGAAATTGTGGATGTGATCCCTCGTAGGCAGAGAAGATGCGATACTGTATGTTAATTTTTTTCACAGCTGCTTCTGTTACGCCACATTTAAGAAATATGATCATTCCATGACGATCCTTGTTTGGCAAAAGCCATTGATCGATCGTAATGCTTCAAATGCAGAAATAGCCTTTATATTCGTTTCTTTTCGAAACGGGAGCCATCTGTCCTGAAATCTGAATGGTCCGAAGCGGGAACATATTGAACGTTGGAAGGAGTATAGAACGAATTGACAAACTATTCTTGTCTGCGAAACTCTGCTTGTCGAGCGTGAGGCTTTGCGTTTTTACTCTTTTCGAACAAACTGATCCATTTTCATAACCAAAGGTGATAGAGTGGTTACATTGCACGACTACTGACCAAAAATTGCGGGTTAATTCGACCCCGGCCACGGCGGTCGCAATTTTTATGAACATATGGACATATAAATGTTTGAGGTCCGTGTACTTAGCTGCGCGTAAAAAACAAAACAAAAAAACGGCAGGTTGAGATTTGAAGAGCTTTTCACGATGACTTTCGTCATAATCATATCCTGTTTTTAACATGTGAAGTCTCAAAAATCATTTTAATACTGATAACCGTGAGGACTGTTGCATCATTAAGAGGACGATGCCAGAAGCAAGGAATTCGCTATCAAGAGGAATTGACTGAACACAACAAGCTACTCCTGACGGAAATGAAAATTCACTGAAGGCATTTATCAGGAGATTAATGTAACAGATTGCTGGCTTTAGGAGAATAAATTTGCGGTAATGATCGCCAGTGCCTTTAGTTTGGTTGGTAACAACTTTATTGATAAGTGAAAATTTTTCTCTATTCCTGAATTGGCTCG
Source organism: Rhipicephalus microplus (assembly GCF_043290135.1). Taxonomy (NCBI): domain Eukaryota; kingdom Metazoa; phylum Arthropoda; class Arachnida; order Ixodida; family Ixodidae; genus Rhipicephalus; species Rhipicephalus microplus. The sequence continues at coordinate 78,146,464 of NC_134703.1, forward strand.
GTAGCACTAATTTCGCGTATTAATATTCGCGCTTTGCGTAA